>NC_045448.1:38859080-39166564 GCF_002776525.5 Piliocolobus tephrosceles | reverse complement strand
TTTTTTTTTTTTTTTTTTTTTTTTTGAGACGGAGTCTTGCTGTGCCGCCCAGGCTGGAGTGCTGTGGCCGGATCTCAGCTCACTGCAAGCTCCGCCTCCCGGGTTTACGCCATTCTCCTGCCTCAGCCTCCCGAGTTGCTGGGACTACAGGCGCCCTCCACCTCGCCCGGCTAAATTTTTGTATTTTTTTTTTAGTAGAGACGGGGTTTCACCGTGTTAGCCAGGATGGTCTTGATCTCTTGACCTCGTGATCCGTCCATCTCAGCCTCCCAAAGTGCTGGGATTACAGGCTTGAGCCACCACGCCTGGCCTATTGTTGAGTTGTAAGGGTTTTTTTTTTTTTGAGATGGAGTCTCGCTTTGTCGCCCTGGCTGCAATGCAGTGGCACAGTCTTGGCTCACTGCAACCTCTGCCTCCTGGGTTCAAGCAGTTCTGCCTCAGCCTCCTGAGTAGCTGGGACCACAGGCACATGCCACCACACCTGGGTACTTTTTTGTATTTTTGGTAGAGATGGGGTTTCACCGTGTTAGACAGGATGGTCTTGATCTTCTGACCTCGTGATCCGCCCGCCTCAGCCTCCCAAAGTGCTGGGATTACAGGCGTAAGCCGCTGCACCCGGACTAGTTTGTTATATATTCTGAATATAAATTCCTTATCAAATATATGAATTGCAAGTATTTTTTCCCATTATGTGAAGTGAAGTCTTCTTATAGTATTGTGATTAATAGCAAATAGTTAATTTAGGAGAGCAGAGTACAAGCTGCAGAAGTGGGAGTTTTGTCAGGACACGCTTTTACAAGGTTTCTTTCCACTGTATGACCGTGTATTGATTGAAAGGAATGTGTCTGAAACTGTAACCAAAGGAGACATGCTTCCAGAAGAATCTCAAGGAAAAGTATTGTAAGCAACAGTAGATGTTGGATCAGACTCTAAAGTAATGGGTGGAGAGTTAACCAGTTAGCATGTAAGTTGGAGATAAAGTTCAGAATATGGTAGGCACCAAAGTAGTTCTAGACAACAAGGATTACTTCTCATTTAGAGATGGTGACATTCTTGCAAACTATATAGACTGAAATAAATCATATTGAAATGGCATCAACATGAAGCTGCCCATTCTGTAATTCTGAAATCTTCTATCATGTAAAATAATTTTCATGTCTTTCCTTTGTAATAAACTAATGATATCTAAACTAATGATGCCCAGTGTCTCTAAAATTTAGTTTTGCTGTACTGATATAAACATTTCCTAATAAAAATATGTAAATTTTAAAAGTTAATTTAAAGCTTATATAGACATTTAATTTCCAAGAAATTATAATGTTCAGCACTTAAACTATTTTAATCAAGGGTTAAGAATTAACTTCGCTGGGCAAAGCACTTTGGGAGGCCAAGGTACATGGATTGCTTGAGCTCAGGAGTTCAAGACATGCCTAGGCAACATGGTGAAACTCCATCCCTACCAAAAATGCAAAAAATTAGCTGAGCGTGATGGTGCATGCCTGTAATCCCAGCTACTGGAGAGGCTGGGATGGGAGAATCACTTGAGCCCAAGCCTGGGAGGCGGAGGTTGCAATGAGCTGAGATAGCGCTGCTGCACTCCAGCCTGGGTGACAGAGAGAGACCCCATCTCAATAAAATAAAAAAAGAGAGATCTTATGCTTTAGCTCAGTGGTTGCCAAACTATTAAACATCAGAATCACTTGGACAGCATGTTAAAACATTCTTTGCTAGCCTCCATTCCCAGAATTTCTGAATCAGAAAGTCTTGAGTGGGGCGTCCAGGAATTCACATTCATATTCCTAAATATACCACATATTAGGTACATCTCCTAATGCTATCCCTCCCCCCCCCCCCCCCCACAAATAGGACCTAGTGTGTGATGATCCCCTTCCCGTATCCAAGTGATCTCATTGTTCAATTCCCACCTATGAGTGAGAACACGCGGTATTTGGTTTTCTGTTCTTGTGATAGTTTGCTGACAATGATGGTTTCCAGCTGCATTCATGTCCCTACAAAGGACACGAACTCATCCTTTTTTATGGCTGCATAGTATTCCGTGGTGTATATGTGCCACATTTTCTTAATCCAGTCTGTCACTGATGGACATTTGGGTTGATTCCAAGTCTTTGCTATTGTGAATAGTGCCGCAATAAACATACGTGTGCATGTGTCTTTATAGCAGCATGACTTATAATCCTTTGGATATATCCCAAGTAATGGGATGGCTGGGTTAAATGGTATTTCTAGTTCTAGACCCTTAAGGAATCGCCACACTGTTTTCCACAATGGTTGAATTAGTTTACAGTCCCACCAACAGTGTAAAAGTGTTCCTATTTTTCCACGTCCTCTCCAGCACCTGTTGTTTTCTGATTTTTGTAATGATTGCCATTCTCACTGGGGTGAGATGATATCTCATTGTGGTTTTGATTTGCATTTCTCTGATGGCGAGTGATGATAAGCATTTTTTCATGTGTCCGTTGGCTGTATGAATGTCTTCTTTTGAGAAGTGTCTGTTCATATCCTTTGCCCACTTTTTGATGGGGTTGTTTGTTTTTTTTCTTGTAAATTTGAGTGAGTTCTTTATAGGTTCTGGATATTAGCCCTTTGTCAGATGAGTAGCTTGCAGAAATTTTCTCCCATTCTGTAGGTTGCCTGTTCACTGTGTTGGTAGTTTCTTTTGCTGTGCAGAAGCTCTTTAGTTTGATTAGATCCCATTTGTCAATTTTGGCTTCTGTTGCCATTGCTTTTGGTGTTTTAGACATGAAGTCCTTGCCCATGCCTATGTCCTGAATGGTATTACCTAGGTTTTCTTCTAGGGTTTTTATGGTTTTAGGTCTAACATTTAAGTCTCTAATCCATCTTGAATTAATTTTCGTGTAAGGAGTAAGGAAAGGATCCAGTTTCAGCTTTCTACTTATGGCTAGCCAATTTTCCCAGCACCATTTATTAAATAGGGAATCCTTTGCCCATTTCTTGTTTTTGTCAGGTTTGTCAAAGATCAGATGGCTGTAGATGTGTGGTGTTATTTCTGAGGGCTCTGTTCTGTTCCATTGATCTATATCTCTGTTTTGGTACCATTACCATGCTGTTTTGGTTACTGTAGCCTTGTAGTATAGTTTGAAGTCAGGTAGCGTGATGCCTCCAGCTTTGTTCTTTTTGCTTAGGATTGTCTTGGCAATGCAGGGTCTTTTTTGGTTCCATATGAACTTTAAAGCAGTTTTTTCCAATTCTGTGAAGAAAATCATTGGTAGCTTAATGGGGATGGCATTGAATCTATAAATTACCTTGGGCAGTATGGCCATTTTCACAATATTGATTCTTCCTATCCATGAGCATGGTATGTTCTTCCATTTGTTTGTGTCCTCTTTTATTTCACTGAGCAGTGGCTTGTAGTTCTCCTTGAAGAGGTCCTATGCATCCCTTGTTAAGTTGGATTCCTAGGTATTTTATTCTCTTTGAAGCTATTGTGAATGGGAGTTCATTCATGATTTGGCTCTCTGTCTGTTACTGGTATATAAGAATGCTTGTGATTTTTGCACATTGATTTTGTATCCTGAGACTTTGCTGAAGTTGCTTATCAGCTTAAGGAGATTTTGGGCTGAGACGATGGGGTTTTCTATTTAAATATACAATCATGTCGTTTGCAAACAGGGACAATTTGACTTCTACTTTTTCTGACTGAATACCCTTTATTTCTTTCTCTTGCCTGATTGCCCTAGCCAGAACTTCCAACACTATGTTGAATAGGAATGGTCAGAGAGGGCATCCCTGTCTTGTGCCACTTTTCAAAGGGAATGCTTCCAGTTTTTGCCCATTCAGTATGATATTGGCTGTGGGTTTGTCATAAATAGCTCTTATTACTTTGAGATACATTCCCTCAATACCAAATTTATTGAGAGATTTTAGCATGAAGGGCTGTTTAATTTTGTCAAAGACCTTTTCTGCATCTATTGAGATAATCGTGTGGTTAAGTTTGTCAAAGATCAGATGGCTGTAGATGTGTGGTATTATTTCTGAGGGCTCAGTTCTGTTCCATTGATCTATATTTTGTCTTTGGTTCTATTTATATGCTGGATTACATTTATTGATTTGCCTATGTTGAACCAGCCTTGCATCCCAGCGATGAAACCCACTTGATCATGGTGGATAAGCTTTTTGATGTGCTGCTGGATTCGGTTTGCCAGTATTTTATTGAGGATTTTTGCATCGATGTTCATCAGGGATATTGGTCTAAAATTCTCTTTTTTTGTTGTATCTCTGTCAGGCTTTGGTATCAGGATGATGTTGGCCTCATAAAATGAGTTAGGGAGGATTCCCTCTTTTTCTGTTGATTGGAATAGTTTCAGAAGGAATGGTACCAACTCCTCCTTGTACCTCTGGTAGAATTTGGCTGTGAATCCATCTGGTCCTGGACTTTTTTTGGTTGGTAGATTATTATTATTATTATTATTTTGAGACGGAGTCTCGCTCTGTCACCCAGGCTGGAGTGCAGTGGCACGATCTCAGCTCACTGCAAGCTCCGCCTCCTGGGTTCACGCCATTCTCCTGCCTCAGCCTCCCGAGTAGCTGGGACTACAGGCGCCCGCCACCGTGCCCAGCTTATTTTTTGGATTTTTAGTTTAGACAGGGTTTCACCATGTTAGCCAGGATGTGGTTGGTAGGCTATTAATTATTGCCTCAATTTCAGATCCTGCTATTGGTCTATTCAGGGATTCAACTTCTTCCTGGTTTAGTCTTGGGACAGTGTAAGTGTCCAGGAAATTATCCATTTCTTCTAGGTTTTCTAGTTTATTTGCGTAGAGGTGTTTATAGTATTCTCTGATGGTAGTTTGTATTTCTGTGGGGTGGGTGGTGATATCCCCTTTATTATTTTTTATTGCATCTATTTGATTCTTCTCTCTTTTCTTCTTTATTAGTCTTGCTAGCGGTCTATCAATTTTGTTGATCTTTTCAAAAAACCAACTCCTGGTTTCATTGATTTTTTTGGAGGGTTTTTTGTGTCTCCATCTCCTTCAGTTCTGCTCTGATCTGAGTTATTTCTTGCCTTCTGCTAGCTTTTGAATGTGTTTACTCTTGCTTCTCTAGTTCTTTTAATTGTGATGTTAGGGTGTCAATTTTAGATCTTTCCTGCTTTCTTTTGTGGGCATTTAGTGCTATAAATTTCCCTCTGCTTTAAATGTGTCCCAGAGATTCTGGTATGTTGTTATCTTTGTTCTCATTGGTTTCAAAGAACATCTTTATTTCTGCCTCCATTTTGTTATGTACCCAGTAGTCATTCAGGAGCAGGTTGTTCAGTTTCCATGTAGTTGAGCGGTTTTGATTGAGTTTCTTAGTCCTGAGTTCTAGTTTGATTGCACTGTGGTCTGAGAGACAGTTTGTTATAATTTCTGTTCTTGTACATTTGCTGAGGAGTGCTTTACTTCCAATTATGTGGTCAATTTTGGAATAAGTGTGATGTGGTGCTGAGAAGAATGTATATTCTGTTGATTTTGGGTGGAGAGTTCTGTAGATGTCTATTAGGTCCGCTTGGTGCAGAGTTTAGTTCGATTCCTGGATATCCTTGTTAACTTTCTGTCTTGTTGATCTGTCTAATGTTGACACTGGGGTGTTAAAGTCTCCCATTATTATTGTGTGGGAGTCCAAGTCTCTTTGTAAGTCTCTGAGGACTTGCTTTATGAATCTGGGTGCTCCTGTATTGGGTGCATATATATTTAGGATAGTTAGCTCTTCCTGATGAATTGATCCCTTTACCGTTATGTCATGGCCTTCTTTGTCTCTTTTGATCTTTGATGGTTTAAAGTCTGTTTTATCAGAGACTAGGATTGCAACCCCTGCTTTTTTTTGTTGTCTATTTGCTTGGTAGATCTTCCTCCATCCCTTTATTTTGAGCCTATGTGTGTCTCTGCTTGTGAGATGGGTCTCCTGAATACAGCAAACTGATGGGTCTTGACTCTCTATCCAATTTGCCAGTCTGTGTCTTTTAATTGGATCATTTAGTCCATTTTCATTTAAGGTTAATATTGTTATGTGTGAACTTGATCCTGTCATTATGATATTAGCTGGTTATTTTGCTCGTTAGTTGATGCAGTTTCTTCCTAGCATTGATGGACTTTACATTTTGACATGTTTTTGCAATGGCTGGTACCTGTTGTTCCTTTCCATGTTTAGTGCTTCCTTCAGGATCTCTTGTAGGGCAGGCCTGGTTGTGACAAAATCTCTAAGCATTTGCTTGTCTGTAAAGGATTTCATTTCTCCTTCACTTATGAAACTTAGTTTGGCTGGATATGAAATTCTGGGTTGAAAATTATTTTCTTTAAGAATGTTGAATATTGGCCCCCACTCTTCCCACTCGGAGAGTTTCTGCTGAGAGATCTGCTGTTAGTCTGATGGGCTTCCCTTTGTGTGTAACCCGACCTTTCTCTCTGGCTGCTCTTAACATTTTTTCCTTCATTTCAACTTTGGTGAATCTGACAATTATGTTTCTTGGAGTTGCTCTTCTCGAGGATTATCTTTGTGGCGTTCTCTGTATTTCCTGAATTTGAATGTTGGCCTGCCTTACTAGGTTGGGGAAGTTCTCCTGGATGATATCCTGCAGAATGTTTTCCAACTTGGTTCCATTTTCCCCGTCACTTTCAGGCACACCAATCAGATGTAGATTTGGTCTTTTCACATAATCCCATATTTCTTGGAGGTTTGTTCATTTCTTTTTACTCTTTTTTCTCTACACTTCTCGTTTCATTTCATTCATTTGATCATCAGTCGCTGATACTCTTTCTTCCAGTTGATCGAGTCGGTTACTGAAGCTTGTGCATTTGTCATGTAGTTCTCGTGTCATGGGTTTCATATCTATCAGTTCTTTTAAAGTCTTCTCTGCATTGATTATTCTAGTTATCTGTTCATCCATTCTTTTTTCAAGGTTTTTAGTTTCTTTGCGCTGGTTACGTAGTTCCTTCTTCAGCTCTGAGAAGTTTGATCGACTAAAGCCTTCTCTCAACTCATCAAAGTCATTCTCCATCCAGCTTTGTTCCATTGCTGGCGATGAGCTGCGTTCCTTTGGAGGGGGAGATGCGCTCTGATTTTTTGAATTTCCAGCTTTTCTGCCCTGCTTTTCCCCCATCCTTGTGGTTTTATCTGCCTTTGGTCTTTGATGATGGTGACATACTGATGGGTTTTGGTGTGGGTGTCCTTTCTGTTTGTTAGTTTTCCTTCTAACAGTCAGGAACCTCAGCTGTAGGTCTGTTGGAGTTTGCTTGAGGTCCACTCCAGACCTTGTTTTTCTGGATATCAGCAGTGGAGGCTGCAGAAGATAGAATATTGCTGAACAGCGAGTGTTGCTGTCTGATTCTTGCTCTGGAAGCTTCGTCTCAGGGGTGTACCCCGCCGTGTGAGGTGTTAGGTGTCGATCTGCACCTAGTGGGGGATGTCTCCCAGTTAGGCTACCCAGGGGTCAGGGACCCACTTGAGCAGGCAGTCTGTCTGTTCTCAGATCTCATCCTCCATGCTGGGAGATCCACTGCTCTCTTCAAAGCTGTTAGACGGGCAATTACCTCTGCTAAGGTTTCTGCTGCTTTTTGTTTAGCAGTGCCCTGTCTCCAGAGGAGGAGTCTACAGAGGCAGGCTGGCCTCCTTGAGCTGTGGTGGGCTCCACCCAATTTGAGTTTCCCAGCTGCTTTGTTTACCTACTTAAGCCTCAGCAGTGGAGGACGCCCCTCCCCCAGCCTCGCTGCTGCCTTGCAGTTAGATCTCAGACTGCTCTGCTAGCAATGAGGGAGGCTCCATGGGCGTGGGACCCTCTGGGCCAGGTGTGGGATATAATCTCCTGGTGTGCCGTTTGCTAAGACCCTTGGTAAAGGGCAGTATTAGGGTGGGAGTTACCCGATTTTCCAGGTGTTGTGTGTCTCAATTTCCTCTGGCTAGGAAAATTGTGCTTCCCAGGTGAGGCAATGCCTTGCCCCACTTCAGCTCTGGCTGGTGGAGCTGCACCCGAGGACCAGTGCCAACTGTCTGACACGCCCCAGTGAGGTGAACCCGGTACCTCAGTTGAAACTGCAGAAATCACCTGTCTTCTGTGTCACTCACCCTGGGAGCTGGAGGCTGGAGCTGTTCCTATTCGGCCATCTTGGATGCACCCCAGAATTCACATTTTTAAGAGAACATGCTGATGCTTTGGTTCATGGACCACTTCCTTCATGATCCCTATTAACTGTCATAAAGAATTAGTGATATGCTGATATGTAGGAATTTCTACCTGATAAACATGACATTTTAATTTATAGCTCATATTTGCATCTCTTCAATTTGCATACATTTATATATATAGAGTGTTATATAGTCATGGTTAGTGCCTACATTTTTGGGTTTCTTTTAAAACTCTTGCCGTATATGAAGTCTACCTTTTTTCTGTAGGCTTATCTCCTGTCAGATCCTCGTGAATTTCCTTGAGTTTAAGAAAATAATACAGAATGTTACAGCTTAAAGAGATTTTATAGATCATCCAACTGTCCCCACCCCTCATAGAGATTAGTTAAATCTCTTAATCCAAGATTGTGCAGCTAATTATTGGTAGGTATAGGTAGCTCTTAGGGAGTTTATTTCTGACAATTCTTTTTTTTTTTTTTTTTTTGAGATGGAGTCTCGCTCTGTTGCCCAGGCTGGAGTGCAGTGACGCGATCTGGGCTCACTGCAAGCTCCGCCTCCCAGGTTCACGCCATTCTCCTGCCTCAGCCTCCCCAGTAGCTGGGACTACAGGCGCCTGCCACCTCGCCCGGCTAGTTTTTTTTGTATTTTTTAGTAGAGACGGGGTTTCACCGTGTTAGCCAGGATGGTCTCAATCTCCTGACCTCGTGATCCGCCCGTCTCGGCCTCCCAAAGTGCTGGGATTACAGGCTTGAGCCACCGAGCCCGGCATTTCTGGCAATTCTTTATATTTTTTGAAGAAAAGTATATGTATTTCAGCCAAGATATTTTTAGTGACTTTCAAATACAGATCTCTTTGGTAACATTTTATTAGGTAACAAATAAGCTTATGATAATTGAAATTACTTGATTCTGTGCTAAATGCTATTTGATTATTTTACAACAAAGTAATACATGAATTTAGCCCGATAAATAATTTTTAAAAGGTATGCATTATAGGCATCTCTTTTATTCTGCTCTTAAAACATGTAAGAAAGAAGATAGTCGAAGAGTATGTGCTAGTGAGATGTGGCATAGATTTCCATTAATAAACTTATGTAAAATTGAGTAGAATGAACAGGTTGTTTCTTAGAGATGTCTTAAACCTATTAGAAAGTTTAGAGGGAATGATGAAGAAGGGATATGTAATAGTAAAAATATAAGACTGTTCTCTTCCTTCTTTTAAAAATTTTATCTCTAGCCAAGTCTGCTTAAGGAGAAAGTCTTGCTTTCCCCTGTCTAGGTTATAGCTTGTAGATGTTCATTTTAATAATTACCGAATTATTAAAATCTCTTTTTCCTTAGCCCTTCACCTTAGTAGTCAATGAAGGTTTGCTTTTCTAAATTAGATGATCTGTGTTGTTTCTTTTATAAGAGGAATTTGGGTAGCCGAATATTTCCACATAAACATCTAGCTTTTCAGGTGTCAACTGTAAAATGCACAGATAATGCTATTAAACACTAAAAATAGGCCGGGCGCGGTGGCTCAAGCCTGTAATCCCAGCACTTTGGGAGACCGAGACGGGTGGATCACGAGGTCAGGAGATCGAGACCATCCTGGGTAACACGGTGAAACCTCGTCTCTACTAAAAATACAAAAAAAAAAAAAAAAAACTAGCCGGGCGAGGTGGCGGACACCTGTAGTCCCAGCTACTCTGGAGGCTGAGGCAGGAGAATGGCGTAAACCCTGGAGGCGGAGCTTGCAGTGAGCTGAGATCTGGCCACTGCACTCCAGCCTGGGCGACAGAGCGAGACTCCGTCTCAAAAAACAAACAAACAAAAAAAACCACTAAAAATAGATTGAAGGCACCGTTGACTGACTTATCAAATTATTTCCTAATTGTCTTTGGTCAGCACATACGTAGACTTACACACCCAACAGTCTATTTCAACCATTCTGTAATGTTGCTAAAATAATCTTCCTGCTTCATTGTTAAAACTCTAATGATTCCTCTCTCTTCTCTTTGCACACAGCTCTATCCTATGTAAATTTCAGAATATGTGGAACTGAAATAGTTTTTATCTCAAAAGCAAGTATTTCTATTAAGGCTTGGTGTGTTTTCATCATTTCAATTTTGACTAGAACAGAGAACTCTTTAGAGTAGGAAATGCACTTCTGCCCCAGATTCAGGAGAATGAGGACTTATTTCAGTGTCTCAAACACAAACATTTGAATGTAGCCTGCAGAACTCTGGTACTTTTGAGCCACATTCTGCCTGGCTGTTAGTTCTCCTGATAACCTAGGAAATGTGCCTTACCTTAGCTTTTCCTAACTGAATCTCTCATCTCTGAGCTAAGACTTTTCCCCTAGCTTAATCATAGTGTGTCTTCCTACAGGAAGCCTTTTCAGGTTGACCTGTACCCATCCACCAGTCTTCCAGTAGTTTCTCAAACTGGAATCTGTAGATGTTCTCAGGAGTCTGAGAATTCTCTGAGATTTAAACAGTTTTGTGGTTCTTTGTGTAGATGCAAACACCATACATCTGGTGTCTACTGGAGGGTGGAATTGAAAATAATCATTGTGAAACAATGCCAGAATCTTTCTGAAACTTTTGCAAGCATCAAATTTGAACCGCTGGTTTCCAACAGGTTTTTAAACCTCATTCAGTCTAACTATATGAAATGCCTTAGGTGGCTTTTATGGTAGCTGAGAGGAAGAATGAACAGGAGACTGAAGACACCACTCCCATTTTAACCTGGTTGGCTCTACTTTTATTTGTATTATATATTGTGGCTCAGTGAGGATTTCTCTTGGGAGCTTCTTCCCATCTAAAATGTTTGAAAACCACTGGACTAAGAGGTTTATGGCTTGTGGTTTTGGTAGGGGAATAGGGAAAAGTAGCAATGTATCCTTATAAAGAAGCTGTATGTGACTAAGTTATTTATAAACAGATTTTTCATAGTTAACCCAACAAAGAGTCCTTAGAAATTGTTACTGGTAATTGGGAATGCTACTCCAGGGTTATGTTAGATTGTCAGATAGTAGTTCTCAAGTTTTTTGGTCTCAGGACCCCTTCACAGTCTTTTTTTTTTTTTTTTTTTTTGAGACGGGGTCTTTCTCTGTTGTCCAGACTGGAGTACAGTGGTACGATCTTGGCTCACTGCAACCTCTGCCTCCTGGGTTCAAGCAATTCTCTGCCTCAGCCTTCTGAGTAGCTGAGATTACAGGCACCTGCCACCACACCTGGCTAATTTTTTGTATGTTTAGTAGAGACGAGGTTTTACCATCTTGGCCAGGCTGGACTTGAACTCCTGACCTTGTGATCCACCCGTCTCGGCCTCCCAAAGAGCAGGGATTACAGGCGTGAGCTACCGCACCCGGCCTCCTTCACACTCTTAAAAAATTATCGAGACTACCCAAAAGTACTGTTTGTATGCATTATACCCATCAATTTTTACATAAAAAATTTCAATAATTATTGGTTTATTTAAAAATAATGAACCCATTACATGTTAACAACAGTAACATTTTTAATATTAAGATAACTGTTCCCAAGAAAGAAAAAACAAAAAAAGAAAAAGAGAAAATAACTGTTTTCCAAAACAACAACAAAAAAATTAGCAAAGAGTGACATTGTTTAGTATTTTTGTAAATCTCTTAATAGTACAATCTGGATTCTCATTTTCTGTTTCTGTATTCAATCGGTTTGTGATATGCTGTTTTAGTTGAAATATATGAAGAAGAACTCAGCCTCCTACATATCCATATTTGAAAAGAGAAAAGGTATTTAACAACTTTTTCAGATATTATGAATACTGTATTTTTCTTTAATGTCAAACCCCACAAGTGGTAATTTCTTATAGGTTAATTGCAACATGGAATCTGAAACTATAGCAATGAACTTTTTGTTCCTTACAGTAGAAGTAGCAATGCATCCTTATAAAGAGGCTGTAAAGGCCTTCCAATTGGCTTTCCATAATGGCCACTCCATCACACTCAAAAGTCAAAGTCCTTATGTGATCTGGCCTCCTACTGTCTCTCTGATCTCATCTCCAACTCTGCTGACTCTGCTCTAGTCACACTGGTCTCCTTGCTGTTTGTTCCTCTAAACAATCTCCTGTCTCTGGGCTTTTGTGCTTGTCATTCCCTCTCATTTCTTAACAAATAGATTAGATATTGTGTTAAATAATCTTAATTTAGACCTACCAGAATATATTTGTTGAATGTGGAAATAATCTCTGAACAGAACTGCTTATATACTTGGCAATGGCATTGTAATCAGAAACACTCAACACCTTTATGTCAGACTCTGACCCTGTCATGCCTTGGTGGAAGTGAAAGTGTAAGTGGCACCAAGTCATTTGGATTGCCAGTACTTTGCTACAGAGTACACAAATGTGCCTCCTCATTGCAATAACACTAGAAATTGTTTACTACTGTAGTTTCCTAAGAACTAACCACATAGATGATCATGCATTTCAGGGAAAATATCATAGAAATAGGAAAGATTCTAACCCGGGTCTTAATTATTCACATATGGAAGAATGGCCTGTATATCTTCATTATATGTGTAGGGAAAAATAGTGCCTATCTTTCAAGATCATTGGAAGGTTAGAGATCCTTGTGCTAAATCATGTTAGTTTAAAAAAATGCATTTATTTAAAAAAGTATTTCTATAGTATTAATAACTGATTTTTTGAAATCTTTGTACATGCTTAACGTGGCTTTTTAAGAGTCACAGTTTACCAAAGAAGTGATACTGCCTCATTAAAGTTCTGAAGTTAACATTGTAGCACTTTGATATTTAGAAGTAAATTGTCATTTTCATTTTAAACTTTAATTTGGGAATTTAAGTAGTATGAAGTTTTTCTCAAATGCCTAGTTTGGAGAGACTATTTTTACAACTAAGAGCTTTCAAGTGGATTTAAATTTGTCTTGCTTTGAAGATACTTTATTTCATATCACACTTTCAGATTTTAGTTCTGTAAAATTTCAAGTCGCTTTTTCTTGAATTATAAATTTATTTAGTGTGTTTTGGTTTTTAATCATTTCATTTATTCATTCAACCCACCAACAGAAATGCCAAGCAGTGTTCTAGATACCAGGAGAGAGCGGGTGATGAGACAAAGTCTCTTACATTCTAGTAGGAGAAAGCAGACAAATAGACAAAGAAATACTGTAGTTTTAGATAACAGTAAGTAGAATCAAGAAAATAAAGCAGGTTGTGATAAGTAGGGTCTGAGAGGCAGGAGAGTGGGGGTACTCTTAAAAAAATAATGGTCGAGGACAGCCTCTCTGAGGAGGTGACATTTGAGAAGAGACCAGAGTGTTCAGAAGCAGCCAGTAATACAGAGACTCTAGTGGAGGAGCACCCTAGAAGAGGGTAGTTAGTGTAAGACCTTGAAGCAAGACAAGCTTGGGGTATGCAAGAAACGTCAAGACAAGCAGTATGTGCAGTAAGCCATGGTTCTCCCACTACAGTCCAGCCTGGGTGAAAGAGAAGACCCTGTCTCCAAAAAGAAAAAAGAAAAAAAGCAACCAGTATGACTAGAGTATAGCGTATGTGAAGAAGAGTGAGAAAAGTTATGTTTGGAGAGATAGGAACCACTTCATGTAGGGCTTTAGCACTAGTGATAGTAGAACACTCGAGGATTTTAGGCGAAGGAGTGACATAATCAAACTTAAGTTAAAATTTTAATTATGGTCAATTTGTGAAGAAAAACAGATTTTTGTGGGGATAATAATGAAGCAAAGTGACTATTTTAGAGAAAAGAGGTGATGGCAGTATGAGCTAGTAGTGTAGGTAGTGAGAAATGATCATAATTGGGCTATGTTGTGTCCATTGGAGTAAACCATTAGGAGAGAATGATGACTTGGAAGTTAAATGAAGGAGTGGCAAGAAAGTGAAAGTGGTCAACTGTCATACTGCCAGGAGGTCAGATGAGATGGGTACAGGGATTTAGTCCTGGCCATATTATAGAATGGCATCCCCTGGTGACCATGACAGCCCTGGGTGGAGAAACCTGGGGGGCTGGTATAGAAAAGGTGACTGTGGAGATCCTTTTGAGGAATCTACCTCTGAAAGGCAAAGAATGTCGTGAATACTGGGGACATGAGGAAAAGGAAAGCTTTTTTTTTTTTCTTGTTTTGAGTGCTTTTATATGGCAGTAGGAGTGATCCAGTTATGTTTAAGTTCATTTTTTTGTTCATGAATGAGGTGAGGATTTCCTGAGCTAAAACAGTAGAAAAAAGGAGTTGGAAAAGAGTTAAGGGGCTTATAGATGATTATTTATACCTATGGGAAAGTTGAACTTTTCATTTGGATTCACAGGTGGAACATCAGGAGTTGAACACACTGCATATGTAATTTCATTCACTTATTCAAAGTGTAGTGAGCTTCTACTCAAGTACCAGGAACTAGGGTACAAAGGTAAGACATGCTCACTACCCTCAAGGAGGTAAAAATCCAGCAAATAGACAGATGTGTATACTCTCGCTGCACAAAGGACATTCCTCAGACCAGCAGTGTTGGTCTCACCTGAGAGGTTGATAAAAATACCAAATGCTCGGCCAGGCGCAGGGGCTCACGCCTGTAATCCCAGCACTTTGGTAGGCCAAGGCAGGTGGATCACCTAAAGTCAGGAATTCGAGACTAGCCTGACCAATATGGTGAAACCCCGTCTCTACTAAAAATACAAAAATTAGCTGGGCATGGTGGTGTGCACCTGTAGTCCCAGTTACTTGGGAGGCTGAGACAGGAGAATCACTTTAATCCAGGACGCGGAGGTTGCAGTGAGCCAAAATCGCACCACTGCACTCCAGCCTGTGTGACAGAGTGAGACTCTGTCTCAAAAAACAAAACAACAACAAAAAATGCTCTACCCAAGAACTACTGAATTGGAAGCTGTATTTTTAACAAAATTTCTAGATGATTTAAGTTTGAAAAGCACTGATATACATAAACTATACATTAAAAAGATGCGATAAGCACTAAAGTTGTTTTGTTTTGTGAGACAGAGTCTTGCTCTGTTGCCCAGGCTGGAGTACAATGGCACAATCTGGGCTCACTGCAACCTCCATCTCCCAGGTTCAAGCAATTCTCCTGCCTCAGCTTCTCTAGTAGCTGGGATTACAGGCACCTGCCACCATGCCTGGCTAATTTTTGTATTTTTAGTAGAGATAGGGTTTTGCCATGTTGGCCAGGCTGGTCTCGAACTCCTGACTTCAGGTGATCCGCCCACCTTGGCCTCCCAAAGTGTTGGGATTACAGGCGTGAGCCACCACGCCAGGCCTGCTAAAGATTCTTATAAACAAAAAATACTGTGTGTAAGAGCTCAATTACTGTGTCAGCCATCCCCCAGCCCCCCAAAAGAAGAAAAATGATCACAGAGGAAAAAGTTGGATCAGACATTTCCCTGGATTGGCATATTAAAAGGTGCTTGATAAGAGTTTGTTGAACTAAACTAGCCCTAGACACTACCATTTGAAGATGAATTATTTGCTATTTAGTAGTCTGCATTTAGTGTTTATGCACAGAGTGGTTTTCTTTTTGTTTTTTCTTCTTCTTTTTTTTTTGAGATAGGGTCTCACTCTGTTGCCCAGACTGGAGTGCAGTGGTGTGATCTCAGCTCACTACAACCTCTGCCTCCCAGGCTTAAGTGATTCTCCTGCCACAGTCTCCCAAGTAGCTGGGATTACAAGC
This sequence comes from Piliocolobus tephrosceles, assembly GCF_002776525.5. Lineage (NCBI taxonomy): Eukaryota > Metazoa > Chordata > Mammalia > Primates > Cercopithecidae > Piliocolobus > Piliocolobus tephrosceles. The sequence goes on along the minus strand of NC_045448.1, from coordinate 39,150,746 downwards.
GCATGCCACCACGCCTGGCTAATTTTTTTTTTTTTTTTTTTTTTTGTATTTTTAGTAGAGACTGAGTTTCACTGTGTTGTCCAGGCTGGTCTTGAACTCCTGACTTCAAATAATCCACCTTCCTTGGCCTTCCAAAGTACTGGGATTACAGGCGTGAGCCGCTTCGCCCGGACCAGAGGTTTTATAAATAGATTATTTCAATAAAAAGAGTGAGACTCAGATCTCAGAAAGAGAGGATAAATGAAAGCCAAGATTACATCAGTTGATTGACTATACTAGTGCCATGAACATGGGAAGTATTAGGATATAAAGATAAGTGAGACAGTCACTGCCCTCTAGTAGGAGACTCAAGGACATGTTTTTTTTTACTTTTTGGGTTATAATCCAATAGTATTGCTACTTATTTTGTTGTGTAAATTGTTGCAGCTTTGGTCATTGGGAGCTTTTTTAGGTTGGCTTCTTTTCTTTTCTTTCTTTCTTTCTTTTTTTTTTTTAGACAGAGTCTTATTCTGTTGCCTAGGCTGGAGTGCCGTGGTGCAATGGCTCACTGCAACCTCCACCTCCCAGGCTCAAGCAATTCTCATGCTTCAGCCTCCCGAGTAGCTGGGATTACAGGTGTGTGCCACCATGCTAGCTAATTTTTTGTATTTTTAGTAGAGATGGAGTTTCACCACATTGGCCAGTCTAGTCTTGAACTCCTGACCTCAGGGTGATGTGCCCATGTTGGCCAGGGATGGCCAAGGTGCTGGGATTACAGGTATGGGTCACTGTGCTGGGCCAGGTTGGCTACTTTTGAACACTACTTTATGAGTCAACTTTCTTGCTTATTTCTTCTCTATTTTGAGGGCTGCCTAATATTGGATCAGTGTTTTATGAAGAATGTGATCTCTTGACTGGCCACTCTATCAGTATCACAAGAGATGTTTTGTTTTGTTTTGTAAAGGCACATTCATCATTAGCGAAATGGAAATGAAAACCACAGTGAGATACCACTTCATACCAATTGGGGTGGCTACTATTTAAAATAAAAAACTGAAAATGAAAACCAAAGGACAACCACATGGATGTAAAGAAACTGGAAACTTTGTGCATTGCTGGTGGGAATCTAAAATGGTATAGCTTCTGTAAAAAACAGTATGGCAGTTCATCAAAAAACTAACCATAGAATTACTGTATGATCTAGTAATTCCACTTCTAGCTGTGTACTCCAAATAATTGAAAGCAGGGATTTGAACAGATATTTGTACACCAGTTTTTACAGGCAGCACTTTTCACAATAGCCAAAAGGTAGAAACAAACCACATGTCAGTTACCAGATGAATAGATAAATAAAATGTAGTATATACATACATGTAATATAATATTATTCAGCCCTAGAAAGGAATGTAATTCTGGTGCTGCAGCATGGACGAACCTTGAAAACATTTTACTAAGTGAAAGAAGCCAAAAACAAACGGACAAATATTACATGATTTTACTTCTGAGATACCTAGAATAGTTCAATTCATAGAGACAGAAAGTAGAATGGTAGTTTCCAGAGCCTGCAGGGAGGAGGAATTGGGGATTTATTGTTTAATTGGTGCAGAGTTCCAGGCCAAGATGATGGAAAAGTTCTGGAGATGGATAGTAGTGATGGTTGCACAACAATGCTACTGAATTGTGCATGTAGAAATGGTTAAATGGTAAATTTTGTGTTGTGTGTATTTTACCACAATTGAAAAAAAAAAAAGTCACTTCCTTGGCTCCATCCCAGGCATACTAAAGTAGAATTTGTATTGGTGGGGCCTAGAATGCTGCATTAAAAAAAAAAAAGCCGTTTTCAGTTTATTGTTATGCATGGTTTAAGAACCACTGATATATGGGATTATCTGATGGAAAGTGGGGTAAACTGAATTTTGTTGGTGTATCTTTAAAGAGAAATTTATCAGATTGATGAGTTAAAGTATAATCATCTAGGTTTTTATGTTTAATTCAGCTGTTAATATTTATACCTTACTTCATGTGGTTAATGTGAGTAAGGACTACTAATAATTATTTAGCATTCTACCACATTTTAAAGCACTTTTGGCTGGGTGCAGTGACTCACGCCTGTGATCCCAGCACTTTGGGAAGCCAAGGCCGGAGGATCACTTGAGCCCAGGAGTTCACGACCAGCCTGGGCAATGTGGCTAAGCCCCATCTCTAAAAAAAAATTAAAAATTAGCTGGGCATGGTGGCATGCACCTGTAGTCCCAGTTACTCCAGAGGCTGAGGTGGGAGAACCTCTTGATCCTGGGAGGAGAGGGGAGGCAAAGGTTGCAGTGAACCAAGATTGCACCACTGCACTCCAACCTGGGTGACAGAGTGAGACTCTGTCTCAAAAATAAAATAAAATAAAGCACTTTCTGACATGTTATCTCATTTGATCATCATGTTATCCTCTGGTGGTGTTAACTGCCATTTTTAGGTGAGACGCTTGAGACTTTGGAGATTTAATGAGTTGCCTAAGATTATACAGATAAAGTCAGACATCCAAGACAGATCTAATTACAACTCCTCTTAGCAGTCTCCAAGAAAAGAGCAGGTGTTATTGAGGCCATTGTAAATATTCTGTGTTTAATTGTTTTGCCACCCCAAAAATGGAAAATTACTAAGTTAGTCATGGTCCATAGACTTAAGACCACTTTATTTTGTAAACATGACTGTTACATGACAGTGCCACTATTCTTGCCATGTTGGCAGTGCTTAATATTTACAAAACTAAGATACTTTGTTCTAAGAAAATATTCTTATGAAGTATTACTATATGAATACTTAATAAATACTAAATAATATGATTTATCTGGAAATCTAAAGCAGATGTATGATTCTGTGGCATTGTTTTTCTTCTCTTCCCTTGCATTGAAGCGGCTTCTATACCCAACCATTTGTGCATAATAGTATAATTTTCAAAAACTGTCACCAGATGCAGTGGCTCATGCCTGTAATCCCAGCACTTTGGGAGGCTGAGGTGGGTGGATCACCTGAGGTCAGGAGTTCAAGACCAGCCTGGCCAAAATGACGAAACCCCGTTTCTACTAAAAATACAAAAATTAGCCAGGCATTGTGGCAGGTGCCTGTAATTCCAGTTACTTGGGAGGCTGAGTCAGGAGAATCGCTTAAACCGGGGGTGGGCAGAGGTTGCAGTGAGCCGAGATCGTGCCACCGCACTCCAGCCTGGGCAACAGAATGAGACTCTGTCTCAAAAAAAAAAAAACAAAAAACACAACCGTGACTATTTCCCTTTTGAAGAATATATTTGTCACAGTTGAGCCCAGGAGTCAACAGACTCCCTTGCTTTCCTAGGACATCCAGCCATGTTTTAGTAAAGTAGAAAGATGTGGGGAAAAGCCATTTCTAGTGTTCCTGTTTTACACTAATTTTCCTCTAGCTTTCCTGTCTACCAACATGGAATTGTTGGGGAAGGGCATTTTTATTTTATAGTGATTTAATATCTAATCACTTCTTATTTTGATAGGACAGGGCATTATATGATAAAATTATTAAAAACGTAATCCAGGCTTGCTTCCCAATACGTAGTATGTTAAACTGCCTATTTGCTAATTGCATGTCTCAAAGATCTCAAGCATAATGGAGTCCAGAACTCTTGATCTCTTGTTCCCTCTCCCACTTATGAAAACATCTGCTCATCTTACAGTATTCCTTATCCTAGTATATGCACCTGTATCTGGCCAGTGATCTGGGCCCTATCTAACTCTTAATTTCATTTCCTTCACTCTCCCCTTCACTTGTATACAGTCTGCTTCCTTTGCCTAGAATGTTATCCTTCTCACTTCACCAATACACTTTTCACCTAAATTCTGCTCATCCTTCAGCTTTCAGCTATAATCTTTTCCAGAACTACTAGGTTAACTTAGGCACCCATTTGGTAGCCTCATGGTATCCTGTACTTTAACAAGAACATCAATAATAGCTACAGGTAACATTTATTAAAGACTGACAATATATTGGTATGTAATATTACCAGAAAGAGTAAGTAATTTGCCCAGGGTTACACTCTGGTAGTTGAAAGAACAAATATTTTAATGTAGACAATGTAGCCCACACTTAACCTTCTTACTACTCTGCCTCTTATATAGTTATACTTTTGTTTATTATTATGTTTAAATAAATTGTTTGTTTGATGGTCTAGTTCCCCTATTGTACTTCTAAGCTCCTTGAGGGTGGGGGTTGTGTCTCTTATACTGTCTGTTGAATGTGTGCATGTATCATATTTGGGATATAGCCTTTCCATTACTCAGAAAGTCTGAAAAATTGATAAAATTCGTAGGTGGAATTCACAGATAACATTGACCATTTTATTGTCTAGAAATGATAGTTTCTGTAAATGTGAAGAAATCTGTTTAGTTCCTCTAGTAAATCCGTTTGCTGTGAAGTGGTCATATATCAAGGAATCTGATTTATTTGGAGAAGTTTGAATTTGAAAAGTTTTTTTCGTTGCTTGTTATGGCTTTGATGGCTTTGGTTTACTGGAAGCTAGAATCTACTGCTTAGAGGTTATGAGCAAATTAATTGATGAAGATAGTAGAAAGACACTTGGATCACAGTTGCCATCTCTTGGCATTTTAAGGAAGACTGCCAATGATAGGCAGTAGACATATATCACATGTGTTGTGAATTGCCATTCCAGCTTAAAATATACCTCTTAGAATGTGACTGAAACTTAAAATAGGGTAGGATAACTGCCCATCCCTGGAATCCCAATACTTTGGGAGGCTAAGAGAGAAGGATCACTGGAGTTTGAGACCATCCTCAGCAACATAGTAAGACACCCATTTCTACAAAAAAATGAAAAAATTAGCTGAGCATGGTGGTGTATGCCTGTAGTCCCAGCTTCTCAGGAGGCTAAGGTGGGAGAATCACTTGGGCCCAAGAGGTCAAGGCTGCAGTGAGCTGTGAACACGCCACTGCAGTCCAGCCTCGTGACAGAGTAAGACCCTGTCTCAAAAAAATAAATAAATAAAAATAAAAATAGGATAGGATAGATGGGAACACTAGCCGAGAAAACACTGGGAATTTGATAAAGCGCCCCATCTGTGTCGGGACATCATTGATAAAGGGATACATGCCACTTTTGGAAGATAAAGAGCACAGTTGAAGAGGAACTAAAAAACCGTCAGAAACTCTTCGTGAGTCAGTTCCTTGCTTTATTGGTGGGAACTCTGTTATCACATAGTAATATTTTTAAAAAGTTGTTTAGGAAGGTCATACTGTTTTTAAAGCAAAACATATGAAAAATGATATGAATTTAGCACTTGACACATGTTTGGAATTTGATGTGTGTAGTTATTTTCTGTGGGAAAGGACTTTAAATATATCTTTCCCATGGTTAATATATACACTGGCGTAAACCACATACCAATGAAAATTTTTAATTAAATTTATATTTTATTTTATATACACATAGACATAAATGTTATAAATGTGTTTAAATATGAGTAATTTTTAGTAGAGCTTTGGGGGAGGAATGATTCATTCTTTCCCCCTTTTCTATTCACATCCCTGCCTTGCCCAGGACCATTTATAACCCCTGTTGACAACAAAGGTTATATTCTTCCATATTTCTCTCCATGCTGTCATGCTCGTGTGTAAATATGTACTTAATTTATAATTACACATACATGTGTATATATGTATATGTGGGGTTTTTTTTTTTTTTTTGAGAATTCCCTGTATTTTACATTTTTTTTTTGTGAGTTTTCTCACTTAAGAATACCTTCTTTTCTAACTTAAGAATACCTCACTTAGCAGGATGCGGTGGCTCACCCCTGTTGTAATCCAGCACTTTGGGAGGCCGAGGTAGGTGGATCACGAGGTCAGGAGATCGAGACCATCCTGGCTAACACGGTGAAACCCCGTCTCTACTAAAAAATACAAAACAACTAGCCGGGCAAGGTGTCAGGCGCCTGTAGTCCCAGCTACTCGGGAGGCTGAGGCAGAAGAATGGCGTAAACCCAGGAGGCGGAGCTTGCAGTGAGCTGAGATCAGGCCACTGCACTCCAGCCTGGGCGGCACAGGGAGACTGCGTCTCAAAAAAAAAAAAAAAACACCTCACTTTATAGCTCTAATTTGTTCTTTTTCATGGCTACATATATAGTTGTATTAGTTTACTAGGGGTGCCATAACAAAGTACCACAGACTGAGTGGCTTAAACAACAGCAATTAATTTTCTCACAGTTTTGGAGGCTAAAAGCCCAAGATGAAGATGTTTGTGGGTTGTTTTTTTCTGAGGCCTCTCTCCTTGGCTTAGAGATGGCTGTCTTTTCCCTGTTTCTTCACATGGTCTTTCTTCTGTATTCAAATTTCCTCCTCTTACTAAGGATACCAGTCTTGGACTGGATTCAGGCCTACCCTAATGACCTCATTTTAACTTACTTACCTCTTTAAAGATTTTATCTCAAAATACATTCACATTTTGAGGTGCTGGGGCTTAGGACTTCATATGAATTTTGGAGGGACACCATTCAGCCCATAACAATCATATTCCACAATGTATCCAACCATTCCCTTACTGGTGGTCATTTATATTATTTCTGTTTTTTGCCACTATGCAATAAAATCTTTGTATGTATACCCTTTTATTTTTACAGGATAAATTCCCAAAAGTGGATTTTCTAGGCAAAGGGTATATTTTTAATTTTGATAGTGGTTGCCAGATTACTTTTCAAAAAGTCTATCAGTTAGCATTTCTACTTGTAAGGTATGAGAATAACTTTTTCCAAGAACAGTCTATATTCAGGATTCCTCTTTCCCATCTTTCTCCTTCCATCTATTCCTCAACTGCTTATAATTTGGGTTTTGCTCCAGCTACTCTATTCATATTCTTCTCTCAAAGGCCACTAATTCTGTGCTATTGCTACATTAATTGTTTAAAAATATTCAGTTTGCGTTTTGTAACATTTGAAGCTCCTGGAGACTGGTTTCTGTGTATTACTTCTTCTGACTTCCTTAAGAATATACCCTAACCACCATTTCCTGATTCTTTTGCCTCATCTTCATCTGCTTGCTGCTTGGATGTAGGTGTGTCCCAAGATTCCATTCTGCTTTAAATTGCTCCTGTCCACCTTGGACTGGGAGATTTTTATCTCCTTGTACTATTTCTATTACCTGTGTGAAAGTTAATCATCTGAATTGGGTCATTTTTGTCATACCCAGCTAAATCAGTAGAGGGGCCAAGGGGAAAAAGTGTTCAGGGTCTATAACATTGCTCTAGAAATGTAATTCTCTACAAGTCCAGCAGCTAAAACTGCCTATTTATATAAACAAAAACCAGTTTTATCTACGTCTGCTGAGATAACTTGCTACAACTGTGGGACTAATTTTGCTCACCAACTGGAGTTTGCCAGCTCCCCAAAGCCTTACTAATAGCAATAAACTTTCTATCAAGACCACATAGAACATTTCTTCTTCTTTATAAAACCCCCAACCATATCTTTGTTGTTTGGACATACTGAAGACCACCCAGTCTACATCTATGCCCCAAATTACAATTCTTTCTTCCCAAATAAAATGTTAAATTTGGAGGTTTGTATCTACATTTTTATTTTGACTTTGACACCTGTGGGTGACTGGATGAATCCCAGATCCATATTTTTGGCCTTAAGCTCTCTTTTTTTAAAAAATTTAAAAATAACAATAATGGAACGCTTCACAAATATACATGTCATCCTTGCGCAGGAGCCATCCTAATCTCTGTATCATTTTGTTTTCAGTATACATGCTGCTGAAGCAAGCACTAAGTTCTTTTTTGAGCCTCAGACATAGCTAGATTTCAACCTGTACTCAAATAAATTTAAAGTAAAATTTGATTATTACTGTAAGATACCTCTGTGGGGATAGCTACTGGGTACAAAAAGTAATTAGAACGAACAAGACCTAGTATTTGATAGCACAACAGGGCGACTAGTCAGTAGTAATTTAATTGTACATTTTAAAATAACTGAAAGTATAATTGGATTGTTTGTAACACAAAGGGTAAATGCTTGAGGGAATGGATACCCCATTTACCATGATATAACTATTATGCATTACGTATCTGTGTCAAATGTCTTATGTACCCCATAAATATATGCACCTGTGTACCCACAAATTGTTTTTAAAATTGGTTTTATCAAAAAAGGTTGAATAAGCAAATTTTTAGAAAAATATTTACCAATATTTAATAACTATGAATATTCTTTTTTTTTTTTTTTTGAGACAGAGTCTTGCTCTGTCGGCCAGGCTGGAGTGCAGTGGCGCTTATTGCAACCTCTGCCTCCTGGGTTCAAGTGATTCTCCTGCCTCAGCCTTCCAAGTAGCTGGGATTACAGGCACCTGCCACCATGCCTGGCTAATTTTTGTATTTTTAGTAGAGACAGGGTTTTGCCATGTTGGCCAGGCTGGTCTCAAACTCCTAACCTTAGATAATCCACTTGCCTTGGTCTCCCAGAGTGCTGGGATTACAGGTGTAAGCTACCGTGCTTGGCAAATTTTCTTTTTCTTTTTTTTTCCGAGGACAGAATCTCACTCTGTCGCCCAAGGTAGAATGCAGTGGTGCAATCTCGGCTCACTGCAGCCTCTGCCTCCAGGGTTCAAGTGATTTTGCTGCCTCAGCCTCCCAAGAAGCTGAGATTACAGCTGCGCATTGCCATGGCTGGCTAATTTTGTATTTTTATTAGAGACGGGGTTTCACCATGTTGGCCAGGCTGGTCTCAAACTCCTGACCTCCAGTGATCCACCCGCCTACACTTCCCAAAGTGCTGGGATTGAGGCCTGAACCACCACAACCAGCCACTATGAACATTCTTCACTAATAAATAAGCACCATCTTGCATTACAGCTACAAAAATTATTTTTTGTTCTTGTTTTTGAGACAGGTCTGAGTAGCTGGGATGACCCACGCCCAGTTAATTTTTTGGTTACTTTTTTGGAGAGACAAGGTCTCACTGTGTTGCCCAGGTAGGTCTTGAACTCGTCAGCTCAAGCAATACACCTGCCTCAGCCTTCCAAAGTGCTGGTACTATACATGTGAGCCACTGTTCCTGGCCTTACAAAAATTATTTTGTAGGTTGTATTTTAGCTAGCCTATCACAATTCTTCCAAGTTTTTAAATGGTTTCTGTTGCTTATAAAATATTCTTTATTGATAGACAACAAATTCTAATTTGGTTATTACTAGGCTATCAGTGCAAAAAAAAAATTGCAGTTAAAAACTTGTACAATCTCACATGCCTAAATACCAGGACTGGGTTTATAGTTGTATCAATTTATTTGTTTTTCTTAATACTCAGCCTCCAAATTAAAAATAGGAGTTTTTTGTTTACTTTAAAAAGTGATATACTATTGGCCGGGCGTGGCTGGTGGCTCATGCCTGTAATCCTAGCACTTTGGGAGGCCGAGGCAGGTGGATCACAAGGTCAGGAAATCGATACCATCCTGGCTAACATGGTGAAACCCCGTCTCTACTAAAAATACAGAAAAAATTAGCTGGGCGTGGTGGCGGGTGCCTGTAGTCCCAGCTACTTGGGAGGCTGAGGCAGGAGAATGGTGTGAACCCAGGAAGCAGAGCTTGCAGTGAGCCGAGATGGTGCCACTGCACTCCAGCCTGGGTGACAGAGTGAGACTCTGTCTCAAACAAACAAAAAAAAAAGTGATATACTATTTGTATTTTGTAACATTCATTGAAGAAAACACTTAAGACTTTCAAAACTAGAAAAATATTATTTTAATTTCTTAAAGCTTTGAAATATACATTTAAGAGTGCATGTAACTTCAGTTTAAATGTTCAGTTTAAATCAGGGGTCCACAACCCCCAGGCTATGAACTGATACTGGTCCATGGCATGTTAGGAACCAGGCCGCACCACAGGAGGTAAGCAATGGGTAGGTGAGCAAAGCTTCATCTGTATTTACAGCCACTCACCATCACTTGCATTACCGCCAGAACTCCGCCTCTTTCCAGATCAGTGGAGGCATTTGATTCTCAGGAGCATGATCCCCGTTGTGAACTGTGCACGTGAGGCATCTAGGTTGCGCACTCCTTACGAGAATCTAATGCCTGATGATCTGTCACTGTTTCCCATCCCCCCATACGGGACCGTCTAGTTTCAGAAAAAGCAGCTCAGGGCTCCCATTGATTCTACATTATGGTGAGTTGTATAATTATTTTATTATATATTACAATGTAATAATATAAATAAAGTAAACAATAAATATAATGCACTTGAATTGTCCTGAAACCATCCTACCCACCCGAGTCTGTGGAAAAGTTGTCTTGCGCAGAACTGGTCCTGGTGCCAAAACGGTTGGGGACCACTGACTTTACGCATGCTTCCCCACCCACCTTCCCCAAGTCTGTAGAAAAACTGTCTTCCACAAAACCAGTCCCTGGTGCCAAGAAGGTTGGAGACCACTGGTTTAAATAATAATGAAATGAACGTGTATGTACCTAACATACAGGTTAAAAAATGAAGTATTTCTGTCCAGGCACAGTGGTTCACGCCTGTAATCCCAGTACTTTGGGAGGCCAAGGCAGGCAGATCACAAGGTCAGGAGTTTGAGACCAGCCTGACCAACATGGTGAAACTCTGTCTCTACTAAAAATGCAAAAATTAGCTGGGCATGGTGGCACATGCCTGTAATCCCAGCTACTCAGGAGGCTGAGGCAGGAGAATTGCTTGAACTCAGGAGGTGGAGGTTGCAGTGAGCCGAGATTGCACCAGTGCACTCTACCCTGGGCAACAGAGTGAGACTCCATCTCAAAAAAAAAAAAAAGTATTCCTAATATTTATAAAGGGTTCTGTAGTTTCCTAACTGATTGCATCTTCTTTCCCCTCCCCTGGAGGTAATGGCCGAGTTTTAGATTAATCAAGTACTTAAATTACTTTATAGTTTTGTCACATATGTATAAATTAGTAAACAATGAATATAGTTTGGTTTTGCTTTTTTCTGAACTTGATATAAATGGATCATATTGTTTATATTGTTCTGTAACTTATATTTTTGCCTCATTTTATGTTTTTGAGATTTCATTTATGTTACTATGTGTAACTTTTAGGTCATTCATTTGTGCTGGTAAGTAATACTCGTGTTCTAAATCTACTGCAATGTGTTGGTCCATTCTAATGTTGATGGACATCTGGTTGTTTCCAAGTTTTGCTTTTTAAGCACTGCTGTTAACATTTTTGTGCTTGTTCATCTGTTGCATACATGTAAGAGTTCCATAACGTAGCAGTCCTCATCTATTTTTTTTTTTTTTTTTTGAGACAGAGCCTTGCTCTTGTCGTCCAGGCTGGAGTGCAGTGGCGTGATCTTGGCTCACTGCAACCTCCGCCTCCCAGGTTCAAGCAATTCTGCCTCAGCCTCCCGAGTAACTGGGACTACAGGCCCATGCCACCATGCCTCGCTAATTTTTGTATTTTTAGTAGAGACGGGGTTTTACCATGTTGGCCAGGATGGTCTCAAACTCTTGACGTCATGATCTGCCTGCCTCGGCCTCCCAAAGTGCTAGGAGTACAGGCATGAGCCACCGTGCCTAACCAGTCCCCAACCTTTTTGGCACCAGGGACTGGTTTTGTGGAAGACAGCTTTTCCACGGTGGGGGAATGTTTTTGGGATAAAACTGTTCCACTTCAGATCACCAGGCATTAGATTCTCATAAGGTGTGCAACCTAGATCCCTCACATGCACAATTCACAGTAGGTTTCACGGTCCCATGACAATGAGAATCTAATGCTCCTGCTGATCTGACAGATGGAGCTCAGGTGGTAATGCTCCCTGGTAGGCTGCTCATCTGCTGTGCAGCCCGATTCCTAATGGAGTTCGGGGGATTCATTGGTTGGCAGCCAGGTGTTGGGGACCCCGCCTGTAATGTCTTTAGAAGAAGAACTGCTGGATCATAATGTGTGTGTGTGTGTGTGTGTGTGTGTGTGTGTGTGTGTGTGTGTGTGTGTGTGTTTAACTTTACTAAATAATGTTAAACTGTAATCCAAATTGTTATTTTTTTATTCCCACCAGTAATGGGTACAAATTCACATTTCTTTATATCTTTACCAATACGTGATATTCTTATATTTTAAAATTTTTGTCAAAATAGTAGGTGTAAAATAATGTCTTGTAGTTTTTATTTGTATTTACTTGAAGACAAATAAATGCAAGGCTGAGGCTGGAGATTGAGACTGAGGCTGAGCACCTTTCTAATATTTATGGGGCAGTTGTGTTTCCCCTTTCATGAAATGTCTGTACATGACTTTTGTCCATTTTAGAAAATTAAGGGTTTGTTTTTATTAATACTTTGTCATTAGTTATCCTGGATATTTCCTTCGTAGGTTATATGTGTCCCAATGTGTGACTTGTCTTTCCACTTTTTGTGATATGTTGATTAAGCAGTAGTTCTTAATGAAATTGAATTAGGATTTTTCTTCATTTTATACTTGTTGTGTCTTTTTAAATAAATTCTTTCCTAACTCAGGTTATAAAGATATCCTGCTATGCTTTTACTAAACGTTTCTGAATCTTTTGCTTATCACTGTTATGTACTTGATCCATTTTCAGTTGGTTTTTATATATGGTGTGTGATAGGGAATAATTTGCCAATGTCCTAGCACTATATATTGGATGATCCATCCTTTCCTCATGAATCTATACTACTGGCTCTTTGTTTTATATTCTTTTCATACAGGATCTGTATATAAGCTCTCCATTATGGTGGTCTTTCTGTTTCTGCACTAATAGCTTACTGTCTTAATCACTGTAGCTTAATCATGTCTTTATCTGGCAGGAAAAATAGTTTTTTGCCTGATTTTTCTTTATAGAAGTGCCTTAGTTGTTCTTGGCTCTTCTAAATTTAGGATCAACATCTCAATTTTTCAGAAAATTGTTTCAATTTTAATAGGAATTGTAATGTTTAGAGTATAGGAGAATTGACATCTTGAGATATTATGGTACTTCATTAATACTATTTAAGGTCTTCTAAATGTCATTCATTAAAGTTTAAAAATTTTTCTTCATAAAGGATTTTTTTTTTTTTTTTTTTTTTTTTTGAAGGAGTCTCACTCTGTCATTGGGGCTGGAGTGCAGTGGCATGATCTTGGCTCACTGCAACCTCCGCTTCCTGGGTTCAAGCAATTCTCCTGCCTCAGTCTCCCAAGCAGCTAAGATTACAGATGCACACCACCACACCCATTTAATTTTTGTATTTTTAGTAGAGACAAGGTTTTACCATGTTTGTCATGCTGGTGTCGAACTCCTGACCTCATGTGATCCACCTGCCTTGGCCTCCCAAAGTGCTGGGATTACAGGCGTGAGCCACCGTGCCTAGCCCATAAAGGTTTTAGACACATTTTATAAGATTATTTTCATAGTTACTGTATTTTATTTTTGCAACTATCATTAAAAAATTCTATTTTCTGTTTTTTGCTTATGTAGGAGTGTAACTATCTTTTATAGATTATGTCAACAATTTTACTAAACTCACTTATTAACTCTTGTAATTTTTCTATAGATTCTTTTGGGTTTTCAATTAGAATAATTATATTACCTGCAAATAATAGCAGTTATATTCCTTCCTTTCCAATCGTTTTTGTCTTATTGGCTAGGACCTCCAGACAATGTTGAGTAGACATTGTGATAGTAGGTATCCGTGTCTTGTCCCTGGTTTTAAAGGTAGTTCTTTTAGTATTGCACTCTTGATTATGATTTTTGTTGTAGGCTTTTTGTTTATATCCTTTATCAAGTTTAGGAAATGTTCTTCTATTTCTAGGACCTAAGTTTTTGCTTGTATATTTGTTAGGAACCATGAATTGTTACCTTTTCTGCGTCTATTGTCATTTTTCCCCTTTATTTTGTTATTGCAAGAATCACAAAAGATTTACTTTTGTTGAATCAGTCTCAGTTCCTGAAATAAGCCCAAGTCGGTCATGGTGTAGTATCTTTTCTAAACATATCTAAATTTGGTTCGCTACTCTTTTTTTTTTTTTTTTAAGGTAAGGTCTCACTCTGTCATCCAGGCTGGAGTGTACTGGTGTGATCTTGGCTTACTGCAGCCTCCGCCTCCTGGGCTCAAGCAATTCTCCCACCTCAGCCTCCCCAGTAGCTGGGACCACAAGTGTGTGCTACCACGCCTGGCTAATTTTTGTGTTTTTGGTAGTGATGGGTTTTTGCTTTGTTACCCAGACTAGTCTCGAACTCTTGAGCTCAAGCCTCAGCCTCCTAAAGTGGTGGGATTACAGGCATGAGCCATCACACCCGGCCCAGTTTTCTACTTTTGTTTATGATTTTTTTTCATCTATGTCCATGAGCAGTTATTCTTTCCTAGATAGCGTTGGTTTGGTTTAGTGTCAGTTGTACACAGCACACATTGTGTGAGGTTGGAATTGTCTATTTCTGGAAAGGTAAAATTACCTTCTTTGTGGGAAGATTTTAGACCTTTGATACAATTTCTTTAATGATTAGAAAACCATTAGAAATGTTTTATTTCTTTTTGAGTCAGTTTTGATAATTTACAATTTTTAGGAATTTGTTCACTTTACCTAAATGTTTAAAGCTTGCCTTGAAGTTTCTCATAATTTTCTCTTTTTAAACTGCTATATTTGTAGTCATGCCCCTCCTTTCTGTGTATAATACAGTAGTATTTGTGCCTTCTCTTTTTTTTCTTGACCTTTTAGCAATTTTTCTATTAGTACTTTTCAAAGTATCAACTTTGTTTTTAATTTTTTAAATTTTAAACATTTATTATAATATTTTGAGATGGAGTCTCTCTGTTTTGTCCAGGCTGGTGTCGGACTCCTAGACTCAGGTAATCCTCCGGCTTCAGCCTCCCAAGTAGATGGGATTACAGGCGTCAACCACCACATCTGACTCTCAAGTTTGTTTTTTATTTATTAACTGTTGCTTTTCTTTATTTCTTTCCTTCTTTTAAAGGAGAAAAAAAGGTTGAAAAAAATTTAGGAGCCACTTGATAGAAAAATAATTTCAGGTTTCTTTCCCTAGATGTAATACGGGATCCTAAAACTCATGTCAGACTTGAATTTCTTATCTTTCCTGGAAAATATTGTCTTCTAGTATTTCCTATCCTAAGTTGGTGGTTCTCTCTTGTTGCTGCCCCCACCACCCAAAAAAATAGTTATCCCAGCCTACCTCCTTCTACCTTAACAGGCCCTTCTTTCCCACCTCCCACTGTTTCTGCCTTGGTCCAGGTCTTCATTCTCTCTTCTTACAGAGCCTGTGGCATCATTCCAACTAGTTTTGCTTCCTTCAACCTCATCTCTTTTAACCCATCCTTCATACTGACATTTTTGACTTCAGCAAACAGTCCAATTATGTCCATGTCTCATTTAAAACCTTACAATTATTTTCTGCTACCCTGATCACTTCCGAACTCTTTAGCATGATTTACAACCTGGGCCTTCCAGTCTCCCTACATGTATTCTTTGGTCCATGGTCCAACCTAGTTTCCCCAACACATCATTTTGTTCTTGGTCTCTATGCCTTTTTTTTTCTGTTGAGACAGAGTTTTGCTCTGTTGCCCAGGCTGTAGTGCAGTGGCACAATCTTGGCTCACTGCAACCTCTGCCTCCCAGTTTCAAATGATTCTCGTGCCTCAGCTTCCCGAGTAGCTGGAACTACAGGCATGTGCCACCATGCCTGACAAATTTTTTTTTTTTTTTTTTTTTTGAGACAGAGTTTTGCTCTTGTTGCCCAGGCTGGGGTGCAATGGCACGATCTTGGCTCACCGCAACCTCCACCTCCCAGGTTCAAGCGAATCTCCTGCCTTAGCCTCCCAAGTACCTGGGATTACAAGCACGTGCCACCACGCCCGGCTAATTTTGTATTTTTCATACAGATGGGGTTTCTCCATGTTGGTCAGGCTGGTCTTGAACTCCTGACCTCAGTTGATCCACCTGCCTCGACCTCCCAAAGTGCTGGAATTACAGGCATGAGCCACCGCACCCAGCCAGAGAAAATATTTTTAGTTTATTTATGGGAAAGATGTAAGTGCTCTGATTTGTTTGATTTTTGTCTTTTTAAATTTAATTTTTCTCTCCCCCCCCCCCCCCCCGCCGAGCCGGTATCACTCTATCGCCTAGGCTGGTGTGCAGTGGCACCATCTCAGCTCACTGCAACCTCTGCCTCCTGGGTTCAAGCAATTATCTTGCCTCAGTTGGGACTACAGGTGTGCCCCACCACACCCGGCTAATTTTTGTATTTTTGTTAGAGATGGGGTTTCACCATGTTGGCCAGGCTGGTCTGGTTTTTTTTTTTTTTTTTTTCCTGAGATGCAGTCTTCACTCTCATCCAGACTGGAGTGCAGTGGCACGATCTCGGCTCACTACAGCCTCCACCTCTTGGGTTCAAGCGATTCTCCTGCCTCAGCCTCCCCAGTAGCTGGGATTATAGGTGGGCACCACCACACCTAGCTAATTTTTGTGTTTTTAGTACACACAGGGTTTGCATCATGTTGCTCAGGCTGGTCTCAAACTCCTGGCCTCAGGTGATCCACCCACCTCAGCCTCCCAAAGTGCTGGGATTACAGGCGTAAGCCACTACTCCTGGCCCAAGCTGGTCTTAAATTTTATTTCTTGATGGAAGATTTTTGCGTTGGTTTTTAACCTCAGAATGAGGAGAAATAAGCACCTAAAGCATCAGACAGTCACTGAAGAATTGTAACACTAAGAGATTTGATAATTCTAATCTTTATTATTTAGCTTTGAGAATACCAGTTTTATCTCAAATTCTGTCTTTATATGTATAAATAAAAGTAGCAGATCTGAGCTCAAGACATGACAGAACATAATTTAGCATTGTCCAGTTCTCCAGAGAGCCATTAACTAGCAAGGGATATGAAAGATTCATCAGAATTCAACATAATATTTTCTGGTAGTTTACCCAAGGGGTTCCTGAATACACTTGAAGGACTTACGTATCAAACAACTAGGAATTGATATATACCTAAATCCCTTTACCTTTTCAGATTCCATAAAGCCTGGCAATAACAGCCAACAAAGTTGCTTCAGAATCTGCTGGAACTTACTAGAGACAAAATGAACTGTCCAGATAGAATCAAGTAGTCCTTAAGGAAAGTTTATAATTCCCGAGTTTTCATCTTTAATTGAATATAGTGATTACTCCTTAAAAGAACAATTACTATAAAATTCTTATTCAGGCTGTTGTTAATTATTTAGTAATATTTAAATTACTTTAAGAAAATATAGTTAAAGAAGTATATGAAATTTTCTGTCAGTAAACATAAGTATAAAATGTAATGTTTTTTGAAAACTATTAGGTTGGTGCAAAAGTAATTGATGTTTTGCCATTAAATGGCAAAACCGGGAAAACCCACATAGTTTAAACCCAATTTGAAGTGCTTATTTATAATTGCTCATAAACACACATGCAACTCAGAATCAGCTGTACATGGCTTCTGAAGACTGCCGTAAGATTTGGCAGGGTAATCTATTCTATATAGAGTTGAAGAACTTGGATCATTTGATCTATTAAATGTATCTGAGTACCATTTATGATGAAATGGAGCACTTTGGCTATAACACTATCTCATGGAATAGAAGTGTTTTTATTCTGCCTACATGTGAAATATAATACTACTTCTGTTTGCTCTCTAAAGAAATATCCTAACAGCATCTTCTTGAAAGAATAAAGAACAGTCTGTGTATTTTTAGGAGTTGGTACTCTGCTTGCCTTTTAAGTATGGATCATTGCCTTTGTTTTTCAGTTAGAGTTTTTAAGTTTTATTTTTGTTTTCAAGGGGGTAAAACAATTTATCGATCTCTTAAATACATGGATGAGTTTTGTGATTCCCATTTGACAGATTTTAAGATGTGAGAAAGGTTCATGTCCAGAAGCTTAGAAGTGCGGTTGGCATCATGCCTTATTTTCTGTTTAAGCCAACTGTTGATTTGTTTGATTTATTTAATAGTTCTTCTTTGGATATTAGTAACCACCAATAAATAAAACTGAATATGAATTTCTAAAACTGTGCTTATACAAAGTGCCAAACTTAATCAACATTTGAATTATATGTGCTAGAATTATAAGCAGTATCACATTGTTGTTTTTAACCATTGCATTTTCACCGTTGTGGCTATATACAACTCTATATAATTAACATCTGTTTTAGTTCTGTTTTTGTATGGTGAATGGTTTCTGCTTTAAAGGCTTATGCTCCTGAAATCAACCAAACACAACCAGACTCTCTAGTCTTACCATCACACCTTTTCAGTTTTAATTCCAAGAAAGAAATATTTTATTCCCCTCACCTCTATAACACAGAAGCCTTGAGTATCCCCTGAATCGTCAGGGGTTTAGAGTAAAAAGGAGAAAATTATAAGTACATAAAGCCCTGCCCAGTTGGAACATCACTGTCCAAAAGAGGAAATAGACAAGGGAACATGTAATTATAAGTCCACATGATAAACCCAATAACAGAAATGTGGTACATAGTACAGGGATTAACCCAGGGAAGAGTATAAGGATCATATGAGCAGGGATTATGTTTGATTCATATCTGTATATCCAGCACCTAACAAAGAGTCTGGTATTTAATAGATTAAACAAATCAGTTAAATGAATGAGATTAATTCTGCCTTAAAGATAAGAAACAAGGAAGTCTTCCTAAATGGGGTGTAATCTGGGTTCTGAAATTCAAATAGCTTAGAAGAAGAAAAGGACAAAGAAAAAAAGTTGGAAAAAAAAAAAGCCAAATAGGCAGATAAAAAAAGTTAAGAAAATGAATGACAGGCATGGGGAACAGTGTGAGTGAAACTGCATGCCATGTTTTAGCAAACTGCAAATAGTTCAGATTGCATCAGCATAAAGTGTAAATTGAAGAGCAGCTGGAAATGGAGCTATATTAGTGAAGAATTATATACAAGGGCTTCTTTGAAAAACAATGAACTTTACAAAAAAACTTAATCATACTTTCTTGAATACTTTCTAAAACATGTTTCGGGATGTCAAGACCCTTCAAAGGCCTTTGATATTTTTAAAAGGTAATTAGAATTATTGATGAAATATTTTCGTTTTAACATTTAATTGTCTTCTCTAACATTTGAGATTTATGTCAGATTTTTAATATTTTATATAACTTATAAATGTTGGGGTCCTTTGTATAACCAATGATGATTTTCCCTTTTCAAATTAAAAAGATTTATAGGACTGTATTTGCATTTATGACGTGAGATAGATGTTTATTAAATAGTATGACAACATACTTCAAGCCAAGTTTTATATGGAAGCCCACTATGTAAGTAGATATGGTCCATGGGCATCCACTCCCTACACTTATGGGTCTACTAGGGTACTCTGCAGATTCCTCCAGGTTCAACAGTCAAGGGTTTAGTGGAAAGAGTCAGGAGGCCCGGGTTCAGTATTTACAGTTAGTGACTGGATTGTGAGTGTCTCCTTTTTCTTTCTCATCATCTAAATAGAGGGACTGGCTGGGTGCAGTGGCTCATGCCTGTAATCCCAGCACTTTGGGAGGTCAAAGTGGGCAGATCACTTGAGGTCAGGGGTTTGAGACCAGCCTGGCCAACATGGTAAAACCCTGTCTCTACTAAAAATACTAAAAAAAAAATTAGCCCAGCATGGTGGCAGGCACCTGTAATCCTAGCTAGTTGGGAGGCTGAGGCAGGAGAATTGCTTGAACCTGGGAGGTGGAGGTTGCAGTGAGCCAAGGTCGTACCACTGCACTCCAGTCTGGGCGACAGCAAGACTCTGTCTCAAACAAATAAATACAGTAAATAGAGAGACTTAGTTAAATGACTTCTAAAGTCCCTTTTAACTCTAAGTCTGTGGTTTTTTAAATCTGTAGCTATAGTTTATGTGATGCTGGGGCTTTGAACTAGAATGTAACCCCCCAATTATAGCTACATTTTCCAGGACTACATCTAAGTGAAATCAGGAGCAGTCTATATTGTGTTTTTCTAAAAAACTTAAGTTGTTCTTTTTTTCATGTTAAATTTAAGATTTTGGTAGAATAGGTGGAACTATCTCACAGGTAATTTGAAGTTTGGGTCTAAAACTGAGGAGAGAAATCAGGACTAGGGATAGATTTGGGGTTATCCATACAGGTGACTGTTAAATGTGGAAGTAAATGAGGTTATTTAGGGGGCAGAAGAGAAGGGAGTGAACAATGAAGAGTAGAAGGGGTGGAGGAATGGAGGAAGATATGGAACTCTACAAGGACATGGAAAAGGAATAAGGAAATTAGGGAAGAAATTGAATAGAGTATGTCGTAATACTAAGGAAAGAGTTTCAGAAATGAAAGGAACTTGACTGAGAACCAGATAGAAATAGCCCACCATGTGGTGTTAGCATTCACTGCCAAATGAAGATGTTGGTCATTAAGATAAAGGTTATTTGAAAAGACAGTTTAAGCCATTGGGGGCATGCAAATCGGTGTACAAAAAGAAAACTTTTACAAGTTTCAGTTTTGTTTTGTTTTTTTTTTTTTAAGGTCATGCTAAGTATTGAAGAGGAATAAGTTTATATGGTTTGATACCTACACACATTAGTCAGAGTGTAGTGGTATGGTGAATGGAGAGCACAGAAATCAGAATTATGAATTCTGGGTTCTAGTACATACTCTCTATTATTTTAACTGTACAACCATCCAGTCACCTAACAGGGTGGAGATACTTGTAAACAAATTATAATCAGATTGCTAATTGTTGTACTCAATATGATCAAAACTTCTTGGGCAAATGATTTAAGCCTTCTGGGTTTCTTCACCTGTAAAATTAAATTGTTAAGAAAAATTTATTTTAAGCTGGGCACAAGGTCTCATGCCTGTAATCCCAGCACTTTGGAAGGCCAAGGCAGGTGGATTACCTAAGGTCGGGAGTTTGAGACCAGCCTGGCCAACATGGTGAAACCCCATCTCCACTAAAAATACAGATACTGGCCGGGCGTGGTGGCAGGTCCCTGTAATCCCAGCTACTAGGGAGGCAGAGACAGGAGAATTGCTTGAACCCAGGAGGCGGAGGTTGCAGTGAGCCGAGATCATGCCACTGCACTCCAGCCTGGATGACAGGGTGAGACCCTGTCTCAAAAAAATAAAAAATAAATAATTTTTTTTTTTTTTTTTGAGGCGGAGTCTCGTCGCCCGGGCTGGAGTGCAGTGGCCAGATCTCAGCTCACTGCAAGCTCCGCCTCCCGGATTTACGCCATTCTCCTGCCTCAGCCTCCCGAGTAGCTGGGACTACAGGCGCCCGCCACCTCGCCCGGCTAGTTTTTGTATTTTTAGTAGAGACAAGGTTTCACCGTGTTAGCCAGGATGGTCTCGATCTCCTGACCTTGTGATCCGCCCGTCTCAGCCTCCCGAAGTGCTGGGATTACAATAAATTTTGTTTTAAAACTCATAATCTATGTAGTACCTCTTAATGCAGTTCTGGATTGTTACAATGCTATTTGCCTTTAAAATGTGTATGAATGCATACATATGTATGTATGCATATATGTACTTTTTAAGAATTATTATATAGGATATTATCTTTTATTGCTGTTTTGAGACAGGGTCTCCCTCTGTTGGCCAGGCTGGAGTACAGTGGTGTAATCATAGCTTACCGCAGCCCTGGCATCCTGGATTTAAGTGATTCTTCCACCTCAGCCTCTGGAGTAGGTGGGGACTACTACAGGCATGTGCCACCCTACTGGGCTTTTTTTTTTTTTTTTTGGTAGAGACAGGTTTTCCCTGTGTTGCCTAGGCTGGTCCTGAACTCCTGGCCTTAACCGTTCCTCATTAGTCAGCCTCAAAGTGTTAGGATTACAGGCATTAGCCACCACACCCAGTCTAGTACACTGTTTATAAAATTTTCCCTGTACACTGAGGCTGTCACACCCTCTCAATTATTGAAGTGTAGTAGGACAGGCCATATTGTGTGCCCTTAGCCAGTGAGTACTGTGCACTTTCATCCAGTAAGTGCCCTACCTACCTGTTGGAGAGTTGAGCATGTTTCGGAACATGTTAGTGTTTCTCTCCTGGTACTGTCTTTTTTTTTTGCCATTTATTTAGTAAGGAACAAAGGGATGCAAGTAAAGACTATCATGCTGTTTATTAACATGCAAGCTTTATAGAGGCCACTGGCCTGAGATTCAACTGAAGAAATGGTCAAGGCTGCTTTCCAGTGTGGACTCTTAAGTAAAACTTTTAATTAAAAAAAAAAAAAAATTAAAGAAATGATTGAGGAGAAAGAAGGTAAAGATTATTAGCCCACCAATATTCCTAAAGTATAGACAGTCACAAATTTTGTGTCCTTTGATATAGGGTGACTTTGTGTTCACAAATATTATTTAAATTTATCAAGCTTGTAATATGCGTGCCCTGCATAGTGCTTGCTGCCATAGATACACTGGTGAATTTGATGAGACATGCTCTTCCTGGATTTTATCATTTATTAGGAATGGTAAAATTAAACAACAGTCAGAGGCCCATAGGAGTTCAGTTTTGCCCAAGCAGAATGTTGAATAAATGTTCTAACTGGTTCCTGGCAAAAATCATATAAACTGTATCTTTTATCATCACCTCAGCCTCTCCCTTTCCCCATTTCTGCAATGTATTGTAACCACAGTATGAGAAAAAACATGCTGAAATTATTTAGGTAAACTGGATCTCCAGGAACATATAAGCATGTGACTGGGAAAAAGGGTTGAGAACTCCTGACTTCTAGGTCAGTATCATTCAAATATGTGCTTGCAAGCCAGACCACATTTTTAAGTACAAATCCACTTTTTTTTTTTTTTTTTTTTTTTTTGAGACAAGAGTCTTGCTCTGTCCCCCAGGCTGGAGTGCAGTAGCATGATCTTGGCTCACTGCAGCCTCTGCCTCCTGCGTTCCAGCAATTCTCCTGCCTCAGCCTCCTGGATAGCTGGGATTACAGACGCACGCCACCACACCTGGGTAATTTTTGTATTTTTAGTGGAGATGGGGGTTCACCATGTTGGCCAGGCTGGTCCCAAACTCCTGAACTCAGGTGATCTGTCCGCCTCAGTCTCCTGGAGTGCTGGGATTACAGGCATGAGCCACCATGCCAGGCCACAAACCCACATTTTTTAAAGTTTTAAAAATTTGTTTAATGATATGGAACCCACATTTTAATTACTTTGCTTTTTGTTTATAGGTCCAGGGGCAAGTTCATCCTACTCTCGAGTCTAATGATGATGCTCTTCAGTATGTTGAAGAATTAATTTTGCAATTATTAAATATGCTATGCCAAGCTCAGCCCCGAAGTGCTTCAGATGTAGAGGTATGACAAATGTTGTCTTGTATTTACTTTATATCTAATTTGTGTGTTGGTTGTAATGTCAGTGAAGGGGGAAAGAATTTGCTCCATATATATATATGGTATATAAGAAAATGCAGCCTGGATTTTACTCTTTACAGGTTGAGTGTCCCTTATCCAGAATGCTTGGGAACAGAAGTGTTTTAGATTTTGAGGGGTTTTTTTTGTTTTTTGTTTTTTTTTTTTTGAATATTTGCTGTATACTTACTGGCTGAGCATCCCAAATCCAAAAACCCAAACTCTGAAGTGTTCCAGTGAGCATAATGTCAGCATCTAGAAGTTTTTAATTTTGGCCTGATATAGTGGCTCAAGTCTATATAGTCCGAGCACTTTGGGAGGCCAAAGCGGAAGGATCACTTGAGCCCAGGAGTTTGAGACCAGCCTGGGAAACAAAGTGAGACCCCATCTCTTAAAAAAAAAAATTTGTTTTTAATTAGCTAGCCATAGTGGCATGTGCCAGCTACTCAGGAGGCTGAGACACAAGGATCACTTGAGCCCAGGAGATGGAAGCTCCAGTAAGCCCTGAATGAAAGAGTGGAACCCTGTCTAAAAAAAAAAAAAAAAAGAAGCTAAAAGTTTCAGATTTTGGATTTTTGGATTAGGGATAATCAGCCTGTATTGCATATATGATAGTTTGTATATATTCTAGCTGTTAAACTATTCATTTTTTGTTTGTAAGCTAAACCGAACAATTTCTTGATGATAGAATGATATACCCATACTTTTAGGAGTGGCATATGTCCAAGCATTTCTTTTATTAAAGCCAGCTAACCTTCCAAAAACATTTCTGTTAATGTTTTGATCTTCAGTTGTTACATGTATTTTAAGTGGTAAGTGAATTATTTCTTAGCAATTGAGAGAGAGGGAATCATCTAAACACCTAGGAAGGAGGTTCTATAATCTCTTACAAAGATGATATGGCCCCTGTCTTTTTAGGGCTTATGATTTAA
This sequence comes from Piliocolobus tephrosceles, assembly GCF_002776525.5. Lineage (NCBI taxonomy): Eukaryota > Metazoa > Chordata > Mammalia > Primates > Cercopithecidae > Piliocolobus > Piliocolobus tephrosceles. The sequence goes on along the minus strand of NC_045448.1, from coordinate 39,126,486 downwards.
TGGAGATACAGATAGATATGTAGTCAGTAACATAATGTGATATTCTATGAGTAAGGAGTATATGGGAAACCATGAAAGGGGCAACTGATAGAGGCTTTGGGGTTTGGGATAGCTTCCAAGAAGAAGATATATCTAAACTGAGTTCGGAAGGAGTCGAAAGTTGGAGAGAAGAAAAGGTTTGAAGTACCAACTGTAGAAAATGGGAGATACAGCTAGAAATAGAAAGAGTTCTCTGGCAATGATGAAGGACATTTGACTTTAATGACTTCAAGTGTATAGTAGTTCAAATCTTTGAGTTTCTGTGACTTTGCTTTTGCAGCACTCAAGTGTGAGCACAAAAAAAGATAGTTGGACTGAATGATGTTTCCTCATGGATGTATAGCAGCAGAACAGTAGGGCAAGGGAATTGTAAAAACTGGTAATAGCAGCGCTTTGCAACCTTTTCAGGACACAACACACGTAGAATGTAATGTTTTTATGGCACACAGTGATTGGGTAGGAAGTAATCTCTAGCAACCTCAGGCCTTGTCCTGCTCCCCTGAAGCTGAGGGATTGATAGACAGGCACATCCAATGAGAAACTGCTGAGAAGAGCATCACTGAATCAAAATTGGATAAGGAAAAAAGTGAAATGTGATAATAGCTGATCGGTTTGATTTATAGTATTATGCACTAGTCTGAACACTTTCATGCTTTATATTTCATTTAAACTTTGTAATAATCCCATCAAGATGGTATTGATTTTTTCCCTACTAGAATGTAAGCTCCACGGATTTTTTTTTTTTTTTTCTTGTTCACTGTTGAATCACCAGCACCTGGAACAATATCTGGCACAGAGAAGACACTCAGAAATATAAGTTGAATGAATGAATGTGGAAACTGAAGCACAGAGAGGTTGAATAACCTGCCCAAGGTCATAGTTATTAAGTAGTGAAGCCAAGACTTTTAACCAGAAAGTCTGGCTTTTTGAGCATGCATTCTAATACCAGGTAGGAGAGGGCACATATAATGGAAAAACATGGAGAGAATAGGGTACTAGAGTTCTCAGTAAGGTCAGAGAACTGATAACATTAGGACATCTGAAAGAGAGAAATATAATAGATTGAGCTGAGAGAAAGAGTTGTTTGAATGTAAGATTTCATTAAGTAACATAGTTACAAAGCAGGATGTGGCTAGACCAGGGGTGAAGGTCCCCAAGATGAGGTGTTTATGGAATTAAGAGGCCAGGGTATTTTGTGTGTCCCTAATATAAACCATAAAGTTGGACAGAATGGTAGCAGGACATTACATGAGAATGGAAGAGTGATGTTAATACCTCTCAATACCACCACAGTGGGGTTTAGGTTTTAACATGAATTTGGGAGGGGCACAAACATTTGGACCATAGCAAATGGTGTCTTATATTCTTTTATCAGGAAATAATTTTCCATTTTCCTCATTCACTAGGATTCAGTATTTCTTTAATACACTTACAAAACTTTCTATTAAAATAATAAGGTCCCTAAATTTAGCAAGCCCTAAGTATGTTTTGTGATGAGTCATAAAATATTTTTCTTAAGTTTTGAGGGTCACATAAGAGAAATGTATTTAGAGGCTGGGCGTAGTGGCCCACACCTGTAATCCCAGCGCTTTGGAAGGCCGAAGCAGGCAGATAACCTAAGGTTGGGAGTTTGAGAACAGCCTGGCCAACATGGTGAAACCCCATCTCTACTAAAAGAAAAAAAAATACAAAAAATTAGCTGGGCGTGGTGGCAGGCACCTGTAATCCCAACTCCTCAGGAGGCTGAGGCAGGAGAACTGCTTGAACCTGGGAGGCAGAAGTTGCAGTGAGCCAAGATTGCACCATTGTACTCCAGCCTGGGTGACAGAGCAAGATCCATCTCAAAAAAAAGAAAAAAGAAAAAAATGTATTTTAAAAATAGATCAATCTGAATTAGCAGAATATACACATTTAAAAATCTTTCTAAAGAATACACTTCATAATGGTTCTCAGAGGCTGTATTGATTGGAGAGAAAGGGAATTGGGGAAGATTCATTCAAAGAATACATATTTACAGTTAGGAGGAATAAGTTCAAGAGATCCTATTGTACAGCATGGTGACTATAGTTAATGATGGTATATTGTATTCTTGAAAATGCTAAGAGTGGATATTGATTGTTCTCACCACAAAAATAACTATGTGAGGTAATGCATTTGTTAATTAGCTAGATTTAGCCATTCCACAGTGTATATGTACTTCCAAGCATCATCATGTTGTACATGATATACATGCACAGTCAATGTAAGGAATAAATAAATTTGGCTGGTGTGGTGGTTCACACCTGTAATCCCAGCACTTTGGGAGGCCAACGTGGGCAGATTGCCTGAGCCCAAGAGTTCAGGACCAGCCTGGGCAACATGGCAAAACCTTGTCTCTACTAAACATACAAAAAATTAGCTGGCTATGGGGGTACATGCCTGTGGTCCCAGCCACCTGAGAGGTTGAGGTGGGAGGATTGCCTGAGCCCAGGAGGTTGATGCTGCAGTAAGCTGTGATCGCGCCACTGCACTCCTGACAGAGTGAGACCCTGTCTAAAAGGAAAAAAGAAGAAGTTTGAAAAAAAAATGTTTAAAAAATACACTTTGCTTTAAAGTATAAGCATAATTCAAAGTATGGTAGCAATTACTAAATTTGGTAGCTCCTAGGGGATATGTCTAAGAGTGATTTTTAGTTGCCCTATAGTTTTGGGAAAATGGGTGCTTCAAAAGTGCTTGAAAATAGATGGATTGTGCATACATATTTTGCTGATGGTAATTAAAAAGTTTTGGTAAATTGTACTACAGATTATCACAAATTATATCATAGTCCAAATGAGTGGAATTTTGTTTTATTGTTGTAGCCAGTAATCACTAATCTGTACTGCCAATATATTAGTATTTACCATCAGGCAGTGTTGCAGATGAATAAGGGAGTAGAGTCGTGCCTCAGTTTCTGTGGGGGATTGGCTGTGGGCTGCTGCCTGAAGATACCAAAATCCATGGACACTCAAGTCCCTTATATTAAATGGCATAGTATTTGCATATAACTAATGAACACCCTCCCATATGCTTTAAATCATCTCTAGAATACTTACAATACCTAATACAAAGTAAATGCTGCCAAGTGTAGTGACTTGTGCCTGTACTCCCACCTACTCAGGAGGCTGAGGTGGGAGGATCACTTGAGCCCAAGAGTTCAAGGCTACAGTAAGCTGTGATCGTGCCAGTGCACTTCAGTCTGGGTGACAGAGTGAAACTCTAACTCTTAAAAAAAAATTGAATTATATGTAAATAGTTATTACATTGTATTTTAAATTTTGTATTTTTTTAATTTTTTTTAAATATTTTTGATCTGCGGTTGGTTGAATCCACAGATGCAGAACCATGGATATGGAAGGCCCACTGTATTATATATATTTTAATGCTTTGGGAATGCAGAAGAAGGGTATATATTATTTGGCTCTGTTGATTCCAATTAATTCAAATGTTAAAAGATAGTATAAAAATTGCTCCAATCTGGTTTATTTTTCCCTCTTTTATAATAAGTATAATTTTCTGTATTTAAACTTTGAAAAAATAGAGGCAAAAGCTAATATTTTTTTTCCTGTGTTATGACCCCAGTAAAGTATAGTCTTTAATTTCTTAGGTCTTGTCCTTTCATAATTGTACTTGTTCTTTACTTGACTAGACTGATTTCCTTTGTTATTCCTTCCCTTTCTGGTCTATGCTAAGAGTGGATATTGATTGTTCTCACCACAAAAATAACTATGTGAGGTAATGCATTTGTTAATTAGCTAGATTTAGCCATTCCACAGTGTATATGTACTTCCAAGCATCATCATGTTGTACATGATATACATGCACAGTCAATGTAAGGAATAAATAAATTTGGCTGGTGTGGTGGTTCAACCAGCTTTGATTTCTTAGGACACTGATACGTTTTTCTTTTCCTCATTCATCTCAGGCTTTTTTTTTTTTAACTCATTTATCTTAGACTTTTTCTTGTCATTAGCCCTTCATCGTAAAATGTAAAATGTCTGATTTCTTTTTCCATTCATTTTTTTTCTTTAGCTTTTTTCCCTTGGAATCCTAAAGAGTCCTTGTAATTTCTTTCTTTCTTTCTTTTCTTTTCTTTTTTTTTCTTTCTTTTTTTTTTGAGACGGAGACTCGCTCTGTCACCCAGGCTGGAGTGCAGTGGTATGATCTCAGCTCACTGCAACTTCCGTCTCCCAGGTTCAAGCGATTATCATGCCTCAGCCTCCTGAGTAGCTGGGACTACAAGCGTGCACCAGCATGCCTGGCTAATTTTTGTATTTTTAGTAAAGACAGGTTTTCACCATATTGGCCAGGCTGGTCTTGAACTCCTGACCTCAAGCAATCCGCCCACCTCAGCCTCCCAAAGTGCTGGGATTACAGGCATGAGCCACCACACGCAGCCAAGTCCCTATAATTTGTAATACGCTTTCCATTAACATTTAGATTCCCCAAATAATTTATCCATATTTTCTACCTTTCTAAACAGAAACAAATTTCTCCCACACATACCAAAGTATATGGGGATCTGAATTTTTTTTAACTGAAGTACATATGTAGGAATTTATATAGGACCTAGAATATTTGTATTGGGTTTGGTCAAGATTATCTTTTTAAACCTATTTATTATGTAAAGGAAAAAACAGCATTCTGCTAATAATAGAGGTGAATCTCAAACTTAGCTCTGTATCTCATTAATGTTTCCCAAAGGTACTAGATATTAATAGAGTTTCTCATTTAATACAAATAAAATTATTAATCTTGAAATTAGGAGAGTAATAGTATTCTAATTCATGACTCTTTCATTGATCAGTCCTCCTTGGGCTTCTTTTTAAAAATACATTAAGGCCTGAGTGCAGTGGCTCATGTGTGTAATCCCAGTACTTTGGGAGGCCAAGGGAGAAGGATCACTTTGAGCTCAGGAGTTCCAGAGTAGCCTGGGCAACGTAGAAAGGTCTCCTTTCTACTAAAAATAAAAAAATTAGCTGGACGTGGGGGCACATACATATAGTCCCAGCTACTTGGGAGGTGGAGGCAGGGGGGATCACTGAAGCCCAGGAGTTTGAGGCTCCAGTGAGCTATGATCGCATCATTGCACTCCAGCCCGCGTGATAGAGCAAGACCCTTTTCCCCCTCAAAATAAATAAAAAGAAATATAAAATATTTGTGAAAGAAATTTTATTTTGCTATAAAATTATAAATTTGCCACTACAAGAAATAAAGTAATTCCTTCAGTTTGGCGTCTTCCACATTCGAAACACCTTTTAAAAAAAAAAAAAAAAACCTATGAATTTTTCCACATGCATTTTGACCCTTGGCATTATCTCCTAAGTATGTATTTGGTAATTTGATTTCATTAATACCCTTGTAAGTAAGTTTAAAATGTGCTGTGCTTCATTATTACCACTTTGCCTTTTTAAAAATCATTCGAAATTTTCTTTCCTCTTCTTTCCTTCCTCAAAACAAGGTAGACATAATTGATATGGACAGGGATTGCTGTTCTGTTTTCTTTTTCTTCTACCGCAACCCCTTCCTACAGTTAGTCTCTGTAATTCCATCACTGGTGATTTTTTTTTTTCAAAGACATGTAAATCTATTTAGAATCAATTGTCAGGTTGAGTTCAACTTCTGTCCTCTTCTATTGCTTTTATTTTTTTATTTTTACTTTTTTCTACTGCTTTTATATCTACACTGTGCACCAGTGTTTTTAGACTCCAGGTCATGGCCATTAGTAAGTCATAAAATTACTTTAGTGCATTGCCCAACCCTCATTTTAAAAAATAAAACAGGCCGGGCACAGTGGCTCACACCTGTAATCCCAGCACTTTGGGAGGCTTAGGTGGGCGGATCACCTGAGGTCAGGAGTTCAAGACCAGCCTGGCCAACATGGGGAAACCCATCTCTACTAAAAATACAAAAATTAACTGGGCATGATAGCACACGCCTGTAATCCCAGCTACTGGGGAGGCTGAGGCGGGAGAATCACTTGAACCTGGGAGTGGTAGTTGCAGTGAGCTGAGATTGCACCACTGCATTCCAGCCTGGGCAACAGAGCAAGACTCTGTCTCAAAATAAATAAATATATAAATAAAAACAGAATAGAAAATGCCAGTGTGCTACATATAATAAGGACAGGTTTGTTTTAGGAAACGTTGCTTCATTTGACTGTGTGTGCAGTATTTTATGGTATAATGTAAAAATGTGTTGAAAATTTATTCTTACAATGAGTTGGGGTTTTAAAAAATGTTGGAAAGCCACAGGGTCATAGCATTATTAGGTTTGTTTTTTTTTTTTGTTTTTTTTTTTTTTCATGTTCTCAAAATATTTAATGATACAAAAGTTCATCTGTTAACTGAAAAGAGCTGAACAGAAACCATACATATTTTGTAAAACACACACACACACAGCCAAACCCCAGCTGAGACACCTCACACGGTCAGTGATTACATATGTGATGGTGGACTGGAGAATCATTTTCTATACGTGTAAGCTGCTTATAAAATTTTAAAAATAACAAATCGGGGTTTATGAAAAACTTTCAGGAATGGGTTATCTATGGTGGCCATGGAGCTTGCTTCCTCAAGGCCTCTGACCACAGGAAGTTTGGCAGCAACAATTTTAAGGTGAACCTGCCATAGTTACACTTAGTTAATAATGGGTTAAACCCATCACTATAAAACATTTTAACTGAAAACTACGTAAGTTAGTCCTAAATATCTTGTCATTTTTGAATTAACAAGTCTGTAAAATAAACTTGGAAAAAAGAAAAGAATTCTTGTTTTGGATGTTCCTTTCTCTCCCTTTACCCCTTCCCTTTTCTCCTTTTTCACCTGCGATGCCTCCTCCATATTTGGACCTTTGTATTGCCTTTTACTGCATGAGGCTGGTGTCCTGGCAAATAGCTTTTCAACCAGACAGTTGAAAAGGTTTGTAAACCCCATTTTTAACTGCTATAATTTCTTTCAACATGCTTCTAATTCGATTAATTAGAATTAAAATAACTTTATTTGGAAGCTGATTTAGCCTTGGACATAGATGAAGATAAAATTTATTAAAATTGAATGGATTACACCCCTCAATTTATACATTTGCTCTTAAGATTTCCAAGAATCATTGTGTTCTCCACTCCTCTCACCACCAAGGACATCACAGGGCATCACACTTTTTTATTTTCCATTTTACTAGCAAATAATTAAAACTTTTTATTCAGATTTATAATTAAGGATGATGTTTAATTTCATCTGGTTTATACTAGTTGAATACTCATTATTCAAAACATGTGTAAAAGTTATGTAATAGCGACCTCTACTGGTTTTAGTTATGCTATCCTGCAAGTGGATTTTTAAAAGTTTTGAGAGGATGAAAGCGCCTTTTTGAAGTGAATTAGTTTAATAAGGAAGGAAATTCAACTGTGTTAGTAACCTGAGTTCTTTCACTCTCAGTGGAAATTTTAACTAAAGAATTTCTGGAAATTAAATTGAAGTATTTTGTTAAAAACGAATGACTATGGGAGGACTTTAAAGAAACTACAGTGTATTAAAATTGCTGTCACCAATGCAAACCGTTGCTTTCCATGATTTGTAAATAGTTCTGAAGTGCCTTTGCATGGTTGGTAAAGAATATTCATAGAGGTTTCCACTTGAAAAATGCTGCATGTAATTAGTACTGAAAGTAAGGATGAGTGAGAACTGGATTTAGATATTTACTTCTTGATCTTGGGTGGTGTTCCTTGAAATTTTATACAAGTACTATTTCAGGTAGCTTCTACTCATTCTTGTAATTAGCTTTATCACAGTGAAGTTGAAATTTAGGATGTGATATTCCCCCTAGATAATAGAAAGAATGTTTAGTCTCTTATTGCCTAATTAAGGAACTAATACATTGACAATTACTGTTTTCTCTTAGCTTCAATATGTTTGTAATGTAAATTATACCACATATGAAAGGCTCTACTTTTGGTATTCTTTGATTTTAAAAGTAAATTTTAAGTGAAGAGCACTATTTGATATATTTGCTTAGTTGTTGTTTTCCTATTTTCCAAGGAACGTGTTCAAAAAAGTTTCCCTCATCCAATTGATAAGTGGGCAATAGCTGATGCCCAATCAGCTATTGAAAAGAGGAAGCGAAGAAACCCTTTATCTCTCCCAGTAGAAAAAATCCATCCTTTATTAAAGGTAATGCTGAAATACTGCCTTCTTGCCTTTTAAGGAAAAAATAAAACCCACCAATTTTATACAATAAGAATATATTTTATGGATAATTGAGTCAACTTAAGAGTAAAATTATCTCATTCTAAGTTTTCCAGAGATTTATGTGGTGGGAGGGGATGCTATGATAATAAGAAAATATAAACTGGGCAACATGATTTAAAGTAATTTCATATCAATAGTAATAAGCAAGTTGAGAGGACTAAGAAAGTTACTGTGGATTTTGTTTATCTCAGATGTAATTAGGACCACAAAGAGAATTTATAAAACTCCTCTTGTTGGTTAGACCTGTGTTCCTATAAATCCTTTTGATGTTAATACTTTGTGTAGAGACCTCTGTGAAAAGGCCATAAGGCTATGTGTAATCTCTGAACAAAAAGATCACCTAAACTCTCCAGTCCTACTTACCGTGTAAATAAATCAGTCAGTTAAATCTCTATGGACAAAATGTTAATACTTGTATACATTGTCTGAGTTTTATTACTCAACAAAGTTGTTATTATCCATAGTTTGTAAATGAAGTGACAGAGGCAGAAAGTGATTAAGTAACTTCTAGGCCAAGTTCACAAGACTCTAAGTGATAGTGTCAGAAAGTTCAGGTTTGCTTGATGTTTTCCAAAATTTAAAGTTAAACACTTGAATGAGTTTTAAGGTTGTATTTTGCATTCAACTGTTTGAATAGAAATATCTGTCTTATGGAAAACTACTTCATCATTCTCTTCATGATTTTCATTGGTCATACATTGAATTGTATTCTAAGAGAATTAAATTGAGGTATATGAATACTATGTTAATAATCCTAAATTTTGAGTTTTATGTGCTAATTGTGAATATCATTTCAATTTATTTTAATACACCTTTATCATGATACACTTAATAGTTTTTATATACCCTAAAAGGTAAATGCAGCCTGTCTCCAGTTTGTAACGAACTTCTTATTTCAAAGTTGTTGTTTTTTAAATGAGTTGTTTGGAAAATAGATTTTGTTATTCTGTATGAACAGACCAGTCCCACAAAAGCCCGTATTCTCTTTGAAGTCTAATACTAGGGCTATTTAACATTTTCTTAATAGCAACCATTATTCAGTAGGACATAACATGAATTTTGTTTTCATAGAAATTGCCAGGGTTATATCAGGAATGTGCCCACTATGGTTTGGGGGAGCCCATCTTCCCTTGGAAAAGATAAAAGTATAAGCCTGGTAGAGATTCCTAGATACCAATAATATATTAACTCTCATTTTTTGTAAAAGAAAAAACTTGTTTGTTGTAGTTACTTCCAGGTATTCTGAATTAGGTAACAAAAAGCATTTACTCCCTTCTCCAAACTTGGGTCTTTCTTTATAGGTTAGGGATTATCTATTTGTAATCTCTGCTGCTTAAGTATTTTACATCATTAGAGGTAATTTTGCCTTGCCTTTTCTTAGCTTACATTTTCAATAGTAATACATATATTATTCATTGTTGAACCACTTAAAATTAAATATTGTTGGTAAGCACAGGCCTCAGGAAAAAAGTGTAAGCTAAGTTGCAAATATGTTTTTTATTTTTAATCAGTGTGTTAAATTTACAGTATATGATGTTTAAACATACTTTTCTTTTAATTTTGCAGGAGGTCCTAGGTTATAAAATTGACCATCAGGTTTCTGTTTACATAGTAGCAGTCTTAGAATACATTTCTGCAGACATTTTAAAGCTGGTTGGGAATTATGTAAGAAATATACGGCATTATGAAATTACAAAACAAGATATTAAAGTGGCAATGTGTGCTGACAAGGTAGGAAACTGAGCTTTTATATTTTTTTCTTAAGTTTCTTTTTATGACTTATTAAATGCTAACATACTGTTCATGTAGAATAAAGTTGTACTACGTGTTGGGGAATATCTCCAGTAACCTAATAGCAGGGACTCAAGATACCACTTTAAAGAAATAAGATATTAGATATATAATATTAAAATGTGTTTAAATATGTCATGCAGTTTTTTTCTTCTGTGCTGTTGCAACTAGGGTTAATTAGAGTAATCTCTTAATAGATAATTTCTTTTTTTCTTTTCTTTTTTTTGAGATGGAATCTCGCTCTGTCGCCCAGGCTGGAGTGCAGTGGCACAATCTTGGCTCACTGCAACCTCCGCCTCCTGGATTCAGGCGATTCTCCTGCCTCAGCCTCCTGAGTAGCTGGGATTACAGGCACATGCCACCATGGCCAACTTATTTTTTTGTATTTTTAGTAGAGACAGGGTTTCACTATGTTTGTCAGGCTGATCTCAAACTCCTGACTGCCTCGGCCTCCCAAAGTGCTGGAATTACAGGCTTGAGCCACCGCACCTGGCTGATAGTAAATTTCTTAAAATTTATTTGGACTGAAAGATTATAAGGTTATGGATTTACTTAAAAACAATTTTTCAAAATGTAAAACCTCAAAACAATAGTTTTACTTTGGCACCTGGCTTTCTTCAGATACTACTTTGTGGTTTTACAATAATAATAATAAGAGCAAACACTTATTGAAGGTTAGGCATATATGTGGCATATCTCCGTTGGTCCTTATGATATTCCTCTAAGGTGAGTGATCTTATCTACATTTTATAAAAAGGAGACTGAAATTCACAGGGATAAAGAAATTGGTCCAGAATTTTCTGAGAAGTTTCAAAGCCTAGACTTGAACTCCAGGTCTCTCTGAGTCTAAAGCTTTTCGTCATTACCTAAGGATGTTCATTTTGCGGAAACAACTTTGCAGAAAGGAAAATATTTTCTGATGAAACATTTCATTCCATTTTCCTCATTATACTCTTACTGATTTGGAGTATTATTTCTGATTACTGATTCCACTAAATTATGTTTTAGTATTTATTTGTTCTTTGAGAATGTGGCCATATAGAGTGAAAAAACCCACCTGATTTGAAGAAGAATTTCAAATGTTTGGGTATTTTTAAATGAATAAGTATTTAGTTTTAAAAAATTATTATCTAGACACGAATATGAAATACTTGATACTTTTTAATGATTCAGATAAATAAAATATTTTTGAGTACCTACTACATGTTTACACAGGGAGGAGATGCAAGAGAAGTATATATAAAACAAGGCTCCAGAGTTAATGAAGGTATACTTATATACATGAAACAATCAGAAAGCACGCAAGATAAAATATTTTATTGTGTTACAGAGATATGATGCTGTAGAAGTTCGCAAGAAGGGGAAAGATGTGTTCTAGCAAGATTAGTAACAGTAGACTTCTTGCAGAAAATAAAAGCTTATTTTGACCAATTCCCAACAAATGTAGGAAAATAGGCCAAATAGAAGGCTATAAAAATTATTTAAATATGAGATACTGAGGCCATGGAATAAAGTGATGATGGCAGGGTATAAAACAGAGAAAACCAAGTCAGAGAAATTAAAGACAGGATCTGGAAACACATTGTAAGTAATAGGTTAACAAGAGAGACAGACAGATAAATACTAGTAGTGATAGAGAACTTGGAGGAGTGTAGTAAGTGATATCAGATGTTGAATTCTGTTTTAGAGAAGCTGTGGAGGAATGCTGGCAATATATCCAAGAGGAGAAATTTGCTTGTTTGCTTTTTTATCATTTAAGAACTTTATTCAGAGAACTTAGAGCATTTCACGTCAAATTTGACGAAAGCTTCATATTTTATTACTTTTTTTTATATCTCTGACTAGGTATTGATGGATATGTTTCATCAAGATGTAGAAGATATTAATATATTATCTTTAACTGATGAAGAGCCTTCCACCTCAGGAGAACAAACTTACTATGATTTGGTAAAAGCATTTATGGCAGAAATTCGACAATATATAAGGGAACTAAATCTAATTATAAAAGTTTTTAGAGAGCCCTTTGTCTCCAATTCAAAATTGTTTTCAGCTAATGTAAGTATCATTGTATATATACCTGTCATTGGATGTGTTGTGAAATTTGCATGACCACTTCAAATTTGAAGTTGTATAGTTCATGATTACTAATTTGTTAATTTTTTTAAGTTGTGGGACTTAATTCATGATCACAAAGTGCTATAACAGTTTCAAGAGATTTAACATCAGAAATTAAGAGACAAAATACAAAGTAGACTGATTATGTAAGTGAAAATGAAATCACAGAATTGTCCATGTACTCCAAAGGATAAAGCTTCTTGTTTAGGTGGAAGATATTTTTGTTTGAGTCATTTGAATCATTCAGCCTACACTTCATCAATGCCAACTGTATTGTCAGGTACCATGCTTGGCAGCAGGGATTCAAAGATGAATAAGAAACAGTTCTGCTGGGCGTGGTGGCTCACGCCTGTAATCCCAGCACTTTGGGAGGCCGAGGTGGGCGGATCACGAAGTCAGGAGATCGAGACCATCCTGGCTAACATGGTGAAACCCCATCTCTACTAAAAATACAAAAAATTAGCCGGGCGTGGTGGTGGGTGCCTGTAATCCCAGCTACTCGGGAGACTGAGGCAGGAGAATGGCGTGAACCCAGGAGGAGCTTGCAGTGAGCCGAGATTGCACCACTGCACTCCAACCTAGTTGACAGAGCGAGACTGCATCTCAAAAAAAAAAAAAGAAAAGAAAAGAAACGGTTCCTTTCCTTAAGTTTAGTCAAGACAGAGATACAAACTATACATTGCAGTAAAATGTGGTAATTACCCTATTAGAAGTATGACAGCAGTAGTATTGGGAGCACAAAGGAAGGGGCTAGTAACATTGAAACTTAGACAAAGGATTACTGATCTTACTATAGTAATCAAACTAACCTAACTGGGTCCTGAAGAAATGCTGAGTGAGAATGGGTGAGATTGTCATAGGAGCTACACACTGGTAATTCCTAGAACTGTAGCCACACAGCCATAAATGACTGATAGAGAAGCAGTGCTCACTACAGAGGCTGGGACTAGGCTCAAGCTATGGCAATGAGTGAACATTAAAAAATAAAGCAGTAGATTATGGTGATGGTTGTACAAATCTGTAAATATATTAAAGACTATTAAATCACTCACTTTAAATGGATACATTGTATGGTTTCTAAACAATGTTTCAATAAAGTTGCTTAACAAAAAGAGTAAAGAAGAGGCAAAGGTTTCTGAGGACACAAAAATCAAGAACCAAAATGGCCAAAAAGCACATCAAAAGGTATTCAACATCACTAATCATTAGGGAAATGTAAATTAAAACCATGACATACTACTACATTCTCATTAGAGAGGCTGAAATGTAAATGACTTACAATACCAAAAGTTGAAATGGGTATGGAGCAACTGCTTGTGGGAATATAAAATTCCCACATTACTTGAGAATGTAAACTGGTATATTTTGGAAAACAGTTTGGCAGTTCTCTCTCTCTTTTTTTCTTGAGACGTAGTCTTGCTCTGTTGCCTAGGCTGGAGTGCAGGGGTGCGATCTTGGCTCACTGCAACCTCTGCCTCCTGGGTTCAATCCATTCTCCTGCCTCAGCCTCCCGTGTAGCTGGGATTACAGGTGTGTGCCACCACACCTGACTAATTTTTGTGTTTTTAGTAGAGGCAGGGTTTTACCATGTTGGCCAGGCTGGTCTCAAACTCCTGACCTTAAGTGATCCACCAGCCTCAGCCTCCCAAAATGCTGGGATTACAGGCGTGAGCCACCATGCCTGGCCAGTTTGGCAGTTCTCTATAACAATAAACATAAACTAACCATATTGCCCAGCAATTCTACTCCTAGGTTTTTAACCAGAAGAAATGAAAACATGTCCATACAAAACTGGTTCATGAATGTTCATAGCAGCTTTATTTGTAATAGCCCCAAACTGGAAACACCCAAATGTCCATCAGCAGGTGAATGTATAAACAAACTGTGGTATGACCATACAGTGGAATGTTACTGAGGAATAAAAAAAAAGAAATAGTTATGCATGCAACAGCATGGGTGCATCTCAAAAATATAAGCAAAAACCTAGGCACAAAAGACAATATATGATTCCATTTATTTAATATTCTAGAAAAGACATTTCTATAGAGACAAAAAGGAGATCACAGGTTTCCTGGGAGTGAGGCCTAGTAAGGGTTGATGGAAATGGGGCACATCTTAAGAAGTTAAGATGATGAAAAGGTTCTGTATCTTGATTGTGCTGGTGGTTAGAAGGGTGAATAACTACACAAAATCTCACCAAAAGAACATTTAAAATAGGAGTTTCTTATATAAACCATGCCTCAAAGTCAACTTGATAAATATAGTCACTGATAAAAAAGGAAATCAAATAATAGTAACCAATTTTAAAGTACAAAATGTATATGGTTTCAGATTCTATGTTGCAACTAACCCTTAAGAAACTATCATTTGTTGAATTTTAGTAAAGAACCATAAAAGGATAGTCACTCTACTTATACGGAAAGTCCAGAATAGGCAAATCCATAGAGACAAAGTAGATTAGTGGTTGCCAGGCACTGGGGAGAGGGAAGGAATGGAGAGTGACTGTACCGGATATTTAGCTATCCACCTTCCAGAAAAATCATAGGGTTTCTTCTTGTGGTAATGAAATGTTCTAGAATTTGATACTGGTGATGACTGCACAACCAATATTGAAAACCACTGACTAGTAACTACACTTTTAACGAGTGAATTTTATGGTATATGAGTTTTATCTCAATAGAAAAATTACACAGAAAAGCTATATTTTTCATATACTTCAAAATAATGTATCACAACAGATTGTATGCAGAAATAGATATGAAAATCCTGCTGTCTTCTAGTACGCTATGTTAGAGATTTGCAAATGTAAAACATTGCCATTCTTCTGCTGAATGTTTTTTATTGTGGTTTAAAAAAAATTTGGCTACTTTTTATAAAAGTGCTATTTATGTTAACACATAATGGGTTTATTATTTTTAATGAATTAAATATTTTTTTAAAATTTTGCTTTTAACTTCTAATGTGGTAAACATTGAAATACATAGTTATAAACAAAAGGTTTTTAGAATCTTCAATAATTTTTAAGAGTGTGAAGGAGTCCTGAGACCAGAAAGTTACAAGACCACTGACCTAGAGAAATGTATTTGCAAATTGTACATCTTTGCAGAAGGAATTCTTGAATTGTCTTTTATTCATATTTGTAAGTCATTAACATTTTTCACTGTATCTGCCATGTTAAATTTTGTGATTATAAAATGACTTATTGGCTCAAAATTTGTTTAATATTATAATAATACAGCCTCGCTGAATTTATGTGTTTTCCCCCAAACAGGATGTAGAAAATATATTTAGTCGTATAGTAGATATACATGAACTTAGTGTAAAGTTACTGGGCCATATAGAAGATACAGTAGAAATGACAGATGAAGGCAGTCCCCATCCACTAGTAGGAAGCTGCTTTGAAGACTTAGCAGAGGTAAGTACTTCAGTTGTATACCCAAAAAGTCTACATAAAAGCCTATGTTTACTTTAAAATTGAGAGTCTTCTTTCCAGCTAAAGTCATAGATATGAATTGTTCACTACTTATCTGTTATTGCTCCTTTGCCATAGGGTCATTGTCAACATATGTTTCTGTTATCTTACCAAACAGAAAAAGTGGTCTCTTGTTAATTATAGAAAAGCAGATACCACCAAGGGGAAGTATGACAGCTGTCACCCAGTGGCCTACTGTAAAAGGTTAAGAAAAGTCAATGAATGACTATTAAGGAAGAGACCACAGAACTTGCACCTGAAGTCAGATTACTTGTGTTCCAGTCTAAGCTCTGCTGCTTATTAGTTGTGTGACCAGTGGCAAGTTACTTCATTTCTTTAAACCTCCATATCTTTATTTGTAAAATAAGAATGATAATGCAGGTTGAGTATTCCTAATCCAAAAATCCCAAATCTGAAATGCTTCAAAATCTGAAACTATTCCAACATGATGCTCCAAGGAAATGCTCATTGGAGCATTTCAGATTTGGAATTTTCAGACTCGGGATGCTGAAGCACTAGGTATAATACAAATAATCCAAAATCTGAAATCTTAAACACTTCATTTTGGGTAAGAGATACTCGATCTGTAATACCAGGATTTTCATGAAAAATTAAATAATCTGAAGTATTTACCTATCTACCTTCACATAATAAGCTTACTCAGTATGTGATAACTGCATTATTATTTAGAATAGGAATGAAGTAAATAGGACAATAAGGTCCAGGATCTGGATGATTCAGATACCATGAGATAGAAAGACAGGTCATTAACTCCTCAGATATTTCAAATGCTAAAATACATGAGTCAGTCCTAATAAGTTAGCATTAAGAGTCATTCTGAGGTTTCTAGCGTTTGCTGTGTTCTCACTCTAAAATCTCACTCACTCATTATGATACAGCATCGAGCTTGTAAAATATTTTTTTTTTAATTAAGACTTTCAGGCAAAATAGAATGGTAAGTTCAAGCATCACCACAGCCCCTTCATTCCTGCTCCAAACACACATAAGTAATAAAGTATAACAAGAAAAATGTGGAATATATATAACTAAACTTGAAAACAAGATCAGGAATGGAATAGACATTCAAGGTAGTGAGCTCTGGTATCTGGGTGTTTAGGCTCTTAAGGACAGTGAATTGTTTCAAATGGCACAAAAGACAATGTGTTCCATGAAAGCCAGAGCGAGACTTCTTGCTCAAGTCCCTCCTTATAATAGGATGCTAGGAAAATCTCCCAACCTGGTATCTACAGTAAAGTTTTCTAAAAAGTTGTGGACTTGACATGGGGAGACAAAAACGTTGCCTTACAATAATAACAAAGTTTCCTACAGCATTAAGCTAATATGAAGCCTGAACCTCCAAAGTCATTTTAAGAGTAGGTTCTGGTTTGGAAGAGTGATCATAAAGGAATGGGAGAAAAAAAGGAAACAAAACATTAAGTCTCCCACCAAGAAGCATATAATACAAAATTCAAAAAAACAAGGTAAATTCTAATTCTCAGAATGAAATTAATAAAATCAACAATTACAACATGAATTTATTCCAGATGAAATTGATTTTGTATAATAGACATACAAAAAGTTTAAAAGAAGTTTAGGATGCTGAAAGAGCTTAGGATGCTGAAAGAGCTAAGTGAAGGAATATGATCCATTTATAAAGAAGATATTGTGAAACAAAAATAGGTGGAAAGGAAATGAGCAGATTTCTAGATATCAAAAGACAGAGATTTTGAGAATTAAATATATTATACAAGCATTGAAATAACTTATATAGTATAACATTTGCTGGACCCAGTTCAAGGATAAAATTAGTAAATTGGAAGATGGAATTGAGGACTTCACTGAGAATGTGACACACAGACGAACATAAGAAACATGAAAGGCCAATTGAAAGTAATAAGCATTGCCGGGCACTGTGGCTCACGCCTGTAATCCCAGCACTTTGGGAGGCTGAGGCGGGCAGATCACCTGAGGTCAGGAGTTCAAGACCAGCCTGGCCAATATGGTGAAACCCCATCTCTACTAAATATACAAAAATTAGCCGGGCATGGTGGTGC
This sequence comes from Piliocolobus tephrosceles, assembly GCF_002776525.5. Classification (NCBI taxonomy): domain Eukaryota; kingdom Metazoa; phylum Chordata; class Mammalia; order Primates; family Cercopithecidae; genus Piliocolobus; species Piliocolobus tephrosceles. The sequence continues at coordinate 39,108,751 of NC_045448.1, read as the reverse complement.
ATGTCTGTAATCCCAGCTACTTGGGACGCTGAGGCAGGAGAATCGCTTGAACCCAGGAGGTGGAGGTTGCAGTGAGCCGAGATTGCACCGCTGCACTCCAGTGACAGAGCAAGACTCCATCTCAAAAAAAGTTATAAGGATAAGCTGAGAGGCTTAGTATACATCTAATAGGAGTTCCAAACAAAGAGTGATGGAGAAACAATATTTGAAAACATAAAAATGGATAATTTTCAAGAATGAGGACGTTAGTTCCCAGATCAAAAATGAATTCCAAATATTGTTCATGATAAATAAAAATAAACACACAGCTGAAAACATGACAGTGAAACTATAGAACATCAAAGATAAAGAGAAAATCTTGGGTTGGGTGCAGTGGCTGATGCCTGTAATCCCAGCACTTTGGGAGACTGAGGCGGATGGATTGCTTGAAGTCAGGAGTTCGAGACCAGCCTGGTCAACATGGTGAAACACCATCTCTACTAAAAAATACAAAAATTAGCCAGGCGTGGTGGCGGGAGCCTGTAATCCCAGCTATTCAGGAGGCTGAGACACGAGAATTGCTTGAATCTGGGAGGCAGAGGTTGCAGTGAGCTGAGTTTGCGCCACTATACTCCAGACTGGGTGGTCTCACCAGACTGGGTGACAGAGCAAGACTCGGTCTTAAGGGAAAAAAAGAGAAAATCTTAAAAGCTGTTAAGACACGGGAAGCTGAGGCAGGAGAATGGCGTGAACCCAGGAGACAGAGCTTGCAGTGAGCTGAGATTGCGCCCCTGCACTCCAGCCTGGGGGACAGAGCAAGATTCCGTCTCAAAAAAAAAAAAAAAAAAAACCTTTTAAGCTGTTAAGACAGAAAAGAAAATATTTTGCAAAAGAACTATAATTAGAATGGCAGCAGGGTTCTCTTTAACAACAGAGGTTAACAGTCAGTTGAGTAATATCTTTAAAGTACTAAGGTAAAATAGGATTTTCTATCTAACTACAGTATTATTCAAGAATGAGGACAAATTTTTAAATAATAAAGTTTGTAGAAGAAAACATAAGTGTTCTTCATGACCTTGGAATATACAAAGATTTCTTAAACAGGACACAAAAGCACTAACCATGAAAGAAAAAAATTGATAAACTGGACTTCATTAGATGTAAGAATATCCATTCATCAAAAGACAAAATTAATAGAATGAAAAGGCAAGCTATAGACTGGAAGATAGTATTTATAATATACGTAGCCAATGAAAGACTCATATCTGGGATATATTAAGAACTCCTGGCTGGGCACAGTAGCTCATACCTGTAATCCTAGCACTTTGGGAGGCCAAGGCCAGTGGATCACTTGAGGTCCGGAGTTTGAGACAAGCCTGGCCAACATGGTGAAACCCCATCTCTACTAAAAATACAAAATTAGGCAGGCATAGTGGTTCATGTCTGTAATCCCAGTTACTAGGGAGTCTGAGGCAGGAGAATTGCTTGAACTCAGGAGGTAGAGGTTGCAGTGAGCCAAGATCACACCACTGTACTCCAGCCTGGGCGACAGAGCGAGACTCTGAAAAGAACAAAAAACCCTAAAACAAAATAACTCCTACATGCCTACAAATCAGTAACTAAAACTTCAGGGTTTTTTTGTTTTGTTTTATTTTTAGAAAATAGGCAGAAGACTTGAGTAGGTACTTCATACACAAAAAAGATGCTCAACATTGTTATTCATCAAGGAAATGAATTTTGAAACCGTGGAGTAGTTGGAAGTCTACTTGCTGGTGGGGGCTAGGGTGTAATTTGGTACAGCCACTTTGGAAAACTGTTTGGCATATCTACTAAAGCTAAGCATACAATGTACCCTATGACTCAGCATTTTAACTCTTGGGCATATATCAAACAAAAATGAGTGCTTATGTTGACTGAAAGACATTTAAGAATGTTCGTGGTAGGTTTATTCATAATGGATAATTAGTGGTATATTCACACAAGAAAATGCTATCTGGCAATAAAAAAGAATAACTGCTGATAAAAGCAACAACATAATATTGAGTATAATAAGACTCAAAGTACATACTATATTGATATATAGGAAGTTCAGAAACATGTATCTTTGGAAACAGATTATTAGAATAGTGGTTGACTGGGAAACATGATGGAGATTTCTGAGGTGCTAGAAATGTTCTATTTCTTTATCTGGGTGGTGGTCACAGAAATGCATTGTATACAATAAAAAGTCATCAAATTACAGACTATGTAAAGTTGTTCCTGAATTTATCAAAAATGAGGAAAAAGTGAAGAATAAATAAAAACCATTTCAAACATACAATGACCAAGAGCGTTTACTACTTGTAGACACTCATTATAAGATGCATTGGATGGTGTTCTTTAGCAAGAAGGAAAGTTTTACTCAAAGGGAAGTCAAGAAATACAAGAACTGATGATGAAAAAGAAATTGGTAGATGTAGGCCGGTGGCTTGCACCTGTAATCCCAGCATTTTAGGAGGCCAAGGTGGGCAGATCACTTGAGCTCAGGAGTTCAAGACCAGCCTGGGCAATATAGTGAAACCCCATCTCTACAAAATAAAATTACCAAAATTACCAGGTGTGGTGGTGCGCACCTGTAGTCCCAGCTACTCTGGAGACTGAGGTAGGAGGATCACTTGCGCCCAGGAGGCTGAGGTTTCAGTGAGCCAAAATCACACCACTGCACTCCAGCCTGGGTGACAGACTGAGACACTGTCTCTAAATAAGTAAATAGAAAATGTGTTGATAAATTTAATGAATTGCTGAATAGTTTTAAAAATATTTTTAAAGTTTTTTTTATCTTGGAAAGACTAAACTATATTTCTATGTATTAGTGACAAAGTATACAGTATGTAAAGTGGACTTGTGTTTGTGATAGAAAAATAACTTTTGAAAAATTTATAGATAGCCATATTTATTTAAAAAAAAAATTTAGGAAAATCACCAAAAGAACAGAAATACTACCTGTAGCTTATAATGTACAGATAGGGAAAAAGGAACTATAGTAATTTTTTAAATCATTTTCACTGATAATAGGAAAGAATAAATGAAGCAAACAAGAACAATGATAATGAAGATAAAATGATATAAAAAAATCCAACTACATTAGTAACTCAGTATATACAAACTGATGAAACTCAGCCTATTTAAAGAGAGTAATTCTATTTGATTTTTTAAAATTCACTTTAGGCCTGGCGCAGTGGCTCATGCCTATAATCCCAGCACTTTGGGAGGCCAAGGCGGGTAGATCACAAGGTCAGGAGTTTGAGACCAGCCTGGCCAACATGGTGAAACCCGGTCTCTACTAAAAAAAAAATACAAAAATTAGCTGGGCATGGTGGTGTACACCTGTAATCCCAGATACTCAGGAGGCTAAGGCAGGAGACTTTCTTGAACCCAGGAGGTGGAGGTTGCAGTGAGCCTAGACCATGCCACTCCTCTCCAGCCTGGGCGACAGAGCAAGACTCAGTCTCAAATAAATAATAAATAAATAAATATAAAATCCACTTTATGCAGCTTATAAAAGATGTTCTTAAAACAGAACCACAGAAATATTTTAAGATAAAGGGATGAAAAATCATAATATATAAAAACTTATCAAACTTGTATACCAATATTAATTCATGTTAACTGATAAAATTACACAAAGTAAGTGCTGAGGAGGAAAAAAGAGAAACACTTCCTAATAGTAAAAGGGATACGATCATGAAGATATAACAACCATTAATGTGTATGCATCTGATTATAAAGCCTCAAAATATAAGAAGTAGAAACTGACAGAATTACAAGAAACTAAAAAAAAGTGCTATCATAGGAAATTTTAACACGTCTCCATAAGAAATTAACAGATCAAACAGAAAAAAGATTAGACTACAGAAGATTAGACTAACACATTTGATTTTACACACACACACACTCTCTCTCTGCCTCTTTCACACTCACACTCAACCCTCCATATTCATGGCTTCCACATCTGTGGATAACAGCCAACTATGGATTGAAAATATTTTGGGGGGAGAAAAGCATAACTGGCATAATTGTAGCTGTACTAACATAATGTTAAGCACATTAGAATACATTACATCAGGGTACATTACAATACCCTAAACAATACAGTATAACAACTCTTTACATACATACATTATATTAGAAGTAACATAGGGATCCTCTGAAGGTTATATGCAAATATACTATTTTATATCAGGGACTTGAGCATCCCTACATTTTGGTATCTGCATGGGATCCTGTAATCAATCCCTCACTGATACAAGGGACAACAGAGTGTGTGTGTGTGTGTGTGTGTGTACACAGTCATCCCTCAGTATATGTGGGGAATTGGTTCTAGGACTCCCTGCAGATACCCAAATCCACACATGCTCAAGTTCCACATGAGCCGTGCAAAGCTTGCATAGGCCCAGTGGAACCCATATATACAAAAAGCCAGCCCTCAGTGTACAAGGGTTTCACATCCCACAGATACTGTATTTTTGATCCTCATTTGGTTGAAAAACATCTGCATATAAGTGGATCCGTGCAAGTCTAACCCACGGGTTGTTCAAAAGTCAGCTGTATATATCTTAATATATATGCAGATATATATCTGTATATATCTTAATACTGTTGACTTGAGGATTAAGTTTCAACATAAATTTTGCAGAGAGAAGCTTACAGTTTGACATACTTTTTGAAAAAATAGTAATAATTAAAAATGAATGAGTTAAGCTTTCAACCCAAGAAACAAGAAAGAGAACAGGATACACCTAAGAGAACAATATGTAAGGAAGTAACAGAACAGAATTCATGAATTAGAAATTGATATAACAAAAGATCTCATGGCTGATTAACGGGAAAAGGAAACACAAATGCTAGATGGGATCTCGGCTCACTGCAACCTCCGCCTCCCGGGTTCAAGCAATTCTCATGCCTCAGCCACCCCAATAGTTGGGATTACTGTGCCACCACTTTTGGCTAATTTTTGTGTTTTTAGTAGAGACGAGGTTTTGCCATGATGGCTAGGCTGGTCTCGAATACTTGGCCTCAAGTGATCTACCTGCCTCGGCCTCCCAAAGTGCTGGGATTACATACGTGAGCCACCGTACCAGGCCTGTTTTTTAAATTATGGAAGAACACTAAGATCCACTTCAAAATGTTTAAGAACTGTAATGACATAACCTTTAAAATTATATAAAAGAGCAGTATCAATGTCCTAAGTTAAAAAACATTAAAAAATGAATAGTCAAAAGTATGTTTTAACAAATGACTTGCGGCATAGACCAGGTGTTGTGAATGCTATGGTTTGAATGTGTCCCCATATTTTATGTATTGGAAGTTTAATCTCCAACTATATATATTGATTGGAGGTGGGGCCTGTGGAGGTAATTAGGATTAGATAAGGTCATCAGGGTGGGGCCCCCATGATGGCAGGCCTGTCTTTATAAAAAGAGGAAGAGACCTGACCTGACATGCTGTAGTCCCCATGCTGTGCCCTGCACCACCTCAGGACTCTGCAGAGTCCCTACCAGCAAGAAAGCCCTCACCAGATGTACCTGCCTGTCTTGAACTTCTAGCCTCCAAAACTGTGGTAAATAAATTTCTTTATGAATTACCCAGTCTCAGGTACTCGGTTATAGCAATAGAAGACAGCATATGACAATGAGTTTTGCCAGTCTTCAGGAAACAGTTAATCTTACTCTTTTGCAAATTGTTCCAATGAATTGAGACATGAAGGGTAACTTAAGTTTATCAGGATTGTATGAATACATTATCAAAACTAGATAACAACAATACAAGAAAAAACTATGAGACATTCTCAGGTATCAACAAAACTGGCAATGAAAAATCAGTTTATGATACAGTAAAACATATGTCCAAATATGATATATCTTATGATGTTTATTCTTACGTGGTTTAACATTTTAAAAAGTTTTCATGTAGTCTACTTTAGCAAGTTAAAATCGCAAGAAAAAGGGTTTCATAAAATTAGACATTCATTCATAAATTTCTTTAAAATGTCAGGCAAACAAGGAATAGAAGGCAACTTTCTTAACCTAATAAAGGATATTTACTAAAAGTCTGTAAGAGATATAATAGTGGTTAAACTATAGCAAAACTAAGAAACTAGAAAAGAATACCACCATCACCACTTCTATTCAGCACTCTAATAGTGAATACTGCCCAATACAAAAAGACAGAAAAGGAATAGGCAAGACAAAATTGTCCTATTTTTAGTTAATATAATTATCTATATAGCAAACCCAAGTAAATTTTTATAGTTGGCAAGCTCATTATAGCTGTTGGATAAAAGATCAACCTGTAAAAATTGGTAGCATTACTGTGCTCAGTTACAGTCCATTGAAGATATAGTATTTTTAAAGACTGCATTCACTATAGAGATAAGACTATAAAGTACCTGGAAATAAACCTGACTAAATACAAGACCTTTGTTTTAGAAAAAAAAAAAAACATAAAATTAGCTGGGCACGATGGCTTACTCCTGTAATCCAGCACTTTGGGAGGCTGAGGCAGGCGAATCACAAGGTCAGGAGTTCGAGACCAGTCTGGTCAACATGATGAAACCCCATCTCTACTAAAAATACAAAAAATTAGCTGGGCGGGCACCTGTAATCTCAGCTACTCAGGAGGCTTAGGCAGGAGAATCGCTTGAACCCGGGAGGCGGAGGTTGCAGTGAGCCAAGATTATGCCACTGCACTCCAGCCCCAGTGAGAGAGTGAGACTCCATCTCAAAAAAATAAAATAAAATAAAATTAGATTCATAAGGAAGATCTGAATAAATGGAAATATATACCATGTTCATGGATGGAAAGACTCAGTACTGTAATGATACCAGTTGTCCCCCAAATAATCTACAAATTTAGTGCATAGCAAGCTGATCCTAAAATTCACGTGTTAAGAATGAGGAGCAAAAATAACAATTTTGAGGAAGAACAAGTTGAAGGGACTTGTTCTTGTCCCCTCAAGTACTTGTTAGATAAAATACCTGTTAGATAAAGTCTTGCCACATACTAAAATTTATTATGAAGCCGAAGTAAACAAGAGTGTAGTACTGGTGCAGGTAACAATTTGGTAACAGAACAAAGAACCCTGAAAAAAATATATACATATATTCTACTGATATGTGACAGATATTACATTAGTAGAGAAGGAATGAATTCATTAATAAATGATAATGAGTCAAACCTGGTTATATGGAAAAAAATTCGTTCCATAACATATAATTCACAGAAAGTACTCAACATATTAAAAATCTAAAAATGAAGAGTAGAACTTCAAAAGAAAATATAGGAGAACATATTTATATGACTTTGACATAGGAAGATTTCTTAACACATAGAGCAAACCAGAAAGGAAGAAATTACATTTTAAAATTTCTGTTCAAGAAAAGACACTATAGTTATAAGAGAAGCACAAATGAATGAAGTTGGAACCCTGTACCATATCAAAAAATTAACTCAAAATGGATCAAAGACAATGTAGGATCTAAAGCTATAAAACTCTTGGAAGAAAACAGGTCTGAATCCTCATTACCTTGGATTTGGCAAAGGATACTTAGATAATACCAAAAGCACAAGCTATAAAAGAAAAAGTAGATAATTTGGACTTCTTCAAAATTAAAAACTCTGTGTTTCAAAGTACACCATCAAGAAAGCAAAAGACAGCCTACAGAAAGGGAAAACATAGTTGCAAATGATATTTCTGATAAGAGTCTAGTATTCAGTGTATATAACAAAAAGATATCCCAATTTAAAAAATGGGCAAAGGATTTGAATAGATATTTCTCCAAGGAAGATATATAAGTGGCCAACATGGTACATTAGAAGATGCTCAGCTTCATTAGAAATTAGGGAAATGCAAATCAAAACCACTATAAAGCCTGGGCAACATAGTGAGACCTTGTCTTTACAAAAATTAGAAAATTTGCCCAGGATGGTGGTGTGCGCCTGTGGTCCCAGCTACTCAGGGGGCTGAGGTGGGAGGACTGCTTGAGCGCAGGAGGTTGAGGCTGCAGTGAGCCATGATCACATGATTGCACTCCAACCTGGGTGACAAGATTAGACCGTATCTCTAAAAGAAAAAACATGATGCAGTACCACTTCACATATACTAAGATGGCTAAAATTAAAATAAAAAAGGGAAAGTAACAAGTGTTGATGAAGATGTGGAGAAACTGAGATCCTCATATTTTGCTGATAGAAATATAAAATGGAGCAACTGCTTGGAAAACAGTTTGCTGGTTTCTCAAAAAGTTAAATGTAGAATTACCATATGATCCAAAAATTTCACTCCTAGCTGTATACCCAAAAGAACTGAAAGCAGAGATTCAGTTATATAGTTGTATGCCAACATTCATAGCAGCATTATCCACAATAGCCAAAAGCTTGGAACAACCCACATGTCCATCAACAGATGAATGGTTAAATTATAAAACGTGGTAAATACATTACAGTAGAATATACAGTAGAATATAATTCAGCTTAAAAAGGGATGAAATTCCAATACATGCTACAACATGGGTGAACCTTGGAAACATTATGCTAATAAAATAAGCCAGACACAAAAGGACAAATATTGTATGTTTCCACTAATATGAGGTAACTAGAGTAGTCAAGTTAATAGAGACAGAAAATAGAAGTTACCAAGGGTTATGGGGAAGAGGCAATGATCAGTTACTGTTTAATGGATACAGAGTTTCAGTTTGGGATGATAGAATAGTTCAAATCTGGAAATGGACAGTTGCACAACATTGTCTATTAATGCCACTTAATTGTACACTTAAAAATGGCTAAAATGGTAATTTTCATGTGTGTATTTTACCACAATATAAAAAAACTAAAAGGGAGTGTTGAAACATGATACAACATGGATGAACTTTGAAAATGTTATGCTGGACACAAGAAGCCAGTCACAGAAGACTACATATTGTATGATTCCATTTACATGTAATATCCAGAATAGGCAAATCCATGGAGACATAAAGTAGATTCATGGTTGCCTAGGGCTGAGGGGGTTTAGGGGTTTGGGAGGTAATAGCTGAAGACTGTGTGATTTCTTTGAGGGAGTGATAAAAATATTCTAAAATAGACTATGAAGATAGTTGCACAATTCCGTTAAACTAAAAATCATCTAATTTTGCCCATTAAATGGGTGGAGTGAATGTGTATGAATTATATCTCAATATAGCCATTTTTAAAAACTATCAATTTAACACGTAAAGACAAGCTAATAGAAATGGTCAAAAGCTATTAATAAACAATTCTCAGAAGAGAAGATACAAATAAATGGCCCATAACCATATAAGTAGATTCTCAACGTTACTAGTAATCAGGGAAATACATATAAAAATAACACTGGCATAGTCTCACAATATCAGGCTAACAAATTTTAAGTCTGATAGGATCAAATATTGACAAGGAAGTGGACAACTGGGAAAAATCACTGCTGCTAAGTATATAAATTCATATAACCACTTTGGAAAGCAACTTCCCCTGGTAGTTACATGCTCTAAAAAATATTCATGCATATGTGCACACTAAGTTATACAGATCTCGTATATATCTGGCTTAGGTTTCAGACTACTGCAATAAAGTAAATATCACAATAAAGCAAGTCAGTATTTTTTTGGCTTATAGTGCATATAAAAGTTATGTTTACACTATCTTGTGGTCTAGTAAGCATGCAATAGCATTATGTCTAAAACAACATACATACCTAAATTTAGAAATACGGCTAAAACAATGCTAATGATCATCTCAGCCTTCAGTGAGTCATAATCTTTTAGCTGGTGAAGGGTCTTGTCTTGATGTTGATAGCTGCCGAAGGTTGGTGTGACTGGCAGTTTAAAAAATAAGCAACACTGGGGTTTGACACAGCTGTTGGCTCTTTCTTTTATGAAAGATTTCTGTGTAGCTGGTGATGTTGTTGATAGCACTTTACCCACAGTAGAAATTCTTTCAGTATTGGAGTCAATCCTCTCAAACCCTGCCACCACTTTATCAACTAAGTTGATGTAATATTCTGAGTCCTTTGTTGTCATAAAAATGTTCATAGTATTTTCACCAGGAGTAGGTTCCATCTCTCCTGGTGAATCTCACTTTGTCACCAGGCTGGAATGCAATGGCGTGATCTCAGCTCATTGCAACCTCTGCCTCCTGGGTTCTAGTGATTCTCCTGCCTCAGCCTCCCAAGTAGCTGGGACTACAGGTGTGCGCCATCACGCCCAGCTAATTTTTGTATTTTTAGTAGAGACTGGGTTTCACCATGTTGGCTAGGATGGTCTCGATCTCTTGACCTCATGATCCGCCTGCCTTGGCCTCCCAAAGTGCTGGGATTACGGGCATGAGCCACTACGCCCAGCCAAGAAACTACTTTCTTTGCTCATCCATAAGAAGCAAATTCTCTATTCAAGTTTTATCATAAACTTGCAGCAGTTCAAGTCACATCATCAGGCTCCACTTCTAATCCTGTTTCTCTTGCTATTTCCACCACATCTGCAGTTACTTCCTCCAACTGAAGTCTTGAACTCCTCAAAGCCATCCATGAGAGTTGGAATCAGCTTCTTCCAAACACCTGTTAATGTGGATATTTTGACCTTTCCCATAAATAATGAATGTTCTTAGTGGCATCTAGAATGGTGAATCCTTTCCAGAGGGTTTTCAGTTGACTTTATCCAGATACAACAGAGGAATCACTGTCTATGGCACTTACAGCCTCACGAAACGTATTTGTGAAATAATAAAACTTGAAGGTCAAAATTATTCCTTGATCCATGGGCTGCAAAATGGATGCTGTGTTAAGAGACTTGAAAACAACATTAATCTCCTTGTATATCTGCATCAGAGCTCTTAGGTGTCTAGGTGCAATGTCAGTATTTTGAAAGAAGTTTTTTTGTTTTGTTTTGTTTTTTCTGAGCAGTTGGTCTCAATAGTGGGCTTAAAATATTCAGTAAACCATGTTGTAAACAGTTGTATTAACATCCAGGCTTTGCTGTTCCATTTATAGAGCACAGCCAGAGTAGATTTAGCATAATTCTTAAGGGCCCTAGGAGTTTCCGAATGGTAAGTGAACACTGGCTCAGTAATAATGGTGAAGAAGTTTGAAATATTTCAAAAATTACCAAAATGTGACACAGAGACAAAATCAGCACATGCTGCTGGAAAAGTGGGGCCAATAGACTTGCTTCACACAGGGTTGCCACAAATCTTCAACTTGTTAAAAAAAAAAAAAAAAAAAGGCAATATCTGCAAAGCACAATAAAGTGTAAAATTACAGAATTTTTTAAATAATTGTGAAAAACAAGAAACAGTTATCTATCAGTGGAGAATGGATTTAGAGAAAATGATATATTCATACAGTAGAATATTATACAGAGTTTTAAAATAAAGTGAAAGGAACTGTATGAATCAAAATAGATAAATCTTGAAAAAATTTTGAGTATAAAAAGCAACTTATAGATGAATGTATACATTATTATATTTATATGAAGTTTGAAAGCATGCAAAACAACACGTTGCTTTGTTTCTTGATGCATATGTAATTATGATATAAAAACGTACATGGGAAGGAAAAAATTCAAATTCAATGTAATGACTACCTCTAGTCATCAGCAGGAGATAAGCTTATGAAAGGGAGCCTAAAGGAAGTAATTACATCTATATTGTTTTATTTCTTTTCTAAAAAGCTGAGGCAGGTATTATAAAATGTTGAGCTTTTCTGAGTTCGATGGTGGGTATAGTTAGGTTAGGCTGTTCTCTGTACTTTTCTGTCAATTATGGGTATTGACAATTTTATATTTCCTATGAATATTGTTACATTTTAACCAATGAACCTATCATAAAATCATCTATTAACTCATACCATCTCTCAGAATTGCTTACCATTCTAAAAACTTGTCTTCAAGAATAAAACTTTGTGAAGAGTGTTTGGATTCTTCGTTAATTGTTGATTTTTTTTTTCTTTTGAGATTAGCTATTTCAAAATGATGGTACTAGTACTACCATTTATGCAGGACTTACTCTGTGCCAGACACTATTATAAGCCCTTTACTTATATCTCATTTAGTTCTGTAAACAACCCTGTGAAATAATTATTATTCACATTTCCAGTGGGAAATAGGCTTAGAGAAGGTAAGTAGTTTGTCAAAGGTTACACAGCTAATAAACAGTAGGGTCAGAATTGAAATGTGCATCTCTGTGACTCCAAAACCCATGTTTTTAAGCCACATTATAAAGCCTTTTCTTTACCGGTAGTTATAAAAATTGTGTAATAAATTAGGGCCTATTGAAAGGGGAGGAGGGCAAACATGTCTGTGGCATATGATCATTTCTGAATTGGAAGAGACCTAAGCTATAAGCATCTCTTCACATTTGTAGTCTTCTCTCCAATCCACTGTATTCATACCTGACTCCATCCTCTTGTTATTTTTGAAACCTTACTATCAATTTCTGTAAAGCATAATAGACTGCAATTTCTGGTGTTATATTATGATAGCAATTTTTAGTTGAGAAGAAAGTTGAAGGAATTAAAAATGGGGAAGTCAACTAGGAGCCAGCTCAAGGAATCCAGTATGACTTGGAAGTTTACATGCCATATTGCATTTTGCAACAACCAGAGCTCATATCTTCTGATGTCTGATCTGGTGGTATTACTAGTCAATCATTTCTTAAAAAGCAATCTGAGGCCAGCGCAGCGGCTCACACCTGTAATCCCAGCACTTTGGGAGGCCGAGGCAGGAGGATCACTTGAGTCCAGCAGATTAAGACCAGCTTGGTCAGGCCGGGTACAGTGGCTCACGCCTGTAATCCCAGCGCTTTGGGAGGCCAAGGTGGGCGGATCACGAGGTTAGGAGATCGAGACCATCCCAGTTAACACGGTGAAACCGCGTCTCTACTAAAAATACAAAAAAATTGGCCGGGCGTGGTGGTGGGCGCCTGTAGTCCCAGCTACTTGAGAGGCTGAGGCAGGAGAATGGCGTGAACCTGGGAGGCGGAGCTTGCAGTGAGCCGGGATAGCGCCACTGCACTCCAGCCTGGGCAACAGAGGGAGACTCTCTCTCAAAAAAAAAAAAAAAAAAAAAGACCAGCCTGGTCAACATGGCAGAAATCCTGTCCCTACAAAATACACAAAAAATTTAACCAGACGCGGTGGTATGCTCCTATGGTCCCAGATATTCAGGAGACTGAGCAGGGAGGATTGTTTTAGCCCAAGAGGCAGAGGTTGTAGTGAGCCGTGATTGCACCACTGCACTCTAGCCTGGGTGACAGAGTAAGACCAAGACCCTGTCTCAAAAAAAAAAGCAATCTGAAAAACATCATTAAGGGTGATTTAATTCATAACCGTCTTTTGTTTCATTCCCTTCTATCTCCTTCTACTATGCTCCTCCACTAGATGTCCTCTTCCTCTTGCTAGAATTACCCTTTATGGAAGTGAGCTCCTGCTAGAATCTAGAGCACCATTTTCATAATAGTTTTATACCAGGAATACAGCACAAGATAGAAGAGTAGCGACTCTGTTTCTGCTAAAATCAAGATACCTACTCTTTTTTTCCCCAGAAATCTTCAAAACCAGTATATTCTGGTCTTTTTAACTGAGCCATTATAATTTAGTTTATTGATTGGTGATATTAATGATGGCAAAATTTTGGGCAGTTCGGATTTTGTTTAATTTTTGAAATCAGAACAATGAATTTTAGATGTTACTTCTGGTTTATAGAATATGAAAGTACATGTTTACCACTGAGAACTATAAAAACATGTCTGGCTTCAGTATTCTAAATGTTTATACATTACCTAGTTGTACATGTCTATATTCTTTGTTGTTCAAGTTAAGCTTTGTTTTCTAGAACCAAAAGTCTGCCCACTCTCACGGCCATGTTTGTTGATAATACTCTACTGGAAACCTTTAATGAGAGCTGTTATAACATAAAAGGATTCTATTATTCATCAGAAAGAACTGATTTACTCTCTTACTTGAGAATATTGGGATCTCTTCTATTAAAATTATAATTAGTAGTCATATAATTTTTGTTTAGAGACTTTCAAAGAAACACATAATTGTGCTTGCATAGTCATGCCCCATAATTAAATCTTTCTGTGTTTGTAATGGTAGATTATTTATGTTTTACCTTCTTTTTTTCCTAAGGAACTGGCATTTGATCCATATGAATCGTATGCTCGAGATATTTTGCGACCTGGTTTTCACGATCGTTTCCTTAGTCAGTTATCAAAACCTGGGGCAGCACTTTATTTGCAGGTATAGTAATTTTTAAATCAAGATGTACAATGTCTGAAAAGTAAACTTAAAAAAAATTAAATCACTTTTTTTTTCTAGTCAATAGGCGAAGGTTTCAAAGAAGCTGTTCAATATGTTTTACCCAGGCTGCTTCTGGCCCCTGTTTACCACTGTCTCCATTACTTTGAACTTTTGAAGGTAAGAAAACTCTTTATTGTTATTTATAACATATTGAGGTGTGATGAATTTCTTTTTGCTACTTTATTTGTAAATTATTATGTGAGTACCCTGCACATTAGTATGTTTCCATTTTCTTTTTTCAGTTAAGAAGCAAATGGAAATCAGTCTGCAAAAGAGTAGCAAATTCTGTTGGTTTAGTAGTGAATTTTATTTTTAATTTCTTTTTGTTTTTCCTTTTTTTCTTTTATTGGTTTTTATAGTGAATGTTAAAGCAATTGTCAGATATTTTTATCTTGTACCTTTACTTTTTGTTTACATGGCTGATTCTTTGAAAACCACCTTGGATTTATGCATCACAGTTTCCATTTGGGTACCTCAGCAGACTCAGGGACTCAGTGTGAGGATAAGAGAGCCAGTGTGAGGATAAGGCCAAAGTAATGGGGAAGGTTAGTTTACCTGACTTTGATAGCTCAAGTTTGCAACTGCCTGTATTAAACTGTTTATCATTGCTTTAGAAATAATACATTTCTATAATCTCAGTAAAAATTGCCCATTTGATTACAGTTCAAAATATTAAGCACTGACTGAAAGGAAAGGGGTTGTCTCTTTTTTCTTTTCCTATTATATACTGAAATTAAAGAAAAGAGTCTGTATAAACTATAATTCAGTAGTGTAGCTCAAAGTGATATTCTCTCTACCTTTAATGGACTAGCCTTGTAAAGACAAAAGAAGGCATGCATTAATAGCATTATTATTTCTTTAGCTTTCAAATGAGTATTTGTTTCATCAAAGAACACTTCTGTTTAGTATCATGATTCTTTTACAGAGAATATATTACTGGAAATCATATTTATAGTTTGCAGATGATAAAATGGGCTCTCTGTAATGAATCAATGAGTGAACAGAAGGTCTGTGAATTTATTAACAGTAAACTGGAGGAACTGTCATCCCTACATTTTCTCAGGTCTCTGCACTGCATTTGGAATTTCAGTTTGATTTCTCAATTAGGAATGTTTACATTGAGAAAAGACTCAGGGAGTTAAAAGGTATTTTTAATCACCAGGCAGAAATGACAAAGCTCTTAGCAGTAGATACCATTTAAGGTCTTTGGAAATACAGGATGAGTATCTTAAGAGGATAATCAAGAGAGGAAGCATTTAGTATGTAAAATCTTTACAAAGAATTCATTATTACTAACTATACTTATAATGGGACATTTACACACTGTTTTGTTATATAGAATTTTTCTTTGTAATGGAATTTTTTTTTTACCTGAGCCTGTAATGAAATTCAGAAAGATTCAAAGGCCATATAAAATCTTAAGGCCATTATCAATTTATAAATAAAAACAAGAAGGCCAGGTGCAGTGGCTCACACCTGTAGTCCCAGCACTTTGGGAGGCCAAGGCAGAAGGATTGCTTGAGCCCAGGAGTTGGAGACCAGCCTGGGCAACATGGCACGACCCTGTCTCTACAAAAATAAAAATAAAAAAATTAGCCAGGAATGGTGGTGCACACCTGTGGTCCCAGCTACTCAAAAGGCTGGGCAGGAGGAACACTTGAGCTCAGGAGGTCGAAGCTGCAGTGAGCCATGATCATGCCTCTGTACTCCAGCCTGAGAACCAGAGCAAGCCCCGTCTCAAAAAAACAAAACAAAACAACTCCCCCTCCATATGAACCCAAGAAGCTTTGATGAAAGTTCAGAAGGCTATAAAACCCAATCATCTTAATAATAAAAAAGAAATTTTTAATCTTCCAAGTGTAGCCTATTAAAATTTCTAAAATTATAACTTACATTAATAGAACTTTAGTAAGTGCATCATTTAGCAGTTAAAGATTTCTACTAATTTAAGCATGTGTATCTCTGATTCATATTACTGCCTAAATTATATTGCAAAGTTAGCAGTATATTGGGCAGGAAATTTTGCCTAATTAGTCCACAAGACTCTCATCACTTTTTTTTTTTTTTTTTTTCTGTGCGCCTGTAATCCCAGATACTCAGGAGGCTGAGGCAGGAGAATCACTTGAACTCGGGAGGTGAAGGTTGCAGTGAGCCAAGATCACACCACTGCACTCCAGCCTGGGTAAAAAGAGCAAAACTCCATCTCAAAAAAAAAAAAAGAAAAGAAAAAAAAAAGAGTTTCCTAGCAACCCTGGATATGCCAAATCTGTTGAGGGTTCCGTGTCTATCGTCTATCCTGGTTCATATTACTGCCTCTTCGCTTGTCCTTTTTTCCCATTTATCTGGAATTCCTCTTTTACCCTCTCCAGGCTGGAGTGCAGTGACATGAGCTCAGCTCACTGCAACCTCTGCCTCCCAGCTTCAAGCAATTCTCCTGCCTCAGCTTCCCGAGTAGCTGGGATTAATTACAGGTGTACACCACCACACCCGACTAATTTTATATTTTTAGTAGAGACAGAGTTTCACCATGTAGGCCAGGCTGGTCTCGAACTCTTGACCTCAGGTGATCCGCCCACCTCAGCCTCCCAAAAGTGCTAGGATTTCAGGTGTGAGTCACCATGCCCAGAGTTCCTTCCTTCCTTTCTTTACATACATCTCTTTAGAGAACTTGTCCCATTTTTATTGTCTGCCTTATCATTCAACTGTTTGCTCTATGAGGAATGGAGCGCTATTATCTTGAATTCTCATACCTATCACAGTGTCTGACATTTAGGCATTCAGTAAATGCTTGTTAAAAAATGAATGGCAAAAAATACATATACATTTTCCTTTAAATTCCTATGTCTTACATTTTAAAGAAAATTTAACTGTAAATTTTATATAATTACATTTATTTTGGAAACTTAGGTAGAATGCCTTAAACTTTAGAAAATCAAAAGATAAGTTTAGCTATTAATAGTATAAGACTTTTGAACACAAAGAAACAATGAAATGGTGGTTACCAGAGGCTAGAGAGTAGGGGAGTAGGGAGATACTGGTCAAATGACACAAAATTTTAGTTAGGAGGTGTAAATTCAAGAGATCTATTGTACATGATGGTAAATACAGTTATAACAATATATTGCATATTTGAAAACTGCTAAGAAAGTAGATGTTAAGTGTTCTCACCACAAAAAAAGTATGTGTGTTAATGCACATGTTAAGTAGCTTGATGTAGCCATTCCAGTTATATACATGTATCAAAAGATCCTATTATACACCATAAACATGATTTTTACTTGTTGATTAAAAAATAAATTAAAAATAGTATAAGACTTTAATGCTACTAAAACTGAAAAAATACTCTTTCCTTCAGTAGTTAAAGTTAGCAGCCAAGTCTTCAGACTCTTTAACTTGAAAAGTTAATTTTTTTATGAAGTAAAAAATCTTCCTTTGTGCCCTTTTGAAATATTGCTTCAATAATGTGATTTTTGTATGTGAAGTTTAATTTACTTTATTAAACAAATTTAGATTTTTGGGGGCTAAGTAAATATATTGACCAATATTTTATTTTATTTTTACTATATTTTGAGACAGAGTCTCACTCTGTCACCCAGGCTGGAGTGCAGTGGCACGATCTTGGCTCACTGCAATCTCTGCCTCGTGGGCTAAAGTGATTCTCCTGCCTCCCAAGTAGCTGGAATTACAGATGCCTGCCGCCACACCTGGCTAATTTTTGTATTTTTAGTAAACACAGGGTTTTACCCTGTTGGCCAGGCTGGTCACAAACTCCTGACCTCAAGTGATCCACCCACCTCGGCCTCCCAAAGTGCTGGGATTATAGGCGTGAGCCCCCACACCTGGCCTGACCAATATTTTAAAGGTTAGCAAATCAGTACATGTTTGGTTCCACAAAAGTATTAACTTTTTCTTTGTTCCTTAGACATAGGATTTTATCTCCCCAAGATGCACCCAAACAAACCTTAGAAAAAAAAACATCCAGGATGACTTTGAATTCCCTAGAAAATTACCTCTACTTTTTCTTGTATGCTGGGTCCTTTTAACCTAAGGGAAAGTAAGTTTCCCTCTATTTTAAAATTCAGGTTGAAATCTTATGTTGTTATGTGTACATGAGTGTATTTGGTTTCCTAAGGCTGCTACAGCAAAGTACCACAAACTCAGAAGCTTGTAAACAACAGAAATTTATTCTTTCACAGTTCTGGAGGCGGAGAATCTGAAATCAGGGTGTGGGCAGGGCCACACTTCCTCTAAAGGCTCTAAGGAAGAATCCCTGCTGCCTCTGCCTAGCTTCTGGTGGACCCCAGCAATTCTTGGTGGTCCTTGGCTTATAGATGCCATTACTCCCGTCTTTTCCTCCATCTGCACTTCAAGTTCTTCACAGCTTCACGTTCTTCTCTATGTGTCTGCATCCAAATCGCCCTTTCCTTTCTCTTACAAAGACACCAAGTCAGTGGATTTAGGGCTCACCCTAATCCAAGATGATCTCATCTCAACTTGATTACATCTGCAAAGATCCTATTTCCAAAGAAGATCACATTCATAGGTACCAGGGGTTAGGACTTGAACATATCTTTCATGGGGGACACAATTCAATCCTTAACAGTAAGTTTTTGGTACACTATAAAAATAAAATTTTTGTTGTTCTGATTCTCCAGCATACATACTGGCTACATCGGCTTTATACACTGGCTACCCCCTAACACCTCCATCCCTCTTTTTTAGAGATAGGTCTTGCTCTGCTACCCAGGCTGGGGTGCAGTGGTGTGATCATAGCTTGCTGCAGCCTGGATCTCCTGAGATCAAACAATCTTCTCACCCCAACCTCCCAAGTAACTGGGACTACAGGCATGCACCACTATGCCCAACTAATTTTTTTAAATTATTTTTTTGTAGAGACAGGGTGTCATTTTGTTGCCCAGGCTGATCTCAAACTCCTGGGCTCAAGGGATCTTCCCACATTGGCCTCCCAAAGTGTTGGGGTTAGTGGCATGAGCCACTGCACCCAGCCTTTTTTTTTTCCCCTCTTTCACCTTTTTTTTTTTTCCCCCGTTTTCTTTTTTTGCATTAGGCCAATTATTTCATCCTGATCTTAGATTTTTTATTTTTATTTATTTATTTATCGAGATAGAGTCTTGTTCTGTCACCCACGCTGGATTGCAGTGGTGCTGTCACAGCTCACTGTAACCTCAACCACCTGGGCTCAAGTGATTCTTCAGCCTCACAAGTAGCTGGGACCACAGGCACATGCCACCACGCCTGGCTAATTTTTGAAAATTATTGTTTGTAGAGATGAGGTCTAGCTATGTTGCCCAGGCTGGTCTCAAACTTCTGGGCTCAAGGGCTTCTCCCACCTAGGCCTCCCAAAGTAATCCCCAAAGGGATTATAGGATTATAATCCCAAAGGGATAGGTGTAAACCACCGAGTCTGGCAGAAAACCAATGGAGGTTCTCTCTAGGGTACATTCCCTTGGACCAGCTTTCTAAATTCAGAAATTCTTATCCAGAAACCCATGGGCTCAAAGCTACATGGTACTGGAGCTGACCACAGATGTTGAATGTCTAAAGTTAAACATAGGATAGTGTACCACAAGAGCCATTGTAAACAAACAGTTAGCTATTGCATTACTACAGTTTTTTATTTAATTTTTTGGTTTTGGTGTTTGGGGTTTTTTGTTTTGTTTTGTTTTGTTTTTGAGACAGGGTCTCACTCTGTCACCCAGGCTGGAGTGCAGTGGTACAATCACTGCTCACTGCATCCTCAATCTCCCAGGCTCAATTAATCCATCTACCTCAGCCTCCTGAGTAGCTGGGACTCCAGTTGTGCACCACCATGCCTGGCTAATTTTATTTTCTGGTAGAGACAGAATCTGGCTATTTTTTCCAGGCTAGTCTTGAACTCCTGGGCTCAAGTGATCTGCCCACCTCAGCCTCCCAAAATGCTGGGATTACAGGCGTGAGCCACTGTATCTGGCCAATTTTTAATTTTAAATAAACTTGACTACTGTGAGGTTCATTTGTAGTTAGTGATGTTTTCTCTGATTAGAACAGAGAGATGGTTTTAAAAGGCATATTTTCACAAATGACATATCCTAACGTTTTTTAGGGTTGATTGCCTGTTTAATGTTTGGAATTGAAATCTCATTTTAAGAATTTCATCTTCTCCACCCATACCTTTTAGGTGTGTTGGTATCATAAAATAATAATTTATTTGAATGTCATGACCTTTCTTTCCCTCAGCCTTTAGTGGAATGTTTAAAATGATGTCATGGCAAACAGGAGCAAAAGGCTTGAATTATTCAGCAGTTAGTTAATTAGTTCTGGAATAATTTGGATAATATTTCATACATTTGCTAAGAGGGCTAGTAAATCAGGTGTTACTCTTTGCATTTTCCATGTTGTAATCCACTGTTGTGTCTCATCAAATACTATACAAATAAAATTCCAAAATCAAAACATGAACCTAATCTTTGCTTGTTGTGTTCTCTTATGTTGTGATGAGCTCTTTCTATGTATATAATATTTAAAATAAATGGAGATCTTTATTTTTATATCCCAAATGTTAGACAATTATAATGTATATTTCTTGGCCATATACTTTGTCGTTCTTATGCATTGCAATTTACCTGTTTTATGGAATAGGTTTTATTTAGTGAATATTGAGGTTTTTCAAAGCCATTGCAATTATTTGGGTACCTATTATAGTGAAAAGTCACAGGACTGAAAGTCAAGAATTGTGGGTCCTGGACCTGCCTGTTAGTGCCTTCAAGTAAATGGTAATTCCTTCATTGTATATAATGCCATGTTGGAGAAAATTAATTCCAAGAAATAAAAACGAATTCAAGCATTCTTCTTTTAATCAAAGGGAAGCCATTATATGATTGTGAATGAATTGAGCATATAAAATGCATTCGGTACAACAATTTATTTTTTATATATCAAACAATCTTGAGTTTTAGTCTCCTGAATACTGCTATATTCTTTGTATTCATTTTAGTATTTTCTTTTGACAGCTCCTTACATTTAATCCCATTTTTCTTCCAGGATTTATTTTGCACATGGAACACACCATATTGACTATTGCCTCTTTACTTATTTCTAAGGGACCAAAAAATTTAGTCACTGGTAAAATGGTTCTTTCTTGTGAAAAGTTAAATTTTATCATCTCAATAGAGCATATGAGTTTTCATTCTGCTTTAAAATATGATTCCTGGCTGGGCATAGTGGCTGATGCCTGTAATCCCAGCACTTGGGGAGGCCAAGACTGGTAGATCACCTGAGGTCAGGAGTTCGAGACCAGCCTGGCCAACATGGCAAAACCCCGTCTCTACTAAAAATACAAAAATTTTCTGGGTGTGGTGACATGCACCTGTAATCCCAGCTACTCTGGAGGCTGAGGTAGGAGAATCACTTGAACCCAGGAGGTGCGGAGGTTGCAGTGAGCTAAGATCGTGCCACTGTACTCCAGCCTGGGAGACAGAATAAAACTCCATCTCAAAACAAAAAATATATATACACACACACACACACGTATATATATATACACACATGTATATATACACATATATATATACATATATACATACATACACACACACGTATATATATTAATCCCTAGATGAGTTTAAGTACAATCTCATATGGTAATATAATCTCAGGACTTAGTAATTTTTTAAACTATTGAAATAAACTGCCTTCGTACAAATGTAATTGTTACTATTGCACATTATTATTAAATAGGCACTCATGAAAAGCATGGTATTGAATATCACTGGTAACAGGATGCTGCTTTGTTGAGTCTCATTTACATACTACTTGCCACTGCTTTGTTTCTGTAGCCACAATAAGCCACCCTTTTGATGTAGTTAGCTTGAATTATTTTGCACTAGTGCCCAGTTTAAATTAGCTATGTTGAGTAAAAGAAGCAAAAAATGCTTACAAGAAAGGTCATTTATTACACTGAAATTTATTTTAGAAGCTTGCCTAATGCTATAAAGGTAAAAATGACATTTTGAAAGTATTTCATCAGGAAAGTTTTATGGGTTGAAAAAATATTAACATTTTTGAGATACCAGAATATTCTGTATGTAAAATGCTACAGTTAAATAGTAGATAAATGACTCTAAAACTTGAAACATTTTTAGAATAGAAAATCAAAAGGATGTCCAAATGGATTTTTTTCTTTTATAAATATCTTTATGTGTATGAGAATTGTATATTTTGTCTACCATTAGGTATGTTTTCCTGAATTAAAAATATAAAAAATTTATCCAGGACAAAATATCAAATGCTCAATATTCTGCTACCTGTTAGTTCTTTAAGACTGAAAAATTGCCTTGTATCTTACTGACTTGAATTTCTCTGGGCTTTACTTTTGAGTGATTAAATTCTAAATCAACTCAGTGAACTAATTCATTATTCACTGGTGCTTTCATTAAATTTGCCTTTTCTTAAGGTATACAGCAAGCTTGTCTAACCCCCAGCCCAACACAAATTCGTCACAGCCATTTTGTTATGAATTGTTATGAATATGAAACTTTCTTAAAACATTATGAGATTTTTTTTTTTTGCAAATTTTTAAAAGCTCATCAGCTCTGGTTAATGTTAGTATATTTTATGTGTGGCCCAAGATAATTCTTCTTCCAGTTTGGCCCAGGGAAGCCAAAATATTGGATACCCCTGGTATACAGCTTTCAATGTTAGATTATCTGTTGCTTTAAAGACTAACCTTGATAATGTTCATGGTAACATTTTATTTGTCTCCCAGAATTCTGCCATGTGAGAGGCAAATAGTTTCAAATGATAGGGATGGAAGGTACTTTGAGAGATTACCTGGATTCCAGCCTTCAGCCTACCAGTAATATCTGTTAAGTAATAACCTAGTATCTTTCTTAATGAACATCTGGCCATTGGCTTTCTTTAGCTGGCCATATCGAAGAACCATACTATGAATAAAAGATATTTGAGTTTTTTATTAATATGTACACTTTTTTAAAGTCTCTTACCCTTTGGAAAATATCTTTCATTACCCTTTTTATGTTGAGAATTGTTATGAATAAATTTTTCTTTTTTTTTTTTGAGACGGAGTCTCACTCTGTTGTCCAGGCTGGAGTGCAGTGGCACGAACTCGGCTCACTGCAACCTCTGCCCCCGGAGTTCAAGCAATTCTTCTGCCTCAGCCTCCCGAGTAGCTGGGACTACAGGTGCGCACCACCACGCCCAGCTAATTTTTGTATTTTTAGTAGAGACAGGGTTTCACCATATTGGCCAGGCTGGTCTCAAACTCCTGACCTCGTGATCCCCCCACTTCAGCCTCCCAAAGTGCTGGGATTACAGGCATGAACCACTGTGCCCAGCCTAAATTTTTCTTTTACTTAACACAGTTAAAACTGAAAATTTTCCTAAAAATGTAGATTATGCCTCTAGTAGAAAATATGGTGAGTTTTTAATAATGAATGTAAGAAATCTGGATAATAAAAGCTAAGTATTAAACATTACAATATATTTATTACTTCTAGAATATTTGAACATTAAAGTATTTTAAGTAAATTTTAACAGAAATGGTTTAGAATATAAGTAAGAAATCTGTTTACTTTTCACAGGTCATCAGTGCATGTGGTATGTGTGTGCCCATGCGTGTAACTGATTTTTATCAATTGAAGCAGAAAGGAATGTATTGTTGACCTTTAGGGAATAAAATCCTTAAAGTACTAATGTACTAATGAATAATGAAGCTAATTGAAAAGTAAACTGCTAGCTAGGCGTGGTGGCTCACGCCTGTAATCCCAGCACTTTGGGAGGCCAAGGCAGGCAGATCACTTGAGGTCAGGAGTTTGAGACTAGCCTGGCTAACATGGTGAAAACCCATCTGTACTAAAAGTAAAAAAAAAAAAATTAGGCATGGTGACAAGACACCTGTAATCGCAGCTACTTGGGAGGCTGAGGTAGGAGAACTGCTTGAAGCTGGAAAGGCAGAAGTTGCAGTTAGCTGAGATTGCACCACTGCATTCTAGCCTGGGGTACAGAGACTCCATCTAAAAGAAAAATAAACTTCTTTATAAATCATTTTGCATATTTTATAATTGTATATCTCAAGTCTTTTCGTTTATGGTAGAGAGTAGGTATTCTTAAATTGTTGGATGAAAACTCTATTGATAAAATGTTATTTTATTTTATTTTAATAGATGGTATCTCAAACTCCTAGGCTCAAGCGATCCTCCCACCTGGGCCTCCCAAGTGCTGGGACTATAGGCATAGGCCATTGCAGCCAGCCAGTATGTGATTTCTTAACTTTTCTTTTGGTAACCAGGAACAGGTTTAGAAGATTTCAGTTACTGAATTATTGTCACTCATACATCTGTTAATTGCTTGCTTGAATCGTAGCCACCTTACTGTATTGATAATTAGTTATTGATGACTAAGTTCTTGTTAAGTACAGACTTTGTCTGACATAGTTATTTGCCAGTAATAGAAAATACGCTTGAGTTTCATAAATATGTATATTGCAGCTTTACTCAAAATCTTAATGTGGATATGGACAAAGTTCTTTATTATACTAATGTTAATTCTGTAGTGTAATTACAAAGAAAACCATTTACACTTACATTGTGTGTTACCATTTACAAAGTGCTTTGGTTTTTAATAACAACCCCTAAAAGTAGGCAGGGTAGGCTTTTTATAAGCCTTATTTGGCAAATGGGAAAAGTAAGGCCCAGAGATCAAGTGACTTGCCCCAAGGTCACACAGCAGTAGAGTCAAAATTTGATCCTAGGTTTTGTAATTGAGATTCCTTCTATTATATTGCATCCTTCTCTGTATATTTATCTTCCTTATCATCTCAATATTATATAACAGTAATATAGGGATCAGGAACCTAAGACAAAATTCCACACTTAAAAAAAAAAACCTCCTCTACATGCTTAGTGCTATGCTAACTCCTGTGATCATTCAATAATAGATCGATTATGCTCCCCATTTCTTTTCAGTGGTATGCACCTTGAGAAACTACATATTACTGCCTGTCGCAAGATGTAACCCATCTTAAAACTGCTAATCTTGGTCTTTTAATGTAGAAAACTTGGTTGTGTATTAATAGTAACACACAAGAAAAACACTTTTAAAAAGAATATTTAATGACACATTTAAAATTTTTATTGTGGTGACAGTTGAATAAATGTTATTTTTATCCATAAATGAGCTTATTATTATTCTATCTGAAAGTGTACTACTGGTTCAGATTTGTCATTTTGGCTTTACAGCAGTTAGAAGAAAAAAGTGAAGATCAAGAAGACAAGGAATGTTTAAAACAAGCAATAACAGCTTTGCTTAATGTTCAGAGTGGTATGGAAAAAATATGTTCTAAAAGTCTTGCAAAACGAAGACTGAGGTGAATATTTTTACTTTTTAAAATATCCTTCTTTTTATCCTGAATATTGTGGTGTAAATTCAGGGATCCCAGTTCCCTCCTCAAGTAAACAATGAAGAAAATAGTTGTAGTGACAAGCCTGGTCTTTCAGAGGAAGTGACATCAAAGCCAAGAGAATTGTTATTGTTTGAAAAACCTTTCATATTTGTGCATTTTCCTTGCATACTCCCAGACAGGACCTCCTGAGAGTCAACTGGTAAGCTAAAGGAGAGACAGAGTAAAATGTATCGGGTAGATTTATGTTGGCATCGTTGATCTGTCAGAGTAAAATTATTAATGTCCTTTATTTTAGGGATTATATAACTTGAGGCATTAACTCAGATAACATTGCTTCCACTTTCCTAATTGTAGTATGTGCTACATGTTTTTAGCTTTGGGTCTTGTCCATTTAAACCCTTCTAAATAATTTATTTTAATCTTTCAAATTACTTTTTTTTACTGTCTTGGGCTACTTCTTGTCATTCTAAATATTTAGTAGCCAAGATAGAAATAATCATTTTGTAGTTACATTTATAGAGTAGAATTTTGTCAACCATCATTGTACTTTTTAGAACACTGAAAAAATGTCTAGGTTGCTTTAATTTTCAAAATTGTAGAATTGTGTGATACTAATCTATTTGGGGAATTAGTGAATACCTTCTCAGTGAGACTTGTAAAAATCTAACTTTTACACTTTCCCTTATTTACATGAACCCTAGGTTTTCTGTCATCTGTGTATTTATAATGCCTTTTTCTTTATTCTAGTGAATCTGCATGTCGGTTTTATAGTCAACAAATGAAGGGGAAACAACTAGCAATCAAGAAAATGAATGAGATTCAGAAGAATATTGATGGTTGGGAGGGAAAAGACATTGGACAGTGTTGCAATGAATTTATAATGGAAGGAACTCTTACACGTGTAGGAGCCAAACATGAGAGGCACATATTTCTCTTTGATGGCTTAATGATTTGCTGTAAATCAAATCATGGGCAGCCAAGACTTCCTGGTGCTAGCAATGCAGAATATCGTCTTAAAGAAAAGTTTTTTATGCGAAAGGTACAAATTAATGATAAAGATGACACCAATGAATACAAGCATGCTTTTGAAATAATTTTAAAAGATGAAAATAGTGTTATATTTTCTGCCAAGTCAGCTGAAGAGAAAAACAATTGGATGGCAGCATTGATATCTTTACAGTACCGGAGTACACTGGAAAGGATGCTTGATGTAACAATGCTACAAGAAGAGAAAGAGGAGCAGATGAGGCTGCCTAGTGCTGATGTTTATAGATTTGCGGAGCCTGACTCTGAAGAGAATATTATATTTGAAGAGAACATGCAGCCCAAGGCTGGAATTCCAATTATCAAAGCAGGAACTGTTATTAAACTTATAGAGAGGCTTACGTACCATATGTACGCAGGTAAGAAATACGAAGTTGCCTGTCACTTTTGTTTTCCTGCTTCAAACTGATTTTCTTTCCTGCGTGGGTTATTGTTCCTAAAATAGAAAAGAAACTAACAACCAAAGACCTCTTTTCTTTGACTAAAAATACCACCACTTTGTATTTCTTTGGAATGTTTTACTTTTTCTACTATACTTACATACTTTTTTTTTAACCTTACCGTCAGTTATAGATGAGAAAATGAGGTCACTTGGCTAAATTTATCCAGTTAGAAAGAGAAGAAACAAGACTAAAGTTAGTAATAAATCATCATTATTGGGATCTAAAAAGTTTTTTTACTCCTTTATCTTTTTTTCTTTCTTCTCTTTCCCTTACTGAGACTATAAAGTAAATAAAAATTTTAATATAACAAAATTGTACTGGTAGTACAAATATACACAGCATTTCTTTCTCTCAGTTTCCACTCTTCAACCTGATTATTTAATATTAAATGTTGCAATTCTGAAAGCCAGGGATTCCAGTTTTATTATAATTTTTCACCTAGAAATGTCTATAGTCATTGTATTTATTTTACTGACCCAAAAATTTAAAAAATCATAGGAAATGTAAACAGGCTGCCTAGATTTTACATGAAAAACAAATGGGTTATTGTCATTTTTTTCCCATACAAAGTTGTTTTTTGAGAGGTACAATTTTTCAGTAGTATGACCTGCCAATTTAGTTGCACTTCACCAACCTTCTCTGTGTTCTTTATGATCTAGACTACAACTGTAAAAATGTTTTATTCAGTTACCCAAAATCTGTGATTACAAAATACTTCTTTTCTGCTTAAGGGATTTTTAAGGCTATAAAAGTTCAAATTGCCCTTCTTGCCACATTTTCCTGGTTTTTAAGTCCCGTTAGAGGACTTACAGAATTTTATAACATAAGCATTCTAAACTTTTTATCATTTCATCCTAAGTACCTTTGTTTGGGGTTCCTAGACTCATTTGGAGTAAAATTAATCTTTAGATTTTTATCTGTGTTTGTAAGAAAGAGTTTTAATTTTTTTTTTTTTTTTTTTTTCCTGTAGAGCATTGTAAGAAGACTTACTACTAGTGTTTACTGTCACAAGTCAGTGATATTTGGGCAGGAAAATATTTTCAAGTTACAAAATTTTTAATTGTTTCTCTAAGACTTTATTGAGTGATAAAAGTTTTCTCTAAATTGCTATGTTTCACAAAGTTAATTTATGATTATTAATAAGCAGCTGAAGAATGACAGCTATTTTCTGGGGAACTGTGCTTTTTATTTATTTTTTAAATGAGGACACTTTAAAGCAAAGTTAACTGGAACAAGCTGATACTTGTTTTGTAGTCTTGAAAGTCTTCTTCCCTTAATGTGTACAATGTTAGCTAAAGTCGGTGGACATGGTACTTTTGTAATAGTGGTTTGTTAGTTATTTCTGTCTGATACCTCTTTTCTATATCAATTTTTAGCTTTGGTATACAGTAATATTTTGAGTGCTTTTACTTATAATAAATATAAAACACTTAAATTTCAAGATTTATAGAACTTTGCCAAAGTTAAGTGTATTGAAAATTTAAGTTGATGAGATTATTTTACTTAAAAAAGTAAGTTTTTAAAAAATTCCTTCGAATAATTTTTTGAGAAATAAAAGGCCAGTGTTGGTTTTGGAAGTGTTGTGGCTAAGTTTTTTGACATTTTTCTTTTCTGTCTTCTTTTGAAGCTTAACTCAATATTTTAATTTATTCCATAAATATATTA
Organism: Piliocolobus tephrosceles; assembly: GCF_002776525.5. Lineage (NCBI taxonomy): Eukaryota > Metazoa > Chordata > Mammalia > Primates > Cercopithecidae > Piliocolobus > Piliocolobus tephrosceles. The sequence continues at coordinate 39,079,857 of NC_045448.1, read as the reverse complement.
CTGGTGAAACAAGTCTACAAGCAGCTTTCGTGAGTTGTGGTTTAGAGTATGCACAAATTAGTGTTAACTGTTAGCTTATTTGGGCTATTCTGTAAGGCCTGTTACTGAAGTTATTACCGGCAACATAGAATGGTTTTTAATAGACCATCTATGAGCTTGTAAAACTGAAATGGACTTTTAAGGCCTCACTACAATGGTAACAGATCAAGTTACCATTTGTTTTTAAGAACTGTTGGTCTGCTCTTCTTCTCTCATCTTTCTTCAGCCTCCCCAAAGAAAGAAGGGATTTGTGATTTGGTTAGTAGGTATGTTTATTGGAGAACATACAGTACAGGTTGTTGCTTACACTGAAACAAAGCTAACATTTAACTTACACATTTTTATTTTATTATATAGAATTGTAATAAAAGACATTGGACATAATACATGAGAAAAGTTAATGAATACTATAAGACACCACTTACAGACATCTTTAGATGATTATATTTTGGTTAGACATTGTCATAAAAACAGAAGAGAAACTGGTTTAACCTTACTTTATTCAGACTTCACTGTGGTGTCAGCCAACTTTATCCCTCAAATATTTTAACAGTAATGTACAAAACGGAGCTGTAGATCTCTAGTGCTAAAAGAGATGTCCAGGCCTTCACTTTGTAGACAAATCCCAAGGCCCCTGAAGAGTATATGATTTGCCAGAAGTTCTATTACCAGTTAATTCCAGAACAAGTCAAAAATTAGGTTTCTTGACTCTAGAGTATACTTTCTACCATGTTACATTGACTTATATAAGGTGATTGTTTTCATAAATAGAATATGTTGTAATTTTTAAATTATATGTGTTAATAATTAAGTAAAAGGATCTGGTACAGATGTGAGCTCATAAAAAATAAATAAATAACTTCCTTGGTTTGAACTGCCAATAATGTAAATGGCTTGTTCATTTCTGGGCAAATGTGTATACTATGAAGATATTGTCAGTAATTTTTTTTTTCTTACTGAAATAGGATATAGGTAGGCTCTGACTATAGATACACTTCCATTGGAATGCATAGATTTTTTATATATAGATACTGATCATTATTATTTTTATTTTTTTACAAAACCCATCATTAGTCTATTGATGTAGTTTGCTCTGTAAAGGGAAAGCTTTGTGGAAAGAAAAATTTAAATTTAGGTGAATTAGAAAGGGGTTAACTTGCTTAAAAGATTGCAACAGGGTCTTATGTGGAATCTAATTTATAACTTGTCTCTCAGATTCAGTGTTTCTGGATGTATCGTAATTCGCTAACTATATCAGAACTTTGGGATTTGTCCCAAAAACTAGGGGAAAAATTATCCAATTGGATGGATCATTCTAAATCTGGCAATGGTATGAAGAGACTATTATCCTAAATAAGAAAGCACAAAGCAATATGCACAAATAAAAAGTTGAGAGTAGGAATTTCACTTCTGTTACAGACTTGTTGTAGGCAACAAAACACAAGTTAATTAATGAGACCTAAAACAACATGAGTAGAGAAATGATAGGTGGTGCTGTGTCCAGTTTGGTAGTCTATTTTAGAAAAATGAGATGACCCTGAAGTAAGGATAATAATTCAGAATTGACATTTTATGGGAAATAAAAGCTTTGCATATTGAAGTGAGCGAAAAGGTGTTTCCCTTGCATGGTAATTTCTCTTTTACAGAAGATGGTATTGAAAAAACTTAGGCCAGAAGATATTTTTGCTTAAAGTATTTACTGCTATTTTATACCTTCATATGGAAAAGCCTCAAAAACCTGAATTAGATTTATTTTGAATTTGTGTCCTATATAAGCTGAGATCTTTTGAACAATTTTTTATCTATAGGGCAGCGCTGTTCTATTTTTGTACTCTGATTTTTTAAAAAAGTGTTTGTGCGTCAGCATAGCGTCTGTTTCCTTTTTTAAGGAATTCAAGACTGATTGTTTATAAATCCTTGTTGAGGAGCTTATTGTTTCTTGTAGCTTTTTAAATGGCTGCATTAAAGGGAGAATTATCACATGAACAGACATCCTGATTATAATAGTGTTTTACTATGGTGGTGGGGGTAGGGTGGTCTTTTATATAAATAACTTCTTTATGTAATAAATACAAAGTTCACTGACTTTGTCAAATAAAATGTCAAGTGTCAATCAAAATAGGCACATAAGGAAAAAGGACTGGATTATCACTTCCCATCTATATTCTGAACACTAATGTAGGTATACTCTTGAGTTCCTAAAATTTTGAAGTATTGTGCAGTAAAATATCGAAGAATGGTTTTATAGTGAGGAAAACAGAGACAGCTAGAAGGTCAGGAGAAAAAAATAACTCCAGCTTCTGTTTGAAATAACCTGGACCTAAACCAGGTTGGTAATGGTAGAGTGGCAGGTATTTATATAGAGTTAGCTATTTTGATTTGGGGAAGCAGAGCAACTAGTGAACATGGTGGAAACCTTAGCACAGGGATTTGAGAGTCAAGTAGCAGAGTAATGTTATCTCTAATGATGAGGGGGAAAAACTGTAGAAAAAGTCTTGGTTGTTGACCATATTGAAATCCATCAGGAAGTCATGTTTGAGAAAGAATTTTGTGGAATTATCTCCACAAGCAAGTGATAAACAAAAAGGAAAATATAAAAATGGGCTGTTTTTAATTTTTTTTCTATGATTATATGTTCCTGCTTATGTTTTAAAGCCAAACCCAGACTGGCTTTTGTATTTTCATGTGTTTACCTTTCATCTCTCTCTGCAACATGGTTTTAGAATATGGGTAGATAACTGCTGTTCCACAACTAACAACGGCAGTATAAAACTTAGCTTTTCCTGTTGCTTAATCAATGGAACTAGGTACTCTGTTTTCTTTCAAAATTATATAACCTGTCCTTATTGATGGGTGTTTGTTTATATTATTATTATGAGCATATATTATGAGCATATTATATATTAAGAGCATATATTATGCTCTTTACATCATCAGTAAGATAAAGGTCTCCAGTGGTTATAGTCATTGAAATGGAGAAACTGATGCAATAGAAATAAAAATAACATCTGGAATTTTTATGCTTTTCTGTGTAAAATTTCAAATATAAGTATTTTGTCTTCTTAATGTGTTTTTCATTCATTAGCAATTTTTCATTGCTTTAGATTAAAAATAGAATGTAAATTAATACAAGCCTGGGACTATATGCAGCCTTTAAGATATTTTTTGAAAGTACTTAAATTTTTGCCAGATTTTCTTGGTTTGTTTTTAGTTTCTGCTGCTTTTGTCTTTTTGGCAAAATTATTCAATTCCAGTCAAGCTAAAAACAACTCTAGAACCTAATACAACAGTCATGATTCTGGGAGTGTGTATTTCACTGCCAGCTGCAGAACCCCTGTACAGTATACAGGAAGGTACAGCTGTTAATTCCTAAAATCTAGAAGAAGGCTGATCAAGAGTTACAGAATCACAATTAGACTGCTAATTTTTCAGTGACTTTCTGGTGCCTTTAACCAAGATTAGCAGTACAGGTACATTCTGAATTAATCATTCATAGTGGTTATATAACTCATGGTTTAATTCTTTATATTTAGATCTCACAGCTGTGGAAACTTTCAGGGTTTCTTTAATCCAGGGAGGTTAAACAATATGATAGAAAAGAGCACTAAATCAGGAATCACATGATCTAGGTTCGGGGTCCGTCTCTGCCACTCTACAGTATGACCGTAGATAAGTCTAGTTCCATCTCTTCCTGCCCTGCTTACCTCACAGAAATCATAGGAAATAAGTTATGTCAAAGTTCTTTGAGAATGTTACATAACAGACCAAGAATTGGTATGATCCCGTTTGACTGTGGCAATGAGACACATCATGGCTTTCCCAGCATTATAATCAATTACTAAAGTGCTGAAATGGCCAGAAGTTTTGGCTTAAGAAGATGAAAAGTCTGTTTAGAAATAGCTTGCCTTTAAACATAGCCACAGTTTTCCTAAAACATACTTTAAGTCACTTAGAACTTGCTTTTATTCTGTTTTTCAACTTAAAATTCCCCTTGATGTCCCTCAAATTTTTAGCCTGATTTTCATGGCATTTGAGAAAAATGGATGTGGCTGTTGGTTTTAGATTCTTAGACTGAAATAAACTTTTCCTTTAAAAAAGGGAGAGGGTACCCTAAATTTGGAACACAGGTCAAGGATGCTTGGAATACTCTGTACTGCGGGTGTGGGCTCTCTCCAACAGTGACAACTCAGCATCTCTCTAGTGGCCACTGCTTTTGCTTCCTAAACATGCTGTTTTGAGTAGCCTCACCTTACAAATAGATTTGCAGAACAGGAAGAAGATTCTTGAAAGGGAAGATTGTGATGAAACCGATAAAAATCTCTGTATTAAAATCTTGTACAGCCTTCTGTTTTAATATCTTTTCTTCTGGATGAGACATTAGTCTTTAACTTTTGAGGAACTCTGTAACTGAAGACAAACAATAAAATACCAACAGAGAGGAAATTATTAAAGGATTATATGTATTTAAATTACTTTTATCAGTAACCCACTCTAGCCTCAGAAGGCATAAAGCTAACAAAGAAGGGGACATTTAAAACCAATGTATTTTTATCCTGTAAATCTTGCTTTAACTTAAAATAGTATTATTTTAAATTCAGGGTTGTCTGATATTTAAATCAGTTATTATCTCGATGACCACATATATCAATAGATTGGAAGTATGTTTCTGTTTTATGATAAATCCATGAATTTGCTTTTTGGGGAAAAAGTTATTATAAACATTTTATTTTAAGGCTAAACCTAGGATGGTTCTTAGTGAGAATCAGCCTAAATAGAAATTTTCCAAACAGATACATTGTGCTTTTGCTAAATCCTATGCTAATAAAAGATATTGTGCTTCTTATAAAACTTTGACCCATGTTATGTAGCCTAACAGAAATAAAGGCATCTGTTACCCTCTATGAATTTACTATTGGAGTTTACCAGTCCCTAATACAAATAGGAAAAGAATGCTCCCAATAAAAGGCTCAAGTTACTGAACTTTCCCCTCCTTAAAAAAAAAAAAAAAAAAAAAAAAAAAATGTTTTACAATTAAATGTGGGCCTTAATAAAATTTGAGTTATAGACATGAGTGATTTTCCCCCCCCATTATGGGAGATGTCTTTCGCCCTCTTTATGCAGAAGACAACAGCCCAGGTCTCTTGTGCTGGTGACAGCAGCCTTTCTCCACAACTTAGGAGAATACTGTTAAGGAGAGATGGGAGTAGGCCAGGCCTGCGGGAGTGATCACACTCAGCTTCTTGTTTTACTTCATGGGGATGTGAATGAAAAGTAGATCCTTTCATGGAAGGGATTGGAGACTCCTGTATTTATGATTGACCTCTCAGTGTGACTGCTTGAAATAAAGGCAATTAAAGGTTGGAATAGGACCAAACCAACATATTCTATCACATTTAATAGTTTTAATAGCTTATAAGTATTTGTAAGCATCTTTAAGCAGTTGTGAGATTTTTAGCAAATAATTTAAAAACTGTATTTAACTTAAGCTACTACTTTATAAATTCCAGTTTCCAGTTGTATGCTCTGTTAACATGATTTAAAGAAAGCAAGACAAGTAATCCTAGATAAACTAATCTTGATGAAAGGAAAAGTAATGGGTTATTGCTGTGGCCTTTCTCTTTATAAGGGAGATAAACCAACTGGTGATGCTTTGAGATCCTGGTAGCAGGTGGGAGGGAAGCCTGGTTCCCTGCTTTAGCTTTGCTTTTCTTTCTTGCTCATTCCTATGGCCGATGAGTTTAAGATCATCTTGTCAGTGTGCAGAGGGCAAGAAATAAGTTGATGTAAAGTTTTAATATCAATGTTTTCACCACTAATTTAGGAGGCATTAAGCTAGCAGTGCATTACCAAGCCCAAAGTCTTCTGTTTGTCAAAACATTTTGGAACTTTTAAACTTGACTATTTGATCTATTTTGAAAATGTAAATAATAGCTTTAATCATTTTGAATCAGAGAGTTTAATAAGATATTTTTCCTTTTTCTTCTTAGATCCCAATTTTGTTCGGACATTTCTTACAACATACAGATCCTTTTGCAAACCTCAAGAACTACTGAGTCTTATAATAGAAAGGTCTGTCCATTTAAAAAATATTTAAGTTCATTATTTTTTGTTAAAAAAGAAATTGAGCTAAGATCTTATGTTTTTCAGAAATGTTAGATGAGCTTTAAAATATACTTCACGAGCACTTTTTCAATAAATAAAATCTCTTAAATGAACATTTATTTTATGTTAGCTTTTATTTCAATACAAAAATAAGTATTTTTTGTATGTGAAAACTCAGTATTTGAAATTTCAAATTTACAGAACGATCTATATAAAATTTATAATTTAGAGTCGAGAAATTCAAATTTTGATGAGTTAGATGTTCTAAGTAAGTTTTCAAACATACTTCACGTTGAGTAAAATGGAGCTTGTCAGTGAACAAATACTGTGATGGAAGGAAAATATTTCATGTACCCAAACAAAGAGCAATCAGTTTTTCTGGAATTACCCTTAACAGTGATTATGTCACCTGATTTAGAGTAATTCCACAGACCAAAAATGAATATCAGTCCCATAACTTTATGGTCACATTTATTTTTAGAATTTGCATGTATTCTTTATTTTGTTTGTAGTTAGTTTTATCGATATTGGCAAGTACTAATTTCTTTTAAAATTTTAAAAATAATTTTATTAACCTTTAATATTATAGAAGTCTCACTTGTTTACACTGATATGCATATTTTTAGTAATTTTTTACAGTATTCTCTTGATTTTGCTGACAGGTGAAAACATTTATGGTTTTCTATTTGTATAACTCGATATAATTAATATTTTCATTAATTTGTTCTATTTTATGTTAGGTTTGAAATTCCAGAGCCTGAGCCAACAGAAGCTGATCGCATAGCTATAGAGAATGGAGATCAACCCTTGAGTGCAGAACTGAAAAGATTTAGAAAAGAATATATACAGCCTGTGCAACTGCGGTAAGCATTAAATAAATGAAGTAAATAAGTCTTTATCAAACTTTCACTTTAGTGTTGAAGTATGCCTTTCCCAAACAAGGAGCGGGGTGACAATAAAATTAATAAATTTACTAATTAGAGCAGTTATCAGAAATTATAGTGTAAGTCTTAACGTAGAATTTTGGAAGTGTTGGGCACCCTGATAAGAATAATTTGGTAAGAGTTACTGTGTTTTCATTGTATTGTACCATGCATTGTGATACACATTTATGTTTGATTCCCATGTAATTCAATTCTGTGTTAATGCTGTAGAGTATTAAATGTATGTCGGCACTGGGTAGAGCACCACTTCTATGATTTTGAAAGAGATGCATATCTTTTGCAACGAATGGAAGAATTTATTGGAACAGTAAGAGGTATGTTTTTTTTTTTAGGTGCTTAGTTTTATATGTAATAAAAGTACCAACACGGTGACTATCAATTGATGTTATTGTGGTTCAGTAATACGAGATGTTTATAATAGTACCAGCATAACCATTTGGAAAAGTTAAAAATTTCCATCAAACAACATTTAGACCTGCAAATTGCTCAACAGCCACCCTGTTGATCCAATGTATTTTCATTTAGTGAATCAATTTACTGATTATTTTAGAGTTGGTTAAGCCAAGTCTTCATACATATCCCAAAGTATGAGGGCATTTGGGAATTAGGTTGTGCCATTATAACACGACTGATGGAGGTCGAGTGGGCCACAGGTGAAGAGAGAGAATCAGAGAGGAAGCAGAGTGGATTAAATTGAGAGTTTGTGTCTAACACTACCACTAATCAGATACATGACTTTGGGCAAAATCACTTAGATTCTTTAGACTTCAGTTTTCTTATCAATAACATGAGGAGCTAGGTTTGTTGATCTCCAAGGTTTTCCTTCTAGTTTTAAAGATTGTATGGGTGTATAGCTCTAAGGATATTTTAGACAAACTTATTTTTATTTCCTTTATATGCTCTAAATGATAATCAGAAAATAGTTAAATAATAGTACTTCAAATGTACAATACAAAACAGAGCCACATCAAAACTCACACTAAAAATGAAGGAATCAGTCCTCTGGCATTGATATTTATTGGTTTATAAAATGCAATGTGAATTAGATCAATAGTGTGTATAATCTATCCTTATAAATCTTGTGATTTACATAAGATATACCTTTTGGAGGATTATAAAATAATACATTAAACTGAAGATCAGAACAATAGGAGTGGACAGTCTCTACAAATTAAGTACTTTCTAATTTTATTTGGAAAGGATCTGGAAGAACACATACCAGGCTACTAACAGTGGTTACCCATGTGGAGAAGAATAAGATTAGGATGGGGGCTGGGAAATGGAAAAGGGTAACTTGCATTTTTCATTTTGATCATTTGAACTTTTTATAGCAAAGATACGTTCAGGTATCATCTGTGTGATTTTAAACCATTTAAAAAATATTAAATAAAGAATATTTAAATGTTAATTAAAATATAATGTATTGCAGGTAAAGCAATGAAAAAATGGGTTGAATCCATCACTAAAATAATCCAAAGGAAAAAAATTGCAAGAGACAATGGACCAGGTCATAATATTACATTTCAGAGTTCACCTCCCACAGTTGAGTGGCATATAAGCAGACCTGGGCACATAGAGACTTTTGACCTGCTCACCTTACACCCAATAGAAATTGCTCGACAACTCACTTTACTTGAATCAGATCTATACCGGTATGTACTTTAACATTCAAGCTGAAAAATCATTTCAAAAGAGTGAATTTTTAAAATGAAATACTTATTTCTGCCTTACAGGGTTGTCCTAAGACTTAACTGAAATTGTACATGAAGTGTCTAGTAATGAGGCTAGGCAGGCGGTTCCTGTTCTTTCACCCCCTCGGTCCCTCCAGCTGAATTTATACCTTCTGTCTTTCTGTGGTCACCCCTAGTTGGTAAGGCTAGGTTCAAATCCTGGCTTTACTAATTGCTGACCCTGGGCAACTTTAAGGTCCTTGTGTAGCTTTATCCTTTTGCCCCTTATTTTCCTCAAGAGTAAAATGGGGCTACTGATAGTACGTACTCCTGGGGCTGTTTTGAGGTTTGAAAGTCAATGTATATACATTACCTAACACAAAGTAAGGGCTCAATAAATGTTAGCTACTGCTTTATTGTGAACTTATAGCCATTATAGTCTTTTTTAGTTTATCATACTACATTGATATAATTATCTCAAAAATGTCCTTCTGATTTTAAACGGGGATTATTTAGAATCTTAAACTAAATTATTCATTTTTTAATAGCTAAATGAGAAAATGAGCTAAATTTATAGATCTCCCACTAAAAATCATATTTCTGAAAATTACAGTATTAGAATCTATTTTATTTCCTAGGATCCTTTTGTGGTAGGTTTTTTTCCTCTCCTCCTTTAGACCAAAAAAAAAAAGATGTATGAATTGCATTGATTATTGTACCCTCTTTGAACTGATTTATAACAGGTATCATTACTTAAATGTCTACTTTGTCACCCTAATTTATTAATAATGTTTATAAATGCTGGGAAAGATATTATGGAGGAGTCTCAACCTTGCCCAAAGCAAAATGCTACTATAAAGCAACACTAAAAGTACACAAGTATTTCCATAAAAATTGTTTTTAAAAACAGTTTTTAAAGGCCGGGCATTGTGGCTCACTCTTGTAATCCCAGCACTTTGGGAGGCCAAGGCAGGTGGATCACCTAAGGTCAGGAGTTTGAGACCAGCCTGGCCAACATGGTGAAACCTTGTCTCTACTAAAAATACAAAAAATTAGCCAGGCGTAGTGACGGGCGCCTGTAATCCCAGCTACCCGAGAGGCTCAGGCAGGAGAGTCACTTGAACCTGGGAGGTGGAGGTTGCAATGAGCCAAGATTGTGCCATTGCACTCCATCCTGGACAACAAGAGTGGAACTCCATCTCAAAAAAAAAAAAAAAAAAAAAAAAAAAGTTTTAAAAAATCCATAAGGAAATATGCATAATTATACTTTTTTGTTATACCTTGTTTTCACAAATCTTTCTGTTCATGTAAGAGGAAAGTTCGTATGAGAGTTTAGTTTTTATCTATCTTCTTTACTTAATAAAACAGTGTCTATATTAGAGGAAAAAGTGTCATGTAGAATTATGTATTGATGATTTTAGAGCTGTACAGCCATCAGAATTAGTTGGAAGTGTGTGGACAAAAGAAGACAAAGAAATTAACTCTCCGAATCTTCTGAAAATGATTCGACATACCACCAACCTCACTCTGTGGTTTGAGAAGTAAGTATTCCTAGCATTCTTATATTTTATACCTGTCAGCTATATTATGAATGTCACTGCAATTTTGTTTTTGTTTTTGTTTTTTTTTTTGAGAGGGAGTTTTGCTCTGTCACATAGGCTGGAGTGCAGTGGCACAACATCGGCCCACTGAAACCTCCACTTCCCAGGCTCAAGTGATCCTCCCACCTCAGCCTCCAGAGTAGCCAGGATTACAAGTGTGTGATACTACACTCACCTAATTTTTCTTTTTTTTTTTGAGACAGAGTCTGGCTCTGTTGCCCAGGCTGGAGTGCAGTGCATGATCTCAGCTCACTGAAACCTCTGCCTTCTAGGTTCAAGCAATTCTCAGGCCTCAGCCTCCTGAGTAGCTGGAACTACAGATGTGTACCACCACACCCAGCTAATTTTTCTATTTTTAGTAGAGACGGGGTTTCACCATGTTGGCCAGGCTGGTCTTCAACTCCTGACCTCAAGTGATCCACCCATCTTGGCCTCCCAAAGTGCTAGGATTACAGGCATGAGCCATTGCTCCTGACCAATGCAGTTTTATTTCTGTATGTCTCATGTCTTTTTCCTCTGTTCCTCCTTTATTTAGTAAGTGAGTTTTTTTCATTGAATGAAAATGATAATACTTTTCATTAGAAAACGTTGAATGTTTTTCTAATGTAGCATTTTAGTTTCACTAATTATTTTCATTAACTTTTTTTGAGGTTCTTTTAATGGTTGCTTGGTTGCCTTAGAGTTTACCATACACATCTTGTCAGAATCAGCTTCAGACTTACAGTAGCTTCATACAGTGATATATAGAAATATTACTCCTATGTAGCTCTATTCCCTTTCTCCTTTTTTTGTGGTACTGTTATACATATTACATCTTATTAATGATGCATATCAAACAATACATTGTTACAGTTATTACTTTACCATTTGTCATCATCTTCTCAGACCATTAAAGATTTGCTCTCACTCACCTCCTTTGTGTATTATTGGCAACATATTACACATATATTACATTTCTATGTTATAAACTCAACAATGTGTTTATATTATTTTAAGTCAGTTATGAGAAGAAATGAGAAAAAAATACGCATTTACAAAATGTCTTTAATAATTACACAATTACCTTTACTGGTGATCTTTGTGTGGATTCGAATTACCATCTGGGATCACTTGCTTTTCAGCCTGAAGAATTTCCTTTAGTATTTCTTCTGGAGGGTCGGCTAGCAACAGATTTTCTCAGTTTTTGTTTATCTGGGAAAATCTTTATTTTACCTTCGTTTTTGAACAATACCTCTATCTTCAAGTTAATACTTTTTTTTCAGTTCAAATATACTATTGAGCTTTTCCAGTAAGTTTTTTATTTCAGTTATTGTACTTTTTAATTCCAGAATTTCCATTTGGTTCCTTTTTATAGTTTCTATCTCTAATTATATCCTCTCTTTGATGCGCATTGTCATCAATACCTTTCCTTTCCTTCTTTTTCATGCTTTCCTTTAATTCTGTAACCGTATTCATAATGGCTGCTTAGAAATCTTTTTTGTTATTGTTGTTAAATCTGACATTTGGTTGCTCTCACAGGCAGTTTCTGTTCCTTCCCCCGCCCGGCTGTTCCTTCCCTCCCCCCCAGCCCCCCGGCACCCCGCTGTAAGAGTCATACTTTCCTATTTCTTTGCATACCTCATCTGTTTTTGTTGGAAACCTGACCTTTCAGATAATATATTGCAGCAACTCTGAGTGCTGCTCCTCATTCCCCAACCCCCTTTCCAGGGATTCTTATTACGTGGCAGTGGTACTGGAAAGACCCATCCACTCCTTCCCTGACCACACACACCCAGCTATGAAACGCCACAATTTGCCAGCTGATTGCTCTGATGTTTTCAACAATTTCCTGGTGGCATAAATGCTGTACAAAATAATGCAATCAGATTGTGGCTCCTTTGAAGGAATGGTTTTCTGAGATATCTGTTTGATACTTGTTCTGACCCCAGGAGCGCTTCTCTCAGTTGTCGTATTTCCTAGTTCTCCCCTGCATACTACTCTGCCTACAGTCTAGGGTGTATCTTCATTAGATCCACAAATCTCTTCCCCATTGCCTTTCACCACAATTTCCTCTGTTCTTAAGGGCACCATTAAATTTAAACTACTTTATACTTTGTTGCAAATGACAGATTAGGGAGCTACCTGTTTGAAACAGGGCTCTGAGGCTTGGGATAATGGCAAGCTTTTCTCTGAGTGACACTTCTGCCCTAGGAGCTGAGTGCTTGGTTGAGCAGGTAGAGTGGCAAACGATGGTACTGTAGCCTGAGGTCTCCTTACCTGCCTCTTATGGCATGGAACCACGCCTTCAGGAACCAGAGGAAGGGCTCTTTTCTCAGTATTCTCAAAACATCATACCCAAGGTAGAGTCTCCGTTCCATAAGTGGAAGTTGGGCAAGGAAGGGTCTTCCCACTTCTCAGCTGCACTCAACTGGGACTTGGCCTCAGCAACAGGCAGCAGGGGCAGGATGAGAAAACTAAAGTCTTGCTCCTGCACCTCACTGGGAGCTAGGTGTTCTTGACTGCAGGAATCTGGAGTAGATGCTCAGTTCGCCCTCACTGAGCTGGGAGAAAGAAGGGAGGGGCCAGTCTTGGTTCAAATACCACAGACTGTCTCCCCTCTATTACCAAATTTTTGTAGATTTTCCTGAATAGATGTTTCTTTTGCCATTTGCTCTCAGGGCCATTACTAGAGACTTTAAATGTGTGTGTGTACATGTGCGTGTGTGTACATATGCGTGTGTGTGTGTGTTTTAATAATTTTTACCAGTTTCACTCAGTGAAACTCCTCATACTATCATACCACAAGTCCAGAATCTCAATGCAATTATATATTAGGTTGGTGCAAAAGTAATTGTGGCTTTTGCCATTACATTTAATGCTGTTCCTAGAAATGTAGGAAACATAGGAACAGAGCTGTTCCTAGAAATGTATGCAGCCAATTATACATGAAAGAAAGAAATTGAGCATTAATCACTAATTCTTGAATTCTACTAGAATACACCCACATCACAAAGACTTATATACATACCACAAGATAGTAGCCTCACCAGTTAATTCTAATGCTAATAGAGGATGCACCAAATACAGTAGGAAAATGATTGTTTGACTGTACCAGTCTAGAAAAAAGAAAAGAGCAGTATGCCTGACTGGAGGCACTGCCTTTCTTCTATCAGTCACCCTGAATGTGTCTTCTTTATCGTAGTTATACTATAGCCACCCGTCCCCCACTTTCTACATTATTTTATTTACTAAATTCTTTATAACTTCATTGGAAAAACTCTAGAAACTTTAGTTCACTTTTTTTTTTAATTCCCAGATGTATTGTAGAAACTGAAAATTTAGAAGAAAGAGTAGCTGTGGTGAGTCGAATAATTGAGATTCTACAAGTCTTTCAAGAGTTGAACAACTTTAATGGTGTCCTTGAGGTTGTCAGTGCTATGAATTCCTCACCTGTTTACAGACTAGACCACACATTTGAGGTAGGTTTCTACATGTGTTTTTAAAATGAACTTTCATTCCCTATTATAAACATTAGATTTTTAACAATTATTATCTTTGATTTTTAAATGTTTCATTTGTCTTTTCAGGAGATTAAAAGACTGAATTATCTAAGTTTTGTAATGAATTGGTTGCTTTTTAAAAATTAAGCATTCCTATTAAAATGTATTCACAGGTCCCAGCCTAAGGTAGAAGAAGAAAAAACTTTTGGCACTGAATTTGTAAGATAATGTAAATTAAATGTTCACATAATTGTGTAAGGAATGACATGATAAACTAGATCTCTCACACACACACACACACACACACTTTATACTGAGGTCTATGAAGACAATTTATTTGAAGCAGTGTTACAGTCATAAAATCAAATTGATACTGTTGTATTTGGGCCTTTCTGTTAGCCTAGCTTTTTTTTTTGACAAGACCTTTGATTCCTATTGTAAACTTATGCCTCCTATTTTTTTTTTTTTTCCTTATAGCAAATACCAAGTCGCCAGAAGAAAATTTTAGAAGAAGCTCATGAATTGAGTGAAGATCACTATAAGAAATATTTGGCAAAACTCAGGTCTATTAATCCACCATGTGTGCCTTTCTTTGGTAAGTATTTCTGAATTTTTATTGCATTTCTGGATAAAACACTTATTTCATTAAATGGCTGAATAATTACATGTGTAATATGCCAGCAGAAAATACTTGTCTGACCAATATTTAGCACCTGAAACCCTTTAGAATTTTTCTCATTAAGACTTAAGGTCAAGTCTAATATACATTTCATTTTCTATTTTCATCTTAGGCAGCCATTAGATATTATATAATACTTGTGTTTTTATATTTATAAAAGCCTTTTTATTGAATTTTAATAAACTAAATACAGCAGAGGCATATTTATAACCATTTTTGTAAACAGTTTCACATGGCTAAAAATCATAGTGTGCCTGCTGTGTCTTTGGGCCCACACCTCTGGCACATCAGAATTTTAATTCTCTTCATCCTCTCTTATTTTTCCCCATCTGCATCAGAGGAAGGAAGTACCTTTTCCTTCCTTGTTAGGACTGAATCTACCACCTGAATCTCCCTTTCTGTAGGTTCCTCTACCTTTTTCCATTCTTTATTTCCTGTATTTTCATGTATTCAATATGTCTTTCCTACTCTTGTCTTTTTTCTGCCTGAGTATATATATGCCCTGATGTTCCTTCTTTTGAATGCTTATAGAGATTATGGTCTTTCTCTAGTCTCTTTAGTATGTGCTATAGTTTCTTCTAGCCTTTTCCTCATCTATATCTATTTTTTAATATAGTTTCAAATTCCACTGCATATAACAGTGTTATGTCCTGATACTTTTAATATCTTTTCCCACATTTTATTGTTTGGCCTTTATAGCAACCATTTTTGTATTTACTTCTAATCTTTTTGCTGTGCACATGGTATATAATTGTAATTGTATCATGTGCATATTAAGGTTATTCACGTACCATATCTTATTTTTTTGTATTTTATTAAATAATTATTTGTAATGGCTGCATAATATTCCATAAAATTGGACAATTTGTTTAACCATTACCCTGTGATTGGACACATTGTTTCCAGCTTTTTTGCTTTCCAAATAATTTTCTGATTCAGATTTTCATTTATACTATTTTTCTGTATTTGAAAATATCTTCTTGAGATAGATAACCAGAGGAGGAATTACAGTAGTGCTCCCATCTCCATGGTTTCACTTTCCACGGTTTCAGTTATCCATGGTCAACTGTGGTCTAAAAACATGAGATATTTTGAAGACCACATTCATGTAACTTTTATACAATAGATTGTTATAATTGTTCCATTTTATTATTAGCTATTTTTAATCTTACTGTGCCTAATTTATAAATTAAGCTCATAGGTATGTATGTATGTGTATATGCATGTATAGGGTTTAGTACTATCCATAGTTTCAGGTATTCACTGGGGATCTTATCACCTTTGGATAAGGGAGGGACTACTATACATAGGTCAAAAGGTGTCCATCTTTAAACTGTTGATATGTATTTTTAAGTTGCTTTCTGAAAGGCTGCCATGAGAAGTGTATGGCATTTAATGCTGTCATCAAGTGTATGACAAAGGAAATTTCATCCCATGGTTTCCAATTTTGGATGCTACTTTTTTTTTTTTTCATTTCTGTTATTACAACTACTAAGCTATTTGTAGCAATAATTTCCATTCTTTGATGACTGTGGAGATTTTTTTTTCAAACATTTCTTCAATATTTGCATTGCCTCTTGTCCATGTCCTTTTTTGTATCTCCTGCAAACAGTCTGCCTTGTACTTTTTATTCATTGACGTGTATTAGATTTAAATTCTACCATCTGTCCTTTCTCATTCTGGTTTATATTGTTTCTAACCTTAGAAAGTTCATATAATCTAGTAATTTAATAATCATATTTTCCTCTCGCTTTTTTATGACTTTCAAAATTATATTTAACTCTAATATCAAACTGAAGTATCTTTGATATCTTATGAAATACTCAAATTTATTTCCCCACCCAAATTATTTATTTGTTAATCCAGGTTTACTGAATGATTCTTCTTTTTCCCTGTTTACATATGGGACCTCCTTCCTTTTTTGTTGTTGTTTTTTGAGACAGAGTCTCGCTTTTTCACCCAGGTTGGAGTGCAGTAGCTGCCGTCTCGGCTCACTGCAAGCTCCACCTCCCGGGTTCACGCCATTCTCCTGCCTCAGCCTCTGAGTAGCTGGGACTGCAGGCACCTGCCACCACGCCCAAGTAATTTTGTATTTTTAGTAGAGACAGGGTTTCACCGTGTTAGCCAGGATGGTCTTGATTTCCTGACCTCACAATCCGCCCGCCTCGGCCTCCCAAAGTGCTGGGATTACAGGCTTGAGCCACTGTACCCGGCCAGGGACCTCTTTCTTTAATATGTATTGTATCTCACTGACTTCCTATACCCCTGCCACAGTTTTAAGGATTGTCACTTTATAATCAGTGATTCTCAGCAGGGGGCAGTTTTTGCCCCCCTGGGGAACATTTAGCAATGCCTGGAGACAATTTTTTTTAATTGTCCTAATTGGGATGGTGCTACAGGCATCTAGTGGGTAGAGGATAGAGATATTGCTAACATACTGCAATGCACAGGACCCTTCCCCATAGCCAATAAGTATCCAGTCCAAGAAGTCAGTGGTGCTGAGACAGAGAAACCCTGCTTTATATAGTGTTTTCACAGATGATAAAGAGTTGTTTCTTCAGGGTTTCTTCAGTCCTTTTTTTTTCTTGGCCAATTTTGCCTGTTTATTTTTCCAAATGAACTTTATAAGTTTGGGTGGAGGGAGATGACCCCAAATGTAACTGGAACAATCTATCAATTAATTTCTAAAGACTATTTATTATATTTAGCATTTCCCCTTATTATTTTTCCTGGGTATTTTTGGTTTGAATGGTATTCATTCAGTTACCTTTAACTCCAAGAATTTTTAATTTCCTTGGGTTTTCTAAATATTTAATCATGTTTACAAAATATAATACAGTGTCTCTTCCTTGGACCTGATTTCTGTGTTATGCCTTACATAACTGGTCATTAACTTCCCAAACAAAGCTTTAAAAATAATGGCAGAAATAAGCAGCTTGTTTTAAACTCAGTTTTAGCGGGGATAAAGTATAATTTTACTACTTGCTCGATTAGATGGTTTTTATCCTTTTAAGAAAGCATCATTCTTGCTATAGAATTGCTTCATTTCATTATTTTAAAAATACTAGCCTTCAATTTATATCTACAAACATGTTTTTTTAATTACTTCTATTTGTAATATATGTTTCTCATTTCTGTTTTTACTTATTTGCTTTAATTTACTTTTTTCTTCAGAAAGATAAGGTCTTTTTGATAAGATAAGATATGCTTTTTTAAGATAAGATATGCTGCTTTTATGAGGTTTAAAAAAAATCATTATTAATTCCTAGTTTTCCTGAGGACTTTTCCCCTACCTCTTCTTTTTTTTTTTTTTTTTTTTTCCTTTTTTGAGACAGGGTCTCACTCTATCACCCAGGCTGGAGAGTACAGTGGCACCATCTTGGCTCACTGCATCCTCCAGCTCATGGGCTCAAGCAGTCGTCCCGTCTCAGTCCCCCAAGTGGGAGGAACTACAGGCACAAACCACTATGCCTGGCTAATTTTTTAATTTTTTGTAGACACAGGGTTTCACCAGGTTGCCCAGGCTGGTCTCGAACTCCTGAGCTCAAGAGATCCACCCACCTTGGCCTCCCAAAGTTCTAGGATTACAGGTGTGAGCCACCATGCCCAGCCTGACCCTCTACATTCTTGATAATACTGAGTTCATAGATTTTTCTCTTCCTGGTAAAATATTAAAGCCTTTATGTTTTTGCTTAAATATGTTGACTATGTTACCAGTTCATTCAAGGGGAACTGGTAAGGCTCTGGATATATCTGACGTTATATTATTCAATCTCTCAACGCATATTTCTTGAATACCTACTAAGTACCAGGACTACGTTAGGTGCTTAGAAAAGTGAAAAATACACAGTCACTATGCTCACCTAGCCTATAGTCAGGCTACTCATGATGTCCTGTGGTCTCTGGTACACAGACATGAAAAGAAACCTCAGGATCCATTCACTGACTCACTATTTGGCCCCTGCTCCTCTGTCATCCTAATGGCGGGTATTTATTCATACAAGCTGAAACTGTCCAAAGTCTTCTCTCAGATCTTTATAAACTTAACAGATCTTCATAACATGTTCTCTCTTTTTTTTTTTTTTTGAGACAGAGTCTCGCTTTTATTGCCCAGGCTGGAGTGCAGTGGCGCCATCTCGGCTCACTGCCACCTCTGCCTCCCGGGTTCAAGCGATTCTCCTGCCTTAGCCTTCCAAGTAGCTGGGATTACAGGCACCCACCACCACGCCTGGCTAATTTTTGTATTTTTACTAGAGATGAGGTTTCACCATGTTGGTCAGGCTGGCCAGGCTGGTCTCAAACTCCTGACCTCAGGTGATCCACCCGCCTCAGCCTCCCAAAGTGCTGGGATTACAGGTGTGAGCCACCACACCCAGCCATAACATGTTTTTAAATGAAGGAAGGAAGTTTCAGACCTACTTTAGAGTATGATTTCATAAGGTGTTTTAAAGTGAGCTGTGTGATTTATTGAGTGAATACAAACATGTAGGTAGTTTGATAGGCACACAAAGTTTAATAGGTACAGCCTATCTGCCAGCCTTCATACACCTTTCTTCTTGCTCATCTTCCTACGGAGCTTCTGCTCCTTTAAGGTAGTTTATCTACAACTGACCCTGGTCAGTTTTGGTGCCCTGTATTTGCTATTCTTAAGCTAAAAGTTATCAGTCTCTGGAGTTAGACAGCCTTTTGTATAGTTCTGACCCAGTGGGTAAAGCCAGATGTTATTGCTGCTTCTGAATTCCATCCTGTCTATATGGTAGTTTATAGAAACTCCTTCCAGATTCTTTTCCTAAATTCTGGATACTGGTTTTCAAACCCCTTCTTTGGGGGAGGGTCAGAGATAGTACCTGATACTTCCTCTATTATTTTACAAGCATTATTCCCATCTTTTGCTGGCAGTACCACCATTTACAGAATAAAAGTAGGGCAGTTACTCCTTCCAACGCTCTGCTAGATGTTTCAGGTCTGTAACACAGTTTTTCTCCATAAACTAAAATATTCTGATAGGTAGAATGGATAGGTGGGCTAAGAAATGAATTTTTTCAGCCGGGCGCAGTGGCTCACGCCTGTAATCCCAGCACTTTGAGAGGTTGAGGTGAGTGAATTGCTTGGGGCCAGGAGTTCAAGACCAGCCTGGCCAACATGGCAAAACCCCATCTCTACTAAAAATACAAAAGTTAGCCAGGCATGGTGGTACAATTCCTGTAGTCCCAGCTACTCAGGAGGCAGAAGCAGAAGAATTGCTTGAACCCAGGAGGCAGAGGTTGCAGTGAGCCAAGATCGCACCACTGTACTCCAGCCTGGGTGATGAGGCGAGACTCTGTCTCAAAAATAGAATTTTTTCTAAGGTAAAAGGATGTACCTTAATCAGGTTTGTCATCAAACATCCAAGCCTTTAGCATTGACTTTGCCCTTTGCTTTTACACAGCTCTGATCTTGTGTCCTCCTTCTGTTATGTGTAAATTTGCTTTGTCTCCATTCTTGCTTTCCAGCTATTTTAGAATTGATTCTCATATCCTGGCCTATCTATTAAATACCTCTCTTCTATTTTGAAATAATATACTTCTTCATTCAGTCAAAAACATTTGTTGAATGCCCCTATGTGTTATGCCCAGGGCTACATGCTAAGCATAGACAAATAAAATACAGTTCCACAGTTTCTGCTCCCTTGAAAGAGCACAGAAGTAAGTCACAGCACTGTGTAGTAAGTATAACACTGTATTGCAGAAAAGTGTAGAGTGAAGTGTGGACAAATGCTATAGAAGCCTAGAATCCTAAGCAGCTTTGTCCTGGGAAGGATGGAAAAGAACAGCAAAAAGGTGAAACGTCAGCCTTTTTCTTTGTCATAATGCTCTGTTTTCCCTTTTCCCTAGAAGAGCTGCCTCCAGAAGTAGGGTATGTTAAATGATGTACTGAAGTACAGGAATAACCAGACTTTCTATTTATATATTTTTAAAACACGAAAAAAAAAAACCTAAGCTTTACTAGTATATAATTCTCAGGTTTATGTTATACATACATACATATATGCTATGTTTTTATTAAACTATATATGTGTATATAAGGAGAAAGCGAGGATACGTGCTTAAATATTTTTTACTGATGCAGCCTAAGATCAAAGTTGGGACACCACTGCTGTGATCATTTGTTCTTTTAGCTAGCCATCAGTTAGGCATAAAATAATTTCCAAATTTCACCCCGAACGGTACCAAAGTGCTACTTATAAGCATTTTCACAACTTCATTCAAGTGTGCTTTCAAGAACAAAGCTGTGAGTCTTCATTCCCACTGCCCCCATTTCCTCCCCAAACCAGTTAATCACTTCTTGGGGAGTCTACCTCTTAAATATTTATCCACTCCCAATTATCCCCATAGATACTAGGGCAGCCCTCATCATCTCACCAGGACTATTGTTAGCCTACTAACTGCTCTTAACTCCTTCCAACCCATCTGGCTTCATAGTACAACTATAGTAATCCTTCTAGAATGCAAACAAAGATCCTTATAATTCCCTAATTATCTCCTAGATAAAAGTTAAGCTATTTAACAAAAGGCACTTCATGACCCAGTCCAAGTGCTAATACCTAAAACTCTTCACAGATGGGCCATCAGTTTGTGACCAAGGTTGATTTGGGCTGCCACTGAAATGCATACTCTTATGAACATGTTTGTAAGACTGAACACTGAGCTGAGTGGATCATGCAACTTGTGTAGAGGAGAGTACAAATGGCCGAAAGTAAAAGCCAAATGACAGGCAGATGTGAAAATAAAAAAGCCTGTGCTTACTAGAACATACAGTCACTTTGTCTTATGAATGTATCACCAGGCATAGCCTAGGTGCTGAGAAATAACCAAGTAACTAACGCACTTAATAACTGGATCCTTTTAAAAACCAAACGGGCATTGATGTCAGTTAGATTTCATTATTGCTGATCTGTTCAATATTGATTTGGATCCTTTTATCTTTCCAAGGATGTGGCCAAAGATTTCTGTGGTATGCCTCTACCACAAAAGCATTTAGAAGTACAAACCCAGCCCTTGCCTATGTCTATCCTCATACCCTGCCACTCTTTCTCTACCCCACACACCAAACCCCTATGGTCTAGCCATACTAAAGAGCAAATTATCTCTATATATGTCTTTCAAGCAAGCTTCATCATGAATCAGTGCCTTTATACACATTGCTGCTTTGCTTAGACTGCTCTTCTATCTTATTCTACTCATTACACTTCTCATTTTTTGAGACTTTTCTAAGCATTATCTCATCTGTGATGCTTTTTCTAATTCTCCCAGCTCAAGACAGAATGCCTCCTTTTTGCTCTCACAGCATCTTATGCATTACTACTAATATAGCACCTCCTAGTATGTAGCACTTAGCAGATTATACTGTAGTAGCCAACAGTTCAAAGCTCTGGATCCCTGAGGTCAGGAACTCCTTAAGCACTGGACTGCTGGAGGTCTTCCTCATCTTTGTACCTGCAGTACCTAATGCAGGACTTGGCTTACAGCAGAGAATCCCTACACGTGTGGGGAGTGAACGAACTCAGATATTCACACTCCTTTTTTCTCCCCAAAGCATCGTAATCAGTACTTTAGGGGAAAAGGTAGAAGCATAATATTAGGGCAAGATGCAACAACAGCATCAACAATCACAACCATGGCTAATGAATACTTAACTTTTGTCAGGCTCTATTCTAAGCTCATACGTATATTCACTCATTTGCTTCTCACAGCAACCCTCCTGTCCTCACTTTACAGATGAGAAAAACTGAGGCACAGAGAGACTAATTAAGCAATTTGCACAAGATCACACACACAGGCTGATCGCGATGACTCATGCCTGTAATCCCAGCACTTTGGGAGGCCAAGGTGGGTGGATCACCTGAGGTCAGGAGTTCGAGACCAGCCTGGCCAACATGGTGAAACCCCATCTTTACTAAAAATACAAAAATTAGCTGGGTGTGGTGGCACATGCCTGTAATCCCAGCTACTTGGGAGGCTGAGACAGGAGAATCACTTGAACCCAGGAAGCGGAGATTGCAGTGAACCAAGATCGTGCCATTGCACTCTAGCCTGGGAGACAGAGTGAGACTCCATCTCAAAAAATAAAAAATATAAAATATAAAAAAGTACTAATAAGATCACACACAAAGAAAGCAGCAGAACTGCTTCCAGAGCCTTTATGCTAGAAGAGAAAGTGCATGTTATTTTGTTCATTCTCCTCCTCGTCCAGTGTACGACTGTAGTGATGGGGAAACAGGAAATCAATTACCAGGTTGCCACTAAGTCTAGAAACTACTGAAGACCAGAATTTACAAAAATTGTATGCAGTCCTGCATTTGACAGGCTTGCAAAACCTTCCACATTTCCATGAGTAAGCCTGTCCAAATAGTACTACTTCTCAATTGCAAATCATAACAACCTCTTGTGGGGCCGTCAGAGCTGACTAAGCAGAAGCCATGATCCTCTGAATTTAGTATTTTTCCTGTTTGCCAAAAATTATGTGTCATTAGTGACGAAGTTATTCTTAAAGTTCCTTTAATAAAACTGATTTATATCAAATAACAATGGTTTGGAGGGGGTGTGTCAGATTGATTATTCTTCCTAACAAATCTATTAATTTTATTAAACTTGGCCTCCCTCCCTTTTTCTTGGATGTTTATAAAATTTAAGTCTTTCACAGATACTTTCTCTTAAGCTGCTGTTTTTCATATCATGGAAATCTGAGCCTTGATTCTTTTGTTATGGCAATTGAGATGGTACAGTGTAATATACCCACAATTAATGAAACAGGAAAAAAACTTGCATTTTCCTTCTTTATCCTTGAAATCATTCCATTATATCTTCTAGGAATTTATCTCACTAATATCTTGAAAACAGAAGAAGGCAACCCTGAGGTCCTAAAAAGACATGGAAAAGAGCTTATAAACTTTAGCAAAAGGAGGAAAGTAGCAGAAATAACAGGAGAGATCCAGCAGTACCAAAATCAGCCTTACTGTTTACGAGTAGAATCAGATATCAAAGTAAGTTGATTACTTAAAGATTCATACTTCTGATTAAGTTTATAAACTACCTAATAAAAGGCAGGTTTATTTTATAGGGGAGAAAAAGTAAAATAAACCTTAAAAGAAATAATTCAAATTTACTTGTATTAAATGTTTTCGTAACTTTCCATGAATTTCAAACTGAATTTATAATTTTTAATATTAATATTTTTTTCTTTGCATTTATTTTAGAGATTCTTTGAAAACTTGAATCCGATGGGAAACAGCATGGAAAAAGAATTTACAGATTATCTTTTCAACAAATCCCTAGAAATAGAACCACGAAACCCTAAGCCTCTCCCAAGATTTGTAAGCATTTGTATATTCATATTTATTTTACAGTTAAATACTTTTTTCAGTTGTCATCTACATCTGGTGATATCATTACTACCATATGTGTTATATAGATTAGTTTTCCATAAAGGTATTCAGGGATGAAGTATACATGTGATAGTTAAAAGTAATGAAAAAGTACTTAATAATTAATGTCCAGGAGCATCCCACTTGTTTCCAAATAAATGAATGTTAATATTAATTTGAGTAAATCCTGATATCAAAGATGATGAAATTGAGCAAATATTATGTAAGTTTTTAATTTTTTTACCCCAAAAAATGTTATTTAAGATTTTAAAGACAGGAAATTTAATGAATTTATACGAATTCACTTGTAACAAATATATCTACTTATGACATTTTAAAAGTAATGACTTATTACAGCTTTCAACCATGAATCATTAGCCATAAAATATCAAGTTTTGCTAACAATACTTTCTTGGGAAAATAAAGTTTACATTGTTTTTCGTTACTTGTCAATGCCCAGCCAAATTTATGTACAGAATCACAAACTCACTGATTTGACTGTGTACTCTCTTGTTCATAAAAAAGTCAAAAGTCTGCCAGGTGCGGTGGCTCGTGCCTGTAATCCCAACAGTTTGGGAAGCCGAGGTGGGTGGATCACCTGAGGTCAGGAGTTTGAGACCAACCTGGCCAACATGGTGAAAACCCTGTCTCTAATGAAGTACAAAACTTAGTACAAAACTCGCGTGGTGGCGAGTGCCTACAGTCCCAGCCACTTGGGAGGCTGAGGCAGAAGGACCACTTGAACCTGGGAGGCGGAGGTTGCAGTAAGCCAAGATCGTGCCACAGCTGTCCAGCTCCAGCCTGGGAGACAGAGCAAGACTCGTCTCAAAAAAAAAAAAAGTCAAGAATCCTGAATTAAACATAGATGGCTTCTAAGTGACCAAGATAAATCACATAATGTCTTTTAATTAAAGTGTATGCAATTGCCTGACAGCAACATTTCTCAAGCCCTTGTTCAGTTTTTAATAAGCTGGATTAAAAATAGAAAATGAGAAGTAGGTATATAATCTGCTCCAACGAAGCACTCTGATATAGCACTGAGAAATGAGTTTTATTGCAAGGAAAATGCAATAGAACATACATACATATACGCAAATGAAAATTGGGCAATTTAATGCATTTGTAAATATCTCAAATGGTCCTGATGGGATCACTGTATTACAGAATAGGAAGGTATTATAATTCACAGTGATGATCCTGGCTTTTCAGCAAAGTTAAATTTGCTCAAAATAGTCTGTTTTAAAAACCAGGGAAATACACAATACATTTTAGAAAAACTTCCACCCAAATATATTAAAATAACAAATACTCTAGTATTTATAGGACTAAAACTTAGTTATTTAAAGAAATGCATTCTTTAACAATTTAGATAACCAGGGCTTTAGCAAAATAGAATGTTAACGCTTTAAATTTTCTACTATTATTTGAATAATTATGTCCTTATTAGTGAATTATGATTTTCCTATATATTAGCTGAATTTTACCAGGCACATATAGAAAAACCTTCCTTTCTACTCCACTATTTAAAGTATTGTGTTTCTTTTGATATGTCTACAGCCAAAAAAATATAGCTATCCCCTAAAATCTCCTGGTGTTCGTCCATCAAACCCAAGACCAGGTACCATGAGGCATCCCACACCTCTGCAGCAGGAGCCAAGGAAAATTAGTTATAGTAGGATCCCTGAAAGTGAAACAGAAAGTACAGCATCTGCACCAAATTCTCCAAGAACACCGTTAACACCTCCGCCTGCTTCTGGTGCTTCCAGTACCACAGATGTTTGCAGTGTATTTGATTCCGATCATTCGAGCCCTTTTCACTCAAGTAGGTGCAAAAATTCTAAGTGCATTAAGGTATTTGTTAGTATTATACATGCTAGAGGTAAAAAAGAATTTCTGTTATTTTTGTGTATGTGTGAACATGTAGATGAGTCAAATGCCATTTCAAAAGATAACATTATAAAAATACAAGACAAATTCTAAACTCCACCAACTTGAAATTTCTTAAAAATCTGCTGGAACAGCCCTCTTTAAATGTATTATACTTTAATGAAAGGCCTAGTGGTAAAATTGGCAGCTGAAATTTCATTTGAGCTTTGCAAATGCATTCCTCTTATCCAGAGGAAACTAAGATCACTCTTAAAATCTGCAAGTAATTTTAGTCCCATGTTTCAAATGCTGCCTGGCTCCAAAATTATTATACAGGCTGAATGTCCCTAATCCAAAATCCAAAATGTTCTAAAACCCAAAACTTTTTGAGTGTCAACATGACGCTCAAAGGAAATGCTCATTAGAAGATTTCAGATTTTTCGATTAGGGATGCTAAACCAGTAAGTATGATGTAATATTCTGAAATCCAAAACACTTTTGGTCCCAAGCATTTCAGATAAAGGATACTTAACATGTATTTGAATACTAGCCAGGGTACACCATCTACTCCCCACCAAATTCTTTAGTAGCTTTTAATTTTGTAATGTATCAGATTTAAGCCCTTTTTGTCTACCCAGTGGTCCCCTAATGGTATATATTGGTTGCTAATACACTGTCTATGCTTTTCAGTGCAGCAAAACAAATCTCACAGACTGCACATTACTGCTTATCCACCTCTTATTTCTAAACCAGCACTGTTCTGTAGAAACATGTGAGCCACATGTATAACTTCAGATGTCTAGTAGCCACATTAGAAAAAGCAAAAATAACTTTAATACATTTTATTTAACCCAGCATATCAGAAATATTGTCATGTCAACATGAAATCAATATAAAAATTTATGATTGAGATATTTTACATTCCCTTTTTTTGTTCCAAATCTTTAAAATCCAGTGTGCATTTTACACTTACAGCACATCTCAGTTCAGACAAGCCACAATCAGATACTCTGTAATCACGTGTGGCTAGTGGTTGCCAGACTATACAGGTCACCTTTTGAAAGGCTACCTTTTCAATCTAGATCACCATGACCATTTCCACATGCTCTTGCCATTGGCTGTCTCAGCGCGATGTGCTAATCAAGTTCCCTCTAATATTTGACATACTAGAATCTAATACTAGAGGCAGCATGACATTATTATGGGGGAGGAGGTTGAGAAGCACTAACCTCGAAGTTAGAATTTCTGATTTGTCATCCCACTCTGCTAATTAGCTTTCTGATTTAAGATAAAATACTTTTTCTGTGCCTTCTGGGGGTCAAATTCAATTTGTAAGATTCTCTCAGTTGGAAGAAATATAACTAAAAATATACTTAAAATAATTCTTTGGTAGTGTATTATTTCGCAATGTGGTCCAGAATCCTGTTTGTTTATTCCTGTAGTATACATACATTTGTAGTTACCCAGTAGTCTTTGTTGTCTTTGGGCCATCTAAAGTATATTTGGGCTGGGCATGGTGGCTCACACCTGTAATTTCAACACTTTGGAAGGCCAAGGTGGGAAAATCACTTGAGGCCAGGACTTTGAGATCAGCCTGGGCAACACAGCGAGACCCCATCTCTCCTAAAAAATAAAAAAATTAGCTGAGAGTGGTGTTGTACACCTGTAGTCCCAGCTACTTGGGAGGCTGAAGTGGGAGGATCGCTTGAGCCCAAGAGTTTGAGGCTGCAGTGAGCTGTGATCATGCCACTGCACTCCAGCCTGGGCAACAGAATGAGACCATCTCAAAATAAATAAAGTGTATTTGTCTTGAGAATACTATGACTTGGCAGTATTTGGTGACTGAAAGTCATGGAGTCATTTTTTTTTTTTTAATTTTATAAAATTTTTGGTAGAGATAGGGTCTCGCTGTGTTGCCAAGGCTGATCTCAAACTTCTGGCCTCAAACAAACCTCCTCTCTCAACCTTCCAAAGTGCTGGGATTATAGACGAGCCACTGTGCCCTGCCATGGAGTCATGTGACACACATAGTAAGCCGTCAGATATATTTGATAAGTTCAAATAGACACCAAGTAAAAAAAGATTCCCATTTATTCTCCCCAACTTGCCAACCCCCTAAATTAAGTAATGAAATGAAACCAGCACCTTTTCAGTATATCTGCCTTAAAATCATTATTTATTCTGACCCATTTAACTGCAGGATTTTTTTCCCTAGAGCAGACAGCTATAGGTCTATATCATTAAGTATTCTCAATGAAGCCACATAAAAGCCATCAATTGCAAATTCTACTTCTCTTTAAGTAGCTAAAAATGAAAGTGGTGGAAAAACAGTAAATGAGCATATTAAATTCTCTACTAGTGCTGAATCGTTAAATGACTAGCTAAACAGCGAAGAAGAAATCATTCTAGAATGCAGTGCTCTGGATCCTGTTTTGTTACAGTTATAATAGTATTAAGTTAACAGTATTAATTTTAACAGCTGGACAGCTGGAGAAAACATTGTTTCAGGAGTTAGGCTTTGTAATCTTAGACTTGAGGGTTTTCTCAATTTCTCTCTGTTTATGATAAAGAAAAACCCTATTACTACTCCCTTTTGTTTTTGGTTAAAAACTGAACATAACTGATTTTGAAATCAAATAACGAGCATAATATAAAGCCACCCATGTGTTCTGCTCATCCCTTACTTAAAACCTGTCAGCTGCCTTTGTGTATTAAAAGTCTCCTCCATGTGCTTTTGTCTTCACTTTGGCCTAATAGATCTGCGAGTGCCAGAGGATCACCCAGAGCCTCCAACTTGCTACCCACTGGTTTGCCACCATAGTGAATACCTACTTCCTTGTTTCCCTCAGGGCCTGGCAGAAAAGAACTGCCTTGACTGCAGTCATATGTCATCCCAACATATTCTACTCAATACAAAGCAGTACAAAGTTCCATTGTTTAAGTTATTCAAATGGCAAAGTTTGACTAGAATTTTGTTTTATCAGTTATAATACTATTCTTTTTTTACTCTTATGGTTTTTTCCCAAAATAATCTACTTTTAAACCTATAATTATTCTTTCAGCCAGTATCTGCTGCATATCTTACTCCTTGCTAAACACTTACACGTCTTCATTGGGAAAGCTTGCAGTCTTACTGAGAGATTAAAAATAATAGTACAAAGAGATTCACAGTTAAATGCTAAAAAAGTGGTGAAGACATAAATACTGGAGAGGCTTATAGAAAGATGACCTCAGAATGGGCAAGAGTGGTCATGGAAAGCGTTGTGGTAAAGAAAGGGCAGAGAAGTGGCCACATACTTAGCGCTGCCACATATATATTCAAAGCCCTGTTCCACACCTTGCCCTGGCCAGGTCCACCTTTGAGGTAATGATGACAGTTGCTGGGAAAAGAGAAAAGACCACTGGCTTACTACTTGTTTCTGCTGCTGTAATAGAGAGGAGAAAATGATGAAATGCTCTTGTTACCTTCCTGTTTGAAGATTGCCTGGTCATAAAAGGGAGTCAGAAGTCTGACTTCTCTATCTCTACCCCTTAGGGGACCCTTTAACAACAAAAAGAATGTATTACAAGTATGTCAAGCTGATACACAAGGCTTTTCCTCCTGGAAGATTGGTGTAAGGTGATGAGTTTCTAATCCCAAATATATTTGCATTTACCAGGCTTTTGTGAGTTTAAGAAGTTGTCTATCATATCTTTTTTTTTTTCTATAGGAAAATGCTTGTTTCTATCAAGAATGACTCCTTTATAAACTGGGGAGTATCTTTAAGAGTGGTTTCAACCCTGACTGTATAATATAATCTGTTGAGGAGCTTAAAAAAAATATGGGTCGGGCACAGTGGCTCAAGCCTGTAATCCCAGCACTTTGGGAGGCCGAGACAGGCGGATCACGAGGTCAGGAGATCGAGACCATCCTGGCTAACACGGTGAAACCCCATCTCTACTAAAAAATACAAAAAACTAGCCGGGCATCACTGATGGCAGGCGCCTGTAGTCCCAGCTACTCTAGAGGCTGAGGCAGGAGAATGGCGTAAACCCAGGAGGCAGAGCTTGCAGTGAGCTGAGATCCGGCCACTGCACTCCAGCCTGGGTGACAGAGCGAGACTCTGTCTCAAAAAAAAAAAAAAAAATGTAGGCCCAGCCCACACTAGACTGGCATTGGTACCTGGTATCAGTGTTTTTTAAAAACTTCTCATAGTATTCTAACGTACAGCTAAGATTGAGGACCATTTGTCATCTGGGATTATGCTTAATAAATTAACAGTGTTTTTTAAATTAATTAGATTTCACTCCTAAGTCATTATCAGTAAATTTGCTCAGTATCTAACTGACAAGAATTTCTAGCATATATTTCTTGATTAGAGCATGTAAAATTCTAAAAGAATTTTTATAGTATTTTCCAGGCAATAAGACCAAACAACTAGTGCCCTAAATTTACCAAATGCGTAAGTCTAAGCCTGTGCTATATATATATATATATATATATACACTCAAAGCCAAGTTTACATCTGTGTACACAAGTGTGCATGCATATGTATAATTGTTCTTTCAGAAAGACTACAGTTTTAACAATCATGAGCTTTGTGTTTTGATTTTACTCCTATTCCTGTATTGTATTAAGTGTACTATCATGTTCTTGAGGCATATCTCCAGGAGATTTCTTTTCCAAGAAAAGTGGGACATACATAAGTGGGTAAACGCTAGAGCTAGATACTCGTTTAATCTCTATTACATCAGATCTCTGGCTCCCTTTTACAACCAGGCAGTCTTCAATTATAGGTGGCTAACAGGGAAGAAAATCATTGGCAGAGCAACAGCTTCATGTAATTTCAGAGTATAAAAATTAATTTTAATCTTCTGAAAGGTAGTATTAGAATTAGCTAGATTGCTACACTTAGGAATCACAGGTTCCAAATAAATATCAGTATATATGGAAATTAAATAATGGAACAGATTATTTGAAATTAGGGCTGCCTAGAAAATAAGACTACTGTATCTACATAAACAAGTTAACAGAAGTCATGCCAGCTAAATCTGGAATGTGAGATTATCTTCCTTCTGACCAAATATACTTGAATAAACTTAATGTTCCAAATTATGTGAGGGATTGCCTATTGTGCAAAAAAAAGAAAAAAGAAATCTGAATTTTTAAAAAATCAGCACAGTCTAGTATTATTTTAGTCTCTTGGATGTTATAACGTTATCTGTTCCATATGTTGTTAATATGAGATAGTGTAACAGAAACACTATATTGATTTAGAATCACTATAAATCATCTAGCCTTTTGTCTCAATTTTCCTACTTCAATGCTCTTGGGGCTTTCGCTTTTGATTTTCGATTTTTTCCTCAAAATAATGAATATTGTTGAAATTAGACTTTCTAAATTTAAATTTATCAGAATTTCCTATGTAAAATGAGTCTAGGCACCAAATGTTTAATGACTTTAAAAAAAGTTTATGACTATAAAAGGAAAAACCCATATATCACTTTCAAGCTTGTTATATAAAACAAAGTGCTAGTTATTTTGTGATGAGACTGTATACCCCAAGAACATTTTTGAAAGACATATAATTAGTAACTTTTTTATTTTTCAACTTATATAAAATAAATTTATTACTTGTTTCACAAGTTTGACTTTTCAAAATAAGCTTTAGTAATTGGCATATTTATATACATCCAGCTGAACTTTTTGCTTGAATTGGGTTTCTACATTTGAAAAAGTCTTTCAGTAATATAGGATTTTTTTCATGAATGTTTTTCATTTAATAATTATGAAATCAAGTAAAGCTAAAAGGAATCTTTTAAATTCCCAATATGATACCAGTTTTTTCTTCTCAAAAGTAAGTAGTAATGAGGTTTTACTATAAACTGTTACAGCATTCTTTCAAACTAGAATGACAATAACATTTTCATCCTAATACAAATTTTTGCAGATGAGTTGAACATTATCAATGAAAGAAAAAAAATCTACTTTTTCTTGTTTCCTTTCACAGGCAATGATACCGTCTTTATCCAAGTTACACTGCCCCATGGCCCAAGTTAGTATATTTGGTTTAAGACTCATAATTCTTGCTTTGGCTTTAAAAATCAAACCGAGTGTACCCTTTCCTGCTAAACTCTTCTTGGGCCTGGCAGCATTGGTACCTTGCTTGCAACGTCCTAGAAGTGAGGCCTTCACTTGTGCTATCTTTTGATCATAAGTGATTTGCTTAAATTTATATATTTTTCATGCTTTTTATAAAACCTTGTTTCTCTCTTAAAAGAACATATTAAATAAGTGGCTTCCACATTTAACCATTTCTTTTTTCCAACTATAGAGTTCTAAATATATTTTAATGCTCAACTCTGAAAAAAAAAAAAAAGCAAGAGCATGCATGCGCGTATGGGAATGCTGGCAGCTATGCAGTTTCTAAATCACAAAATATACTTAGCCTGATGGCAGGACAGATTATAAACAACTGTTTTTGACTTTAGAAGAACTTTCTTATAATTGTAATTATTCAAAGTATAGCCTAAATACTGATAAAATAAAGTTCCATTTTAATGTTAAGGTAAACTAACAATTCACTAAATTCCACTATTTTAATTATTTTAAGCTAATTAATTTTTTTTTTTTTTTGCTGTCCTTTCATACAAGTAATTTCAAAATGTATACAATGGAAAATACTAGTTACAAGCTGAATTAACTGTATATTCTTAAGAAAAAAGGTAGGTGATCAAAATGTTGATCATTTTAATAATATCAGTACACAAAGTACTCTTTAAGTTCTATATTGTTACAACATATGACAAAATAAAAAGCTTAATGCTTAAAGGGAAAAAAACTGCCAAGTATAATTTTGAACGATGGTTTATTTTTTTCACATCTTTTTTTTTATAGTGGGTATAAACTAACAACTAACCTAAGTGTTGTTTTCCAAAGTGTAAATTTATATGCCTACTTTATGTTCTTGCTACCATAAATGTCTGTAAGAGAGGTTCCAATTAGCAGCTTTACTTACCTTTTTGTGCCATTTCACCAACTTATTCTTAAATCAGATTCACTAGATTTTAGTGTAATTTCTGCTTTCATTGTCAGGGCTGCCTCCATTGTCTTGAATAGTGCCATCACCGTTAAAAGTATTTGGATTTAGAGTATAATGAGCCTCTTTTTGCTTACAGGCAAAGGAGAGCCTATAACTAAACAAAATAAGGAGAGGCCCCTCACCTAGACACTATGATTCTTTCCCTTGCATCCTTTGAGAGAAATGCTAGGGAGAGACATTGCAGAGAGTGGTTAAGAGCACAAACTCTAT
Source organism: Piliocolobus tephrosceles (assembly GCF_002776525.5). NCBI lineage: Eukaryota > Metazoa > Chordata > Mammalia > Primates > Cercopithecidae > Piliocolobus > Piliocolobus tephrosceles. The sequence goes on along the minus strand of NC_045448.1, from coordinate 39,046,782 downwards.
TCCCAGGGACTATCCAGTAAGGTGGGGAAGTTGTATAAATTCTAATAAAATCAAAGAAAAAAATGAACCCAGTATAGAGTCTAAATATTACCATTCCAAAGATTTTCAGTAGCTCACTGTCTCCCAGACATCTAAGAATCAGACCCAATTAAAAATTTCAATAATAGAGTAATCACAGGAATGTTATTTTGTTCAGGCAAAATAACAGAATACCTTAGGCAGCTTTTTTCTAAATATTCTGCTAAAAAATGCATGCTTTTATGGCAGTTTGCTTTAATGAAATACTATTGGGTATTGGTTTATTGAACTGCTTTTGGTATTTCTACACATTACTTTTAATCATAAGCAATTTCCAGCTAAGACTTTTCAAGATAAATAAATGAAATAAAATTCCTGTGAACTTCTTAAAAATTTAACATCCTACAGGATCTGCTTCTGTATCATCTATAAGTTTAACCAAAGGCACTGATGAAGTGCCTGTCCCTCCTCCTGTTCCTCCACGAAGACGACCAGAATCTGCCCCAGCAGAATCTTCACCATCTAAGGTAAAGTAAGAAATCTTGTTATGTAGAAATTGGAATCATTACAGTTACATTATAATAAACTGCTTATGTCTAGTTTAGTTCTCACTGGGATAAGTTAACATTTCAGAGTATATAGGCTTAATAGTTTAAATAAGGATTACATATAGATTTAGCATGCAGTAATGTTTCTTTTCTTCTGAAGGTAGTTTTTTGGTATGCATTCAAGACCCTTGTAAACCTAAGGCTATGGTTATTTTCAGGAAAAAAAATAAGTTTTATTATATAAAGTAAGAGGAATTTGGTTTCAAGCAGTTCTTTAAAAACATAAAGTCCTGAAGCTTTGTATGAAGACACATTATAAGTCAAACTGTATCTTGACATATGCTAAAATTTACTTATCTGAGCCCTTAATAGTAAATCTGACATACTTTTAAATGGAGTTTTCATGAAAATTCTGGGTTTGGAAGAGACCCTAAAGGCTCAAAATAGCTATTTCTACTTAATTTTTTTTGGGGGGGTGGGGGGCAGCTGTTAACTTAATTCATTAGTTCTTAAGCTGTCCAGAGTGCAGAGCACCAGGGTAAGTCAAGACAAGACACTCTTTGTAGAACTTCATGAATGTTAATATAGTTAATTTAAAATTATAAAATAGGCAATTTATGCTAAATTAGAAATGATCTTTGATTGATTGATAAGCTAAGTCAGTAAGCAGTAGCAAACAACAAAATTTGAGGAAAAAAATTTAAGTAAAAACTTTGGCAAACTTTTTTTCTATGAATTGGCAGAACCTCCCATTTAAAACACATGCCAGCCTTGGCAACAGAACAAGACCTTGACTACAAAAAATGAAAAAATTAGCCAGCCATGGCGGTACATGCCAGTGGTCCTTGCTGCTTGGGATGCTGAGGTTGGGGGATCACTTGAGCCCAGGAAGTTGAGGCTACAGTGAGCCATGATTGCACCACTGCACTCCAGTCTGGGCAACAGTGCAAGGCCTTGTCTCAAAAAAAAATTTTTTTTAATTACAAAGAAAACATATGGCAAAACTCCCTGTTCCACACTTAGCATCCTGCCAATAGCATGTTTGAAAACCCCAACTTAATTCTTATAGTCATGATACTTCATAAATTTATTAATAAATGTGTATTTTATTCTTCTTTTCATTTGTTAGATTATGTCTAAGCATTTGGACAGCCCCCCAGCCATTCCTCCTAGGCAACCCACATCAAAAGCCTATTCACCACGATATTCAATATCAGACCGGACCTCTATCTCAGACCCTCCTGAAAGCCCTCCCTTATTACCACCACGAGAACCTGTGAGGACACCTGATGTTTTCTCAAGCTCACCACTACATCTCCAACCTCCCCCTTTGGGCAAAAAAAGCGACCATGGCAATGCCTTCTTCCCAAACAGCCCATCCCCCTTTACACCACCTCCTCCTCAAACACCTTCTCCTCACGGCACAAGAAGGCATCTGCCATCACCACCATTGACACAAGAAGTGGACCTTCATTCCATTGCTGGGCCGCCTGTTCCTCCACGACAAAGCACTTCTCAACATATCCCTAAACTCCCTCCAAAAACTTACAAAAGGGAGCACACACACCCATCCATGCACAGAGATGGACCACCACTGTTGGAGAATGCCCATTCTTCTTGAGTTCCTCTGTACCGGGATGTATATTTTCCTGGCCCCAAATCCATTGCTGGCAATGGATGCACTGAACGTGCCAGCACTGAGGAGTTAAAATGAGAACTCCAAACACTAACGACTCTTCTTCAAGATGCAGTATAAGACAATGAATTTTAACCTAGATGTAATTATAAAATGGAAATGGTATTCCAGTTTAGAATATGGAAAGACTGACCTAGAGGAATTGGACAACTGATTGCACCTGAAAAATCATAAAGGGACTTTTTCTGGCCAATAGGCAGGAGTCCTCTTTTTGGGAAGTGTTTGTGAAGTGATCTTTTGTGAAGTGATCATTAAAGGGATGGAAAACACAGTCTAGTGTCCAGCAGGCCCACATGATGACAGTTTTTGTAATTCAAATTATGCACTTTTAAAAAAAAAAATGTAAACAGGGATCTTAATATCTTCCTTTGTTTTCCTTTGCTTTACTCTTCTACTTCAGAATATTTTCTTAAAAATCACTCAAAGGACTGTGAGGAAAGGCTGTGGTACCTGACCTTGTTGAAATCAAGGCCCGGCACTGTACTACAGTCCTGTTTACAGATTATTACGGTGAACTGAATGGGTACCGAGGCTTCACCAAAGAGGTACTTTTTTGTTGTTGTTGTATTTTTAGGAATAATTATACCAATTTTAAGAGCATTCCCCACCTGTCCCCACACACCCAAACAAAATGTGGTGGTGTTGCCTTCAAAAAAGAAGTTTTGTGTCATTAACATGACAGAAGAACTTTTTAAAAAAACATAACTGTCAAGTATTCTGTTTGCATTTAGGAGACTGTTAATCTATGCTAGATTGTCATTTTCCCTCCTTCTCCCACAAAAGTTTACTGGTAGTCCATGTCATGGCTCGTAGCTATCCCTCTAACCATACCATGGAAATGCAGACACCCAATGTGAAAAGGAGCACTTGCTGGGCATCACTGACACCGCTCATGTTTTACTCATAGTTGAGTAATCAGCATATCTAGAATTATCTTGCATTGCCTAAATCATATGTATATAGTGAATGTTATATAATATACCTGGCAGGTCTGTTTTAATTTAATTGAATAAAGATACAAATACTTTGTTTGGCTGGCATATATTAAATTATTATATGAAGAAAATGGTTGATTCTTATTTCTTTTAGTTGAAAAACACACAAAAACACTAAACATAAAAGCACGTTTTGTGGTACGCCTTGGTTTCTAGTTCTGGATATATGTATTAATCTTAAAGAATGATCTAAAGTCACAGCTTGGCATATAGGAAGATACTTGGTTAGAATGGGATGGGTATCTTTTAAGCAGAACTTTGTAAGTTTTAAGTTCCTAAGCAACATGTATACAGTTTGTTAAGGTTTATATTGAACATTCTACCTTGCTTGAGGTTTTCTGCTTTATCAAAACTATTCATAATAGAACATCTACCTGCATCATTACTATCATAATATGGATTATTCATAAAGCGTATGTACTGTTCTTCTGAGTCTAACAAATACTGTGACTGAAATGCATGCACCTTGTTGAAGAGAAAAACATTTTATTAATCTCCACTATAATGTCTGTGAAATGTGCAGTATTCCATCCTTAGAGAGTTATCTGGTTCATCAGCATCTGCATGTATCCTCTGAATAATGAAGCAACATTTCAGCAATTCTGTTAACCACGCTATTAAGAGACATTTGTAGAAGTGCTGCAACATGGTGGGAACCTAGTACTTTAATAATTTCCTATGATATTTATTAGAGCGTAAAATGTACATCACGATAGTACAGTATGTAGTCCTTTAAGACCAGAAGGTATGTTAACTGCACCGTCATTAAGCAGTCTATCCTATTTTCTTATTTATTTGTTAGAGTTGAATTCTTTTTGTTCAATATCTGTACCATTCCTATGATGGTAGCCATTTTTCTCTTTATAAAATATTTCTTCTTTGAAAAGTGTCCTAAAAATTTAATTTCAAATCTCCTCTTGGATTCAAACTGTCCCTAAGACCATCCACTCAACAGTATTTATGTAAGCCAACTTACTAGTGCCACTACAACTAATCATGATACACAGTCCAGAATCTCCCAGGACTTTTTACTGGGCCAGCCTCATTGTCCCTAGGATCTCTCTTTTTATGTCTCATGGATTACTTCTCTTTTTAATTGCCCCAGGCCCATTCCAAATGAGAACCTGGTAAAAGTCACATTGGATCCCATTCAGTATGTCTTCGGCTAATGTGTTAGCCTTCAATAAGGTGATAACCCCTTTTCAACCTATCTAGTCTATAAAGAGGAAAAATTCAAATTTGAAGTTCTAATCTTATTTCTCCCAAAGGGAACTATTCCTCTACCCCATGGTTCTAGGAGACCACTTCACTGTGCAACAGTTTTATATGTATTGTGGATGGAGGATATTTTATTCTGAACCGTGACATTTGGGTAAAAATATTTTCTGCAGTGGTAACTGATTAGAAAAATTCCAATTGGATGCCCTTAGGTGGAGGTGAGAAAATGGTATCCTTGCCTTCTTCTCAGTATGAAACATTAGTTGACAAATTTATCCTTGTAGTAATGAAAATATATTTAATCAGGGACCAGAAATGGCAGAGGAGATAAATGCAGCATTACAAAATTCTGCTTTTGAATCCCGGACATTACAAGGGGGTAAATGCAGCATGACTTTTTGTTAACCACATTCCAAAATGTGGAACATTTCTCTTAGAAATGAAAATATTTCAAGGCTGATGTGTTTCAAGACTACACATTATCAGGAAGCATACATTGAGAGTTTGCTTAATTAAAGGTTGTTGGGCATCAAATTATGTTTAGTAGGTTACTATTCTCTAACAACTCAAGGATGCTTTAATGGATCTGAATTTGACAAAGAGCATGCCACACTAACACTACAGTCAACAGCAGCCCAGAGAACAATTACTATGTCAGCTGGAGGCTATATTATGATTCTAAATTCTTAAAGGTTTTTTTCCCTCCATAAATCAAAAATTACCTTATGTAAACCAAAAATTAGTTGGTATTTATGGTCATGATCTTAATTCTCAAGTTTAGCTTACTTTAATCTTGTATTTCATTGTTTGTCTTCTAACGACAGCTTAAATTCAGATTTTTAAGTGGCTCAGCAAAATAGGAGGAGTGTCCCAATTATGTTGTACATATTGAGGAAAACCTTTTTGTTCCTTCAGATTTAGAAAGAAACAGTTTAACCATTTATTTCTTAGTATTCTGCTGCTATGAACAGGTTTACTTATTCTTTTAACATATATTGTGTGACTACACAAGTATAGGTCCTGTTGTATTGCACATTAATCTTTACCAGTAAATAAACATCACAAGGTTAATATTGGTTTGGCTGAAAGAATTATGCAGTAAAGTTATTTATAAGGGAACATGATGACTTTATTCAATATTTTTCTTCTTTGAAACATCTCATTACTGTTAAAATTATTTCATAATCCCTTACACATGAGCCAATGAAATATTCTGAGTTCTACTTAAGCATGAAGTCTATATTATAAATCTAAACAACAAAAGCACTTGTAACTTGTTTAGTAAATTCCATGCCTTATTTTCCATTTTTGACACCGTAAAGTGCATTTTCTGTCGACTGTGAGCAAATTTCCCTTTTGCCTTTAATGAAAATAGTGCATTAAGTAGCCAATTGCTGCAGAATTATAAAGCAAGTTAGCTAACGGTGGGTCACATTGGACTACCACTCAAAGAAACAAGATGCATAACAGATGGAAGGTACATGTGGTGTGGCTTAGGGAGAGCGCACCTGTGCCAGATGCATGCCACTTTCAGTAGCTGCCAAATGTGCCTTTAATTAAGAACATCTCTAATTTTTTTCTTCAGATCAAGTCAGCATTTGGGGGTGGGATTTGGGCAGGGAACTTTGGGGTGCAAATATCTGGTGAAACCACCAGAGAATTTGGTTGTCAAAGTGACATGTATAATTTTAGTTGAGACGTGTTTGTGTATATATGTGTATTTGCCTTTGTTTAGTAGCACGGTTATTTGCTAAAATAATTGTCAAAAAAATTGCTCTGTCGGTCTTACTTTGATGTAAGAACAAAGTGTGGTCTATACATCTAATATGGCCTTTGTACCTAACCATGTTCATAGGTAATCTTTGTACTCTGTGTGCAGCAGTATTTGGTTTGCATTTAAAGTGAAAATAACGGCTGTTATTTTTCTGGCATTACTAAGATAAACTGAAAAATAATAAAGAAAAATGCCTTACATAGCCCACAAGTGTATTTTTGCATGTATTTATTTTAGAGGGCAGTATTTTTGAAATCATTAGTGATTCTCATTTAGCTCATATATGCCATAGAGAAATATTTTGCATTTTATTGTGGTCTTTCTTTGGAGGCACTTTTTCCTGTATCTAATTATAAAAGGTTAAAAGAAGTTCCATATTTCCCTCTGTGTCAAATCTGGTGATTGTAGTGAGTGGGAGGCCTTTGGGATGAAAATTAGTAATTTAAAATGACCTTGGGTGTCACCTGGATGAAGTTTCAGAGTGCTAAGGCATTTGTATTCCATAAAAGAAATTTTGAGATATCACGTGCCCTGACAGGCAGCTTTTGCTGAGATCTGCTGGAATGAGGTAGCCTCACCTTTAGCAATTCTTTCTAGGCATTGCATGAAAATATGAGTTTAAGGTTGTAACTAAAGAATGATGCAAATGTACTGTCATTCACCGTGAACTATAGGATGTAAAAATTGATGAATCCTTAGAGAGCCAATCCCCTGATGTAAAAATTAAGGTAGATGAGGCCTGGAGAAGTGAGATGACTTAGCCATGTGGCAGTCCAAGCATGAATTATCGAGTATATTCTAGGTAATCAATTTAATAGCTATAGGAAAATAATGTTTTTATTAAACTTGATTCTGAATTTTCTCTTGAAATGTCACTTCTTTTGAGCTATAACCTGGTGATTTGCTTTTTCACTTATTTTACTCCTCTTAGGTCATCGCAGATCAGTCTGTCCGGTACAGTCCATAGTTAAGCCTGCCTTCTTGCTGCACATGGTGTCCAGAGGGACAGACGGCTTCAATATAGAGCACAATTCCAAAAAAGCAGTTTATGGCCATTCTAACATTTTGGGACTCTTGATTCTTACTGGAGGCAAGAAAAACTATAGCCCATGTAAAAGCTAATTTCTCTACCTCAGTAACTCATCAAGAAAAGGAAGAATCAATGTGATAGAAACAAGCAGGTGCTTTGGAATTATGTCTGTGTTCACCTTCTGGTTCCACTACTTATTACATGACTGAATTTGCAGAAGTTATTTAATCTGTTTCTCATCAACACAAGGAGGTTAACAGATCTATTGTTTGAGTCTATTATGAGGTTTAAAGGTAATAAGTGTAAAGCACATGTCTTTCACAGAGTAGGTGCTTAGTAAATGCTAACTAAAGTTATGAGGGATGCACCGTCAAAGCTTACTGGCTTTTAGGTATCTTTTAAGAGGTTGGTTGCTTATCCTGAAGCCCTCATAATTTGACTCTTTACTATATGACTTCCTTTGCTGTTTATCATCACTTAAATTAGTTCTGAGTGACCGTAGTTTATAAGCATTTGATAAGGGCCCATCTGACTATTCAGCATTCAACAAATATTTATTCTTCCGAGTACAATTCTGATATTAGGAATATGGCAATAAACAAAACAGGCAAAAGTACATGTCATCATGGGGTTTATAATCTAGTGAGGAGATGCAGACAATAAAAAGTAGTAAGCATAATAAAATAAGTATATTATACATTCGAATGTTTTCACTTATGAACAAAAAAGGATATGGTGACTGGGAATGTGGAGTCCAGGGGAGGTGAAATTTAAATGGGATGGTCAGAAGCCTGCCTCATAGAGATGACATTAATAGACTTGGAAGAGGTGAGGGAACAGGACATGCATAAATCTGGGAGAAGACTATGTCAAGTCACAGGGAACAGCCAGTGAAAAGCCCAGAGGCAGGAGCGTACTTGGTATATGTGAGGAAGAGTGACGCTGCTTGTATCTGGAGAAGAATAAATGTGGGCAGAATAGAAGGAGATGCCATCAGAGGTTTGACAGAGCTCACTTAAGGCTTCAAAAGCCCTTGTAATGACTTTGACTTCTTAGTGGCAGAGTAACCAGTGACAAGATCTGACTTACATTTTAACAGGAGCACTCTGGCTGCCCTGTTGAGAATAAAATAGTGGGAATAGGGAGGCTCACCCAATAGAAAATGGCTTGGACCAGGGTGATAGCAGTGGAGGTGCTAAGAAGAGGTCAGGGCCTAGTTATGTTTGAAAGACAGCCAATATGTTGATAGACTGTGAGGTGTAAGAAAAACAGAATTGTTAAAGATGACTTCAAGGTTTTTGCCAGAGCAACTGGAAGGATAAATTTACCATTAACTGAGGTGGGGAACATACGGTTGAAGCAGGCTTGGACACACTAAGTTCAATAAATATATTAGACATCTTAAGAGATGTCAAGGAGGCAGTTGAAGATGTTAGTTTGGAGTTTGGGAGAATAGGCTAAAGATAGTAAATTGGGAGTCACTTTCATAAAGATATTAAAGCTAGCAGACTGGATAAAATCACAAAGGAACTGCGTATAGACTAGAAAAAGAAGAGCTCTAAGCAAAGGAGAGCCCTGGGGGATTCTAATGTTAAAAGAGGGGGGACAAGCCAGGCCTGGTAGCACCAGCTACTCTGGAGGCTGAGGCGAAAGGATCACTTGAGCCCAGGAGTTTGAGGTTACAGTGAGCTATGATCGTGCCCGTGAGTAGCCACTGCACTCCAGCCTGAGCAACACAGAGATCCTATCTCCAAAATAAAAAAAAAATTTTCAAAAAGAAAAAAGAAGAAAAAAAGGTGGGGAGTGGAGATAGAGAATCAGCAAGGAGACCAAGAAGAAGCTCCCAGTGAAGAAAAACGAAAACCAGGAGTATGTTGTGTCTTGGAGGCCTAGTTAAGATGGGAGGATGTGTTCAGCCTGTCAAATGCTACTTGATAGAGTAAGATGACTGAGAAGGGACCTTTTGTTTGACAATGTGGAAGTCATTGGTCATCTTGACACAAGCAGTTCAGTGGTGTGGGCAAAAGCCTGGGTCCTAGTTTGATAAAGAGTGGCAAGAGAGGAACTGGAGAAGTTTCCTCTTTGAAGTTTTACGAAAGGGAAGCAGAAAACTGGGGCATAGCTAGAACCGTCAAGAGAGGATTTCTTTTGCTTTAGAGAAATAAGAACATGTTTGTATGCTGAAGGGTTTGTCCCAGTTGAAAAGAAAAATGTGATAATGAGAAGAGAAAGCAGCACAGATGGTATCTACCAACAGTCCTTTACAGTAGATCCTATTAATATCTTCAGATAGGCTTACATACATGAGAGGAAATCCAACACATTCAGTTTTCTTGATAAGAAGAGCATTTACTGCTACTAATTCAGGGAATGAGGCAAGAAGGAATAAAAATCTCTATTGTGTAGATAAGGAACAAGTTTAGATGACTTATTAAAGATTATGTATATACTAAGCTCTTGGAAAACAACAGATTTTAAAGTTACTTGGTTTGGGAATAAAAATTTTGATTATTTTGAACATCTGACAATCTCCCATGAAGATACTTTTAGCATTGCCTAAATTCATCCCTTTATGTTCTATATTTAAAACTCAGCTGTAGTGTTACACATCAATTTCTATTTTTTGCCCTTAAAATATATAGGTCTCCATCAGTTTTCTCAACCTTTTTTTAACCCATATCCCTATTTGAAAAACTGTACCTCTCCCTTCCTTTCCTCCCAACCCATCCCCACCAGCTGAGACTCACTGGCCCATAGACTATAAATAACAGGCTGCTCAGATGCTGAGAATGCTGCTCTCACACCTCCAAATGAACCTTCAGGATAAGAGAATCCCAGCCTTACCAAAAGCATTATTTTTCTAGGCTCAGGCAGAAAGTTATCAATGGTGATGTTTCAAGAAAAAGTTTAATCTGAAAACTAGACCTAATTTTATGATACAACTTGATGCAGAAAAAATCTGTCATTTTTCTAAGTGCATGCAATTGGTTATCTGGAATATACAGTCAATTTTACCAATTTATAAAGTGATGATCATGTGCATATGTATATTCTTAAATCAGAATCTTACTGTGTGTGACAGTAAAGGTCACAGATAATTACGAATACAAAATACTGCGTTTCAACGAACAATTTGTTTTCTGTATCTCAAGATAATCAGTTCTTTATTCTGTTTTAAAATCCAATCTATGAATAGAATCTGAGTGCTGAAACTTACGTTATTGGTCTAATAGGTGGTATCTCTAAAATTTCAGTGGGAAAATGACTCGCAGGACTGCATTAAAATGCAGATTCCTTTGGGAAACTACCTATCAGGTCCTATGCTTATTACCTAGGTGACAAAATAATCTGTAAACCAAACCCCCATGACATACAATTTACCATATAACAACCCTGCACATGTACCCCGAACCTAAAAGTTTAAAAATGCAGATTCCGGGACCCCACCTCCAGATATTCTAATACAGTGGGACTGCAGTGGTGCCCAGGAATCTGCATTTTCTACAAGTGCCCTCATAGAGGTGATGTATTAGTTAAGACTTAAAGGCAGTGAGGAAATGAGACATGAGGTGCTATAGAAAACACTGCTCAAGGGTTTCCCTGATGTTCTAGTTTCAGGTCCCAGATAAACTATTTCTTATGGGATGAAATAGCCCACTGGGGAGAACCCTAGAGTATTGGTCCACAAATCCTTGGTTCTCAAAGGCTCCAATTCTGTAGTCAGAGAAGGACAGTCCTTGCTTGGGCCTATACATACTGATCTCGCAAGGCTATAGAAAAGGCCTATTACGACTCCTAGCCTGTACAAAATATCTACTTCATCTTTTGGTAGAGTGTTTCTTTCTGATTATCAATCCAAATACTTCTCAAAGACATCTGTGGTCTCCTATGTAAAGTGCGCTTCTCCAGAGGGCTGGAGGTCACAGATGTAGTCATTGTCAAGTTCTTTTCCACGCTGCTCCATCCATGCATTATTTAATGTAATGCAACATAACATTACAGGCCTGGTGGCCCACACCCGTAACCCCAGCCCTTTGGGAGGCTGAAGAGGGAGGATGGCTGGAGCCCAGGAGTTTGAGACCAGCCTGGGCAACATAGTGAGACCTTGTCTCTACAAAATTTTTAAATCAGCCAGGTGTGGTGGTGCACACCCATAGTCCTAGCTACTCAGGAGGCTGAGGCAGGAGGATTGCTTGAGGAGTTTGAGGCTGCAGTGAGCTATGACCTTTCTTTTTTTAATTGGAGAGATGTTTTCTAATGCTAGATGCTGTGAAAGTGGCAGTGGTGCCTTTAACTGCTTCTGAAGGCAACTATATTTCCTTCATGACTGATATTTTTTCTTAAAAAAAAAAGGCAGGGAGGTAGAGTGTTAACTGAATTCTCTGTCAAATTAAGAGTAAAAATTATTTTCTGTAGCTCTCTACTTATTAAAGCACCACCATTAATGTTGGCATTGGCTACTTATTGAGCACCTACTATGTAGTCTTCTAGAGGTGGAAAGGAATTTTAAAATATATGGCATAGTTCCTGCCCTTGAGGGGACTCGCATTCTTACTGGGAATATATGACAAACACATAAAAAGATAAACAAGTTACACCACAAGAAGTCACAAAAAGATGAAGAGACTTAAACTGGGTCTTAAGATTGGCAGAGACGAAGGAACTACAGAAAGGGCATGAAGCAAGAGTGAGCCTGGGCAAGGTGCATGGCTGACTGGGAAACAATAAAAACCCAGTTTACTTGAGATAAGTCAGTTCACCTAGGACTCTGAAAAATATGAGATGGTAGCCAGAAAGAAAGAAAGAGCCTTACTGAAGAGAGCAAGCCTTGGATGTCAAATCAAGAAGTTTGGAATTTCACTGTAGACAAGTTAAAACAGAAGAGTTTCACATAAAGCAATATTTGGGAATACTGTGTTAGAGACATGCAGGATAGATGGGAGCAAAGAGTACTTGGAGGCAGTTAGAAAGCTACCGGAAAACTCCAGGTATCAAGTGATGGGGACTCACCTGGAGAGTAAGTAGCAGCATTAATTATTACTAGTTTCATAAGCTAGTTTCATAAAATATAACTCTATTATTTTGGAGTTATGCTACAGATGTAGCATCAAGATTTTTCAGAGGATGCTACCAAAATAAAATTGGTGAGGTGTGTGATAGTTTTTAAACCTGTCTAGTAACTGATCAATTTTAGTGATAAACTGATAAAAGGAATTTTATTGTGTTGACATTTTATTTAATAGGTTGTGACTTCTGTAGTATTTCACTTTCCATGTCCAGTCGATTTGGCATTGTGCTTTCAAGCACTGCCAGCCTGATAATAAGAGAAAAATCTAATTTCAAATGCATTCATTAACTTCAGGGAAATGAAAATCTTAGCTTAAACTTAAATACTGGCAACTCAAAAAACTTGGCAGTGATCCTTTATGTGTTCCAGACAACTACTGTTCAAAATGCAATAGGTGAGTTCCTAATTTGTCATCAGACAAGGAGAAGAAAACTTGCAACACTTAGAAGTGAACCTTTGCCTATTTTATCAACAAACGCTTCAATAGAGGAACAGCTTCTGAAGACACCAGTTTGAGTACCAAGACTGTGAATGAACAGAAACCAAATACCCCTAATTTACTATAGGGAACTGCCTGAGAATAAAGACAGATTGTTTAAACCCAATTCTTTTTCTATTATAAATCTGATGTTTGGGGCATATCAAGGATGCTGACCATCTTAGACATATCCATGTGGAAACACAGCACATTTGATCACCCCATAGCCAGGCAGGCCTCGTTGCAATTTGATTCCTCTATCTGAGCTGTTAAGAGCTTGGTTTCTTTACCAAATAGGAAAACAGTCAAGTAATGCAATTCTGAATTTTCACTTTGACCTGCTGTTTGTAGCAACTGCTGTGTGTGAGCCATTGAAGTTTTGGTGCTGTTGCCACCTTCTTTTCAGGCTGCAGAAAGTCTTTTTAAGAGGATGTGGCTAAATCACTGCTTTTTTCCTAGTCCATCTGGTCATGAGTGTGTGTGACACTCAAGATCACTAGTGGATCTTGAATACCGAGTACTCAATAAACACAGACTGGACTGTTTCCATCCTCGGCTCAACCCACACAATTGGAAAATGTTTCTTTGCCTTCCTGTCTCCCCAGTTTCTACAGAAATCCTTGTTCCCTTTACTGATTTCCATAACCACAGAACAAGTTTGGAGATCAATGTGTTTTTAAGCTTTGAACCTTCTGAATCATGGTTTAGGCACAAATTCTCCATAACTCAGATTTGCAACATACAAAATACAGTTCTGTTAATTAATCCTTTGACTTAAGGGATGTTAGATATTGCCTTGGGGTTTTTGGAAGACACGAAGCAAGACAGAACTGGCCCCTAACAGTGTATATTAGTCTAAGAACACTGGATGAGTTAAGTTAAATGCCGAGGAAGCATAAAATTCACATCCATGTTAAATATGAACATGCTCAATATTATACTCGGGGAATGACTTCAAGGTGGAAGTTTTCATTCTTATAAACGTTTATTTTCCTCCAAATTATTGTGTTTTTCTGTAATGATGTGAAAAGTCTTCATTTCCCTTTTCCCCAGTGTTGAGGTTCAAAAAGCCAGATCTTAACCAGAAACTAATCTTCATCTCTTCAATGTCTTGTATGTTGATTTAGTTTCATATGTAAGTATTTATATTAGTTTTCCTCAGGGATTTATACATCTATATATATATATAGACATATATATATATATATATATATTCCTACACAGATATATACAAGCTTTTTATCCTCATCTTACCACTTGACAATACAACTTTAAGTATGTTTTACACAGCTGTTCCTTGGTCAAGGTCATTTGCAAGAGCAAGTCGGTTTCTGAAGAAATCTTGTTTGGTGGGTGAAGGATCCATTGAGGGATTCTCATTAGTTTTTTCCCTGTATTCTGATCCACTGGACCTAAAATCTCAGCACACAGATAAAGTACAGGTTGATTTGGTTTTAATTGTTTTCAAATATTTTATCTATCCCATTTGTTTTGCATTTGTAAAACAGTTGCTTCCTAGAACTGGAATACTTTTTACTCCCCTGAATTTCATGACTTAGGACATGTGTATCTAAGATTTGCATTGAACATAAAGAGAGTATCTTTCTAATGCTTTATGGGGACAATTGTGATAACTGTATATGTCAGTGTAAGATATTATGTAATTACATCATAATAGGGGAACAAAAGCTCAGGAAATTCAAGAAATCCTGTTTTTGATTCAATGAAGTAACAACTCCACAAATTACCAAGGACCTTAAATTAAAATGGATGGAAATCATGGTTCTCAACCAAGGTTATCAAGGACCTTCACTGAATTTGGCATTACATTACAAACTCTTGCTTTTGTTTGTTTTCATTTTTAAATGAAAGATTTATTGAAGCCAACCACACATATATGCTACATTTGGTAGAATGCAGAAATTCATACAGTAATCAGATTGCAGAGATACTATAATCTCAACCACCACAAAAGAGACCAAAGCCAATCAATAGTCAACAACTCAAATCAGTCCATTTGAGTCCCCAGTCGAGGGTGCATTCTTCCTTTATCTTGGTTAAGCCACTTGGGTAATCCATTCCAGCTCTGCACCTTCTCCAGTTTTCTCATGTCAGAAGTCCCTGGAGGGAGGAGGCTTTCTGGAAATAACCTCTGAGAAGCTAGACTGGGGCCCTTTGCCTAGCTTAAACTCTGACCTAGAATGGGTAAAACTAGTCCAG
Source organism: Piliocolobus tephrosceles (assembly GCF_002776525.5). Taxonomy (NCBI): domain Eukaryota; kingdom Metazoa; phylum Chordata; class Mammalia; order Primates; family Cercopithecidae; genus Piliocolobus; species Piliocolobus tephrosceles. The sequence continues at coordinate 39,031,737 of NC_045448.1, read as the reverse complement.
ACACTAAGAACCAATATCAAAAAACCTCATGCAGGGTGTATGAAAGTGATGTTAGACATGAAGTTGCTTGTCCAAAGCTCCTATACAACTGACCAAGTTCTCCATATGCTGAGGCTGTCAGGTATGCTTCTACTATCCACCAAAGAAGGATCCATGGCCTGCGAGTCCTTGCACTATCATTGGTTTGCTACTGTTGAGTCCTCACTCTTGTTATTAGATAAGTTAATCATAACTATCATTTACTGAATTAATGGGCAGAATTCAAACATCTCTTTACATTATTCAAGGAAAGAAGTTGGATCCACAAAGACTAAAAACCCTAACATCTGAAAACCTGATGACTGACTAGATATTTTCACTTTGCCCCCTGATACTCAATATCACAGATGAAGCCACAGCCGCCCACCATGCTTTCTACTTCTGGTTGGTAAGGAACACCTTTCCACTATATTCCCAGTGCAGAGAGGAAAAACTATTCTGTCTCTCAACTCCAGGACATCTGGGTACTCATCAAGCAAGATATCTGGGTGGGATGAGGTTCTCTTCCTTTTCAGGAATGCCCCTGAGTTCTCCCTTGAAAGAGCCTCCACATGGCCCACCCTAAAACTCCAGGCCTTCTCTCATCTTTCACAGATCCCCCCTACCTCCAATTCAAATCATCCCTGATTAGTGCAGTTGTGCCCCAAATTTAGGAAGATATATTTTTTACCATCTCATTCTTTCTCTATGTCTTCCACTATTCAGAAGGCTAGAAATGCCTATGTTTCAGGGGCAGGAGGTTGGGGGCAGGATTTGAATTGGGCTGCTATTTCTTCTTGTTCCCCCACAGGACAGTTACTCATCAGAAAGTCATTAGTCAAAACTTGAAATCTTTGCCTCGTATTTCCCCTCTTAGCTACATCTGGTCTATCCAAAACCCAACATGTCACACTTTGATGGTTCCAACATGCAACTGTTTAGTGTTTACCTGAAAATAGGAAAGCTTTGATGTCACCACCAGCCCCAAGGACCACAGAAATCTTCACCAGTTGCGTTCCCATTTCTGAAACAAATGCCAAAATCGCCCTGTCTAGTTTTCAAAGTCCACAAACTCAGCTTAAATTTTTTTAACTGCTCTTCTCACAAATTGTACCTTCCCTATGTCTCCAGTGTCTGAATTTCTCTGCATTTCTTGATATTAATTAAACTAACAGCTAAATTGCTCATCCTTTTCGAAATCCAGCATTCTACTATAGCCATGACTAAAAGCTCATTTTCATCCTTGTAAAAATCATTTTAACTGACCTCTTTATAATGCTTACATGTATATGGCCACCTGAACTCTTCCAAAGGTGTGGCCGTTAGGCTCTTAAGTAGTGCATACCTAAATTACTAGGAAATAACCTGCAGGATCAAGGAGAAAAGGCCAGCAGATTTGCTTTTATTCCCTTTCTCTCTAAAACAGAAATGGCTTTTGAGCTCCTGGAGCCACTGTGGCTGATTGCAGGGCATATCTGAGCAGACGTTACAGGGACAGGCAAACACTCGCTGGGGAAGGGTACAATGGCTGCCAGGACATACTGACACATAACCATCCAAGTATTTGATGGAAAGAGGAAAAGACAACAGACCTGTTTCTAACTTTTCCTTTCATTCAAGTGACAAAGAAAATAGCACATTGAGTAGGTCATACCAAGTCTAGATTTGCTATAAATAAACCTTGAAAGCTTGTTTGGAGCTGGGGATGGGGGTAGTTGAATCCAGTGCTGCAAAAACCTCTGACTTAAGAAGGCTTGGTTCTCTCATTGGAAAAACTCTCCTCCTTGAAAGCTTTAGGAGACATGCATCTGTCTCAAGAAATAAAGGGGCAAGGAAACACCCATGCTGTCGGCCGGGCAGTCAGCCCTGGTAATCAAAGCAACAGCCCCGTGTGACTCCACCTTTACTTCCACTCAGACAACACTTCAGATTTTAAATACAAAGGACAGCACCGGTATCGGTATCGGTATCGTGGAGGCAATCTGATTGACGGAGGAGGGACTGATATATGAGAAAGGACAAGAGGACTAAAGGAATCCACTGGCCCTTTACCTAAGGAGAATCCCAAACAGCTGCAAGAGGACTGACAGCAATTAACCAACACGAGTTTGGAGAGCCCAAAGCAAATGAGCATTCATTTAATAAATATTTGTTGAGTGCCTACTATGTGCTACATACTATACCTTGTATTAATAGTTAGATTACCCTTAAATTGATCTGTAAGCTCCTAATGGGCAGGAACTATTTCTCTTACATCTTTTGTGCTGGACAGAACCTAGTACATTGAAGACCCTTAACTGAATGGTTGATTTCAAATGGCTTATTGAGAAACATTTGTAATTTAGGTTAAGTAATCTAAAATGTTTACCTCTTCAACTATCCCCTTTAATGTTAAAGTTATATAGGAAATGAAATGGAGAAGGAGAGAGAACTCCAAAGTGGGTAAGAGTGGGAGAGGGACTTGAAATGAGCTTTAAGGAGACAGAGAATAGGTGAATAAAGTTATCAATGGATTCTTTAGCAGCCCTGCTTTCTATTACATGGTCTGTTCAACAGCTGAGGCTGGGCATATACAAAAACGGCTGGGAAGACACCAAAAGAAGAGGATTCACTGAGATAAAATGATTACATACGGGGCCCTGTAGAAGTACTCTCTCTGTGTGTGATTGAGAAAATAGACAGTGATGGGATTGATGGAGCGTGATGACAAGAAGGGAGACACTCTGACGCATGTAAATTTTAAAGTGCTAAAGAGGAAGAGAATGAGCGAGGAAGTAGAATTAATCATTTGGAAGCCATATTCCTTATCTTCTACTATCCCGAAATTTGAGGCTAAAAAGAGAGAGAGTACCACCTACATTCCCTACTCCTAAGCTATCTCACGTGATCCTCTTCCCCACTGTCACATCTGCCATCAAGAATACACGTTAACGTAAGTGTTGCAAGATGTATATATTGAGATGAAGTATCATTTGCCTCAGACTTCACAATAATCTAGGCTTAAGTCTTTGACAGCCTCTGTATAGATCCTTCTAGAATGGGACAGTTTGCCTTCCATCCTGTTCAAAGGCAGGGGAATAAGTATCAGTCTAGCTAACATCAGCCTACCACAGTAAAGTCTGTTCCCTCTAAGAATCCTCATTTAAAATGTTTAAAATCACTTAACATATCCAAACTTTAAGATATGTAGCCTTTATTCTGATCAATTCTGGGTACCTTTCAGGGATATGTGACCTTGTATCTGCCCAGGACAAATGTGCCTGAGATGGAAACAATCAGAAGGTCATTCTTTTCCCCAAATATTGTGGGTATTTTTCAGGATTTTTTAAATGATGTCAACTTGACTCTCCCTTTTGAATCCTTGTGGGTATGAGCCTTCGGCCCTCCCAGCCTCAGAGGGAAGAGAACCCTTTCTCAGGTTTTCTGTTGCATCTGGCTCCATGCCTAGCTTCATCCCGAAGCAGCATTCTGGGTGTGTGGGGCCACCAGCCAAACAAGCCCCTATGGAACAAAAAGTGTGTCAGTGTAGACAGGAATGAGCCTCCAGAGGGCTGTGGGGGAGGAAGGCAGCGAGCCCCAGACATGACACAAGTGGCTTTGCTGGCACTGGCCCATTTGGACCTGTGAGACCAGGCTCTACAATGGTTCCAGTACTCAGGACTGGCCACTTCTTAAAGTTCCAGGGCTTGCTGCCAGCCTGACCTCCTGACAGGCAGGAGGAAAATGGGCTGAATGTCTCTTCTGGTTCCTTCCTATAACTGTCCACAGGCCTGACTTCAGAGTGCAAGTTCCTGTGTAATGGCTGGGACTATGTCGCTCATGATTCCTATACAAGTGTCTTGCATAGTGCATGCACATAAGATTGAATGCTTAATTGATGAGAAGAATGGTGTGTTCTCATCTGAGTTAAAAGCCACTGCCCTTCCTGTGCTACACTGGGGCCTCCCTGACCTTCCTCTCTACCTTATAATGGAGCAAATTTTCCATGGTCCTCATATGAAAACACTCAGAAAACGCTACTTAAGCTGCCTCTTCAACCCATGCAAAGTCTCCAAAGTGCCCACTGCAGCACCCTAAGCGCCTGATGGTACTGACTGCCCTAGGCCAGATCTAAAAAGCCAGGAAAGCCTGCCAGACTGACAGTCATCTGTGTGGCTCCACCTTTACTTCCACTCAGACAACACTTCGGATTTTAAATACAAAGACAGCACCAGTATTGGTGGTGGCAACATGATTGATGCAGGAGGGACTGATCTGTGAGAAAGGACAAGAGGACTAAGGGAATCCACTGGCTCTTTATCTAAGGAGAATCCCGAACAGCCACAAGAAGACTGACAGCAATTAACCAACATGAACTTGGAGAGCCCATAGCAAGTCCTCTACATTATACCAAGGTCGGTAGGGAGCTACAGAAAGATAAAACCTGGTCTTCTACATGCTAGGACTTTAAAAGTATAGGTCCGAAGGCTTCATTAATTTCTTGTTTCAGGTGATAAAAAGATGTGATTACTCAGATCAAGCTACAACAAAGTCAAACTACAGATAAAGCAAGTATCCACACTAGAAAGGACTCTGGTGATTTCTTCAACAATCTCCCACTCGATGCAGGGACCACTTTCATAGCATCCCTGACCAGAAGCATCTCATGAATCCATTCCCTCAGGCCGTAGCCAGCTCCAGTTCCATGCAGCTGCATTTTTAGGAAATTCTTCCCCTTAGCCACTGCTCCCAGTTCTGCCCTCTGAATCCAGAGAGGACAAATCCACTCCCTCTGCCTCATGTCACTGGTAAAACATTTTCTTACATCTCTCTGATAAATAGGAATTTGTAAAGGGACCATTGGTGAATCTATTGCTCATTGCTTTCCAACGGATAGCACCCAGTCATTATAAATGACAGTGGGCAAAAAATGGCTGTTTTGGGAATACTGTGATTAAAAAAAAAAAAAAGCTAGGCTCAAGCTGTGCCCTTAGGATTGTGCAGTCCTTAGAAAGATTCAGGAGTCTGGCCGGCCATGGTGGCTCACGCCTATAATCCCAACACTTTGGGAGGCCAAGGCAGGTGGATCACTTGAGGTCAGGAGTTCAAGACCATCCTGGCCAACATGGTGAAACCCCATCTCTACAAAAAAAAAAAAAAAAATAGCCAGGGGGTGGTGGCAGGCACCTGTAATCCCAGCTACTCGGGAGGCAGGGGCAGGAGAATGGCCTGAACCCGGGAGGTGGAGGCTGCAGTGAGCTGAGATTGCGACACTGCACTCCAGCCTGGGCAGCAGAGCCAGACTCCGTCTCAAGAAAGATTCAGGAGTCTAAATCCCAAGGGTGGGATGGAGAGGTGTCTGTTTCCAGGTTCTCCCACCCCTGTCAATTTGACAGATGTTGGCACTGGGTCAAGAAAGATGTAAGTCTATGATCCTAGAAAGAGGAATACAATTTGCAATTCTTCAAACCCTGAATAAGGTGGGTTGAGGATCCTGCAACAGCATGCAAGCACACACTGGGTTCCTTAGCAAAACTGAGAGAGAATGCAGGGCTATGGCTAAGTGCAGAGCTGTTGCTCTTCCTTCCTATTCCCCCTTCTCCAGTAACAACAGGCAGAGACCAACAGTCAGAGGCCCACTAATCTCAGTACCACCCTCCCCACAGGAGGATAATTACCATGAGACAAACCAGCAAAAACAAAGTCCTCACTCCAGGGCTGCCCCCAATTCCTCCATCAGGACCATAATCTAAATCAGCCAGTGACCTCGACCTTCAAGGAAAAGGTGATTTCCCTGTGCTTCCTCACTTATCGGCAACTCTCCAAAGGCAGCAATAATGCCTCTGTTTAACTTTTCCATCTACTAAAATATGAAGACTTGTTATTTAAAACTGACTGCAAGAACATCCTCCACCAAGAGTAACTAAGCAGCAGGAAAAATCTAAGGGAGAGAGAGGTAGGCTGAGCCAGTGGAGATTGAAACAGCAGTCTCTCAGGCAGGCAGTGGCTGGACTGGTAAATCCCTCTACCGTCAAATGCTAATGCTCACTTCTCTCTTCCTTGTATTTTATGCTGGGTGTGGCCACTGCCTCCTAGACTGTAAGACAGTGCTGACCAAAATGCCTGGTGGGTGATGTTTTATACAACAACGACTTCGAATCTCAGAAGGACCACAGGAGGAAAATGCCTTGTTTTTGCCTCCTATGGAATACAGAAACTCCATTAAAGTGATTTCTAACTAGGGCCAAGCCAAATCCACTCATTCAGGGAAAGCACTAACAGAAGTCCCAAAAAACATGAATTAGCACCCAGGATGACAACGGGCCCCCAAATGCAGACGTACTGAGATCCCTTAGACAACTTTCCACAGATGGGGAGATGTGATGGAGCACCCAGGACACCCAACCCCAATAGCGGATGCCACTCCTCCCAGTCTAAAGGGGCTTTGATTGTCACCAGCTCATTTCTCAAGGAAACCACCTCTGCCCACTCCTCTCGGGACACATGACTTTGGGAACAAGGAAGAAGGGATAAAAGACAGAAGAGGCAGGGCAGACAGCTGAGTTTGCTTCTACTCTGGGAGATTACAATGAGAAACATCTTCACCCCGCCAGAATTGTGGCTACTGGGTGCAAGCACTGTACTTGAAGCAGTTGTGTGAGACCAGGGTACTTGATACTTATTATTGTTAAAACCTCAGGATTTAGCCCAAAGGGAAATGAGTTACAATGCTGTCTTGTCTAAGGGCTACTCACTTCTTTTTAAAGAGCTTGCGGAAGGAGCTGCGAAAGCCCCCCTTCTGGTCTTGCCTGGGATTTTGATCGCTGAAAGATGTTTGTTCACTTTCTCTTTCTTCTTTGGGACAGAATCTGGTAGTATCTTCTAAATGCATCTCCTGGAAACAAAAAAGAGGGATTTTTTTTCTTTACTCCTTTCCAACGTTATTATGGATCCTGACTATGGGACAATTTTGTGGTGTTGTGACTTTCCTCTCCCATGCCAAAAGATTACCAGTGGGCACCCAATCCCCACTAAAGCAAACCTAGGCTAATGAAGAAACCAGTAGGTGAAAAGAGGATAATTTCCTGCTGAGTGTAGTATTTTCTATGTATCAAGGCAAATAGTCTAGTGTAATATATAACAATAATTAAAGATAAGGAAATAAAATTAGCTAATGTTTTAAAAGAGGACTGCAAGAACATCCTCTACGAGTGAATAAATTCTTATTTTGACACCAACCCTGTTGTGCTAGAAAACCCTCATATCTCCAGGTGTTTCTCTTTCTACAAAATAAGGATGTTCCTTACTTGTAATGCTAGTTTTAAACTCATATTCCTAACTCTCCATTTTAAGCATAAACGAGGGAAGGCATTTTTGAGAAGTCAGACCTGTTTAGAAGAAAATGTCAACTAATACTTTCAACCTGAAAATATGCCTGTAATACAGTTTTTACAATTCTTAACCTATGCTATTTGGAGTATAAAGTAAAATAAGTTAAAAATAAGGCTGCATCTTCTGTGACCTCTCTAGTTTTTTAAGTGTGAGATGTGCTAAATAGAAGTGCATGTATATTTATACGCATACAAGCCAGATATGCACTTATATATGTTTATAGTCCATATGAACAAAGTATTCACCTTGAGGTGACTATAATTTAAAAGCAACTTTAAAAACAGCTGCTGAATTTTGAATAACCTTTAGAAAACCCCAAGTAGTCAAAGCAAAAACCACACCCATGATGCCCTAGCAGTCTCAGGAATTAGACGGGTGACTGCTTGCTGACAGAGAAGCAAAGTGTGAGGATGGATTTTTTTTTTTTTCCCAGGAAACATATGAGCCTGACTTTGAGAACTGGGGGTTGCAGATACAGAAATTCTCTGAGATTCTACTAAGATTCATAACTAGACCATGGAGATAGACATGCAGTGTTTCTTAAAGTGTGGTCCCGCCACTACAGGATCAGGTTGGGCCTTTCTTTAAAAGGTAGCTTCTTGAGGCCCATCCCAGACTTTCTGAATCAGAATCTTTGCAGTGAGGCCTAGGTAATCCTTACGCACACTTAGATTTGAAAACGAATGATTTAAGGGAGGGGTCCCCAACTCCCAGTACTGGTCTGTGACCTGTGAGGAACTGGGCCGCAGAGCAGAAGGTGAGCAGTGGGGTGGGTGAGCCAGCGAAGCTTCATCTGTATTTACAGCCGTTCCCCATTGCCTGCATTACTGCATGAGCTCCACCTTCTGTCAGATCGGCAGTGGCATTAGATTTTCACAGGTGCACAAACCCTATTGTGAAATGCACATAAAAGGGATCTAGGTTGCCCACTCCTTGTGGGAATCTAATGCCTGATGATCTGAGGTGGAGCTGAGACAGTGATGCTAATGCTGGGGAGTGGCTGAAAATACAGATTAACATTAGCAGAGAGGTTTGACTGCACAGAGACCATCATTAATCAATTGCTTGCAGACTCATATCAAAACCCTATCAGTAAGTGGCAAGTGACAATTAAGCTGCATCTGGTGGCAGGCTTTATGGTGGCAAGTGAGTTGATGAACTGCAATGGTACAGCTGCATCTGGTGGCCTTAAAAGTAGGTTTGAGACCATTTCAAATCTCCATACGTTCTGGCTTAAAGTCAAGGCAGAGTATCATGAGATTGCCACAAAGCACTGAAAAGCCTGCTTCCATTTTCAGCACCCGATCTTTGTGAAGTGGGGTTTTCTGCAGTGACGGCAACCAGAATGAGATTACAGAGTAGACTGGACGTGACACACTTTGGGTGTCACTCTCACCCATCACCCCCAGATAGGACCGTCTAGTTGCCGGAAAACAAGCTCAGGGCTCCCACTGATCCTAGATTATGGTGAGTTGTATAATTATTTCATTATATATTACAATGTAATAATAATAGAAATAAAGAACCCAATAAATGTAACGCACTTGAATCATCCCAAAACCACCTCCCCCTCCGCAGTCTGTGGAAAAGTTGCCTTTCCCAAAACTGGTCCCTGGTACCAAAAAGGTCGGGGACCACTGACTTAAGGCATGCTTCTGCCCACCTACACTTAATGTTTCTATCAATCACCTGGGAATTATCCTAAATTGTGATTCAGTAGGTCTGGGGTGCAAGTTCTGCATTTATAACAAGTTCCCAGGCAATGCATTTGCTACTGCCCCCAAGGACCATATTTTGAGAAATGCGCTTTTAGAGACTATTTAGTGACTAAATCTAGTAATGGTTTAAGGAAAATCTCTCTATGGAACCATGATCTCCATAGCATTTCATACTTTATAAAGCCTACTCAAAAATTGTATCTTCTTTGGCCCGATCCTCCCAACAACCCTGTGAGATAGGTTGTCTTATTTTGAGATAACTGGAGGCACAGAGAAGTCAAGTGACTTGTCCAAAAGCACACAGCTACCGGGCAGCAGAGTCAGGACTAGAACCTAGATCCCCTGACAATCATGTGTTCTCACTAGAGCATACCATCTTCTTTCTTGACTCTAAAAGAGACAGAACACTAAAGACTAGGACTCAGCTGGCTCTGCTGGGCTGGGTGAAAGATATACAAAGGGACGAAACACTAGGAGTTTTGCACATCTCAAAAGCAAAGAGTTGATACCTTTAAGGATAGAGTTTTTGAGGGATTTATCTTTTGCAACTAAAACCCCATCCCACCACCACCTCCAACACAAACATGCACATATATACTTAGACATGCAGACATGCACATACATGCCCATGCACATATGTATGCCCACATGGTCTCTGCCCACCTGCACTCTGCATGCAACCTCTCTCTAGGACTCCTAACAACCAGGCCATTTTAAGTTTTTAAGATAGAAAAATCGTGTCCAGAAACAGCAATTAGTAATGGGAACTTTGCATGCTTGAAAATTTTAATGATATTGCTAGAGAAAATGCCTCTTTTAACTGACTTCCATTTGACATTTCCTTGGTATCTCATTTTGAACTGACTTGACACATGTCTGACACTGTTAGGAGATGAAACTTGCTGTCCAGTATGTGCAATTAACAGTTTCTGATACACTGCTTCTTGTTATTTGGTATGTCTGGTAAACAGCCACAAATATATTACTCATTGTTTGCTTCTCAAATATATTGTTATTTCTGATTAATGGTTTTTGCCTTGCAATTGTTGAACCCCAAATTTTTCACAAATCAACTACAAAAGGACATTGTTATTACATATGAAATAAAAGTTCTTTACAGTACAGACTATACTAGTTAGAAGGTTTTGTATGTAAACCTCTGCTCATCCTAAATCACACTGAATTGGCACTATAATTTCCATTTACTTCCCCTTTCAATAAACTTCTAAACTCTGACACATGCCTAAGATTGATTTTTCCAAAAAATTCCGCCTAATCAAATTTTACGAAGCTTGGAGTTGAAAATCAGAGCTACAGGAAAATCTGAGAACCCCAGGGAACCTCAGCAGCTTTGGCTGAGCACACTATCTATCACCTTTTTGTCCTCTGCAGGGACCAGACACAGACTTTGCCGGAGTGCAGGTGGGCAGCAAGCTCCAAGGCTCTTCATGATCCCGCCCCTTCCTGTTCCTCTGGCCTAATTTCCACCACTCTGACCTGGCACAGTACGCCAGAGAAAAGGCATCACCCAGTTTTTCTCACGCTTCCCTACCTCACTCTTCCCCTAGCCAACTTCTAGGCAGCTTTTACAATCTAATTCAGACATTCAACTTCTCTAGGAGGCCTTCTCTGACCACCATGACCCCAAAGGTTTTAAAATATCCCTCCCATGTGCTCCCACAGTTTATTACATAATTCTGTGTTCCTGTGTCTCCTTCCTGTACTAAGCCAGGGGTTCCGGAGGATAGAGACTGGTTTCTTTCTGAATTTTCAGCAATTAGCACAGAGCCTGGTACAAGACAAGCACTCAGTGTTTGCTGAAAAATGAATGAAGGCAAAAAGTCAGTGATCATCACTGTTTCCATTCGAAAATGAGAGTAGTTGGACCGGAAGGGTGGTCGCACAGGTCAGAGCTATCATGTTACTTATGCTCTGCTTAATCAGATCAGAGCAATTATTTGCTCAGAAACTATTAGCACTTCCTGGATAAGTATTTAAAGACCTCTTTAAATGCCCTCCAGGCTTGCAGACACCACAATTAGACATCAAAATATCAAACACCGGTAGACCTGCAGACACAGAGGTTGGCCATCAAAATACCTCAACATTCACTGAGGTCAAAGAAGGTGTTTCTATTTTGGGATGTCCCTGTCCCAAAGAAGTTTGCAAATTAATAGGACACTTTTTTCCAGTCAAAAGCAAAGCAAGTAGAAATAAAGCTGGCTCTGCAGCAAACTGCGCTGCGAGTCTACCTTGAGCTAGGGCAACTTGCCTCCTCCCTAGCTACAAGCAAGAATGCTTCCCGGAGAAAGCGGGGTACGCTGGCGCACCGTGTTCCATATTCTCAACATAGAAACGACGCCTCACAAGGAGAAGAAACACACTGGCCGGGACCTGCGCGGCGTGCCGTGCTCCGAGAAAAGGGCAACTCTTCACAAAAGCAGGAAGAGATTCCCCATAGCTCCCTAAATGTGTGTGTGATAAATCAGGTCTAAAGAGTCACGGGCTTCTCTGCTACCTCTGCCGTCCCTCGTGTACCATATGAGGAATGCTCTTTGGGTCCTGGTACTGGAGAACAGGCGCTGCCACTTGCCTTCCAGGGCCCAGCAGTCTACAGCTTGCAGGGCGCGGGGGCTGCCCCTGCTCTCCCTCTGCCTCCGCCTCCGCCTCCGCCCGCCGACGGCTCGCGCAGCCGCCCCTGAGCGCGCTCCCGAGCCCCTAGCCTCGCCCGGCCCCGCTCCCCTCCACGCTAGAACTCAGGATGCTTCCTGCAGATCTGGGCCTGGGGCCGTCGACGCTGTGGGTTTCGATTTGGTTTTACTTTACCCTCCTTACTTCCAAATAGGTCTGTTTTTCGCTTTGGGACCGCTGTTGGGGGAAGAAAGTCCGGGGCGCGCCGCGAGCGGCTACAGCGGCGGCGGCCGGGCCGTGCGGCTGTGCGGCGCGCTCGGCCTTGATGGGCGCGCGGCCGCCGCTGCTGCTGCGCGTGCTGTAGAGGCGTGGGGCCACGCCGTCGGCGGGCGGTGCACGAGGAAACTCCTTGAGAGAGCGGCTCAGCGGCTTGGCCTTGCCGTGCACCTGCGCCTGCGCCGCCGCCTCCAGCTTGTAGGCGCCGCTGCTGCTCGCCGGCGACGTGGCGCTCTTGGGCAGTGGCTGCAGCGGGTGCTCCGGCCGCTCGGCCTCCATGGCGAAGCTGACGGGCCGCAGGAAGCAGATGTCCAGGCTGGACTCGGAGGAGGCGGGCGAGCAGTTCTCGAAGAGGGCCGGAGCCTGGAACGGCTCCTCGTCGTAGGGCGCGGGCAGCGCGAAGATCTCGCCGCCGTACTCGAACTCTTCGTAGGCCGCGGGCACGAAGCCGCGGGCATCGGGCAGGAGCTCGGCCGGGGCGCGCAGGGAGCGCTCTACGTTGCCCAGCGGCTCGGCCGGAGAGGGCTCGAAGTCCATCTCCGGGATGGCCTGCAGGGGCCCGGCCAGCGCCTTCACGTCCTGCTCGGCCGCGCAGAACTGCGTCGGTGCCAGAAGGCTCTCGGGACGCTCGTGCTTCCTGCCCTCCAGCTCCCAGTCACTGGGCTTCCCAGGCTGCATGCTCTCCATCAGGCTTTGCTGCTGTTGACTTTTCTTCACTGGGGGCATCAGATGGCTTTAGGGGGGAAACAGAGTACAAAAGAGGTGTGCTTACGGCGGGTTAGTGCAGGCCTCTCGCCTGCCCGCGGCCCTCCTGGCCGCCCTCCCAGGCGCCTGCGCATGCCACGTCCCAAGCTCCACAAACTTCCACTAAGGCGCTCCCACGAACCCCCGTCCCCAGGCGGAGAGTGGACAAGGCAGTCCGTTGAGCGGAGACCCGAAGGTATTGTCTGAGCTTCTGGGAAATGGCCTGCGGGCCAGGGACGGGCATCACCCCGCGTGGAAGCCCTGACCCTCCTCACCACCTGCGGTGCTCCAAGGCACACCTTCATCTCTCTTCTCTCCCTTGCTTGCTCTAGCAGAGTCATACAAAATAATGGAAACTCAACTTTTGTTCGACTTGTGGATCTTCACACTCAGAAACAAATTACGTTCCTAGATAAAGTAAACGTGGCATGATCTTGATAACTTCTGAATGAGGGCATGTGGAGTTCGCTGTACTCTTCTATGTAAATTTGAAATTTTCATAATAAAATTTTAAATATATTCCTTGTCACTGTAAAGCATGCTATATAATTCATCTCAAACTGCCACCCACAAAGAATTACCAACATGTAAAAAAAAGCTGTCATTCGATATGCCCAATTTCATGGAGGGTTTTTGGTTTTGGAGTCATGGGTAATGGATAATTTACACAGTTTACAAACTAGGATAGGGTACCATCAGATGGGATGTCCAGTTGTGCTGGACTTACATTGACAGATGTAAATGGACACTGACCAGAAGTGGTTATTCTGCTAGTTTATGTATTCATATTTTAATTCTACCACAAAAATGCACAAAGACTTTGGGAGGCCGAGGCAGACGGATCACCTGAGGTCAGGAGTTCGAGACCAGCCTGGCCAACATGGTAAAACCCTGTCTCTACTAAAACTGCAAAAATTAGCCGGGCATGGTGGCACGTGCCTGTAATCCCAGCTAGTCGGTAGGCTGAGGCAAGAGAATCCCTTGAACCTGGAAGGTGGAGGTTGCAGTGAGCTGAGATCATGCCATTGTACTAAAGTCCCCCCCCCAAAAAAATGCACATATAAATGCTAAAACCAATATTTTGGTGGTCTTAAAATGAAAATTAGGTCTCACGTTAACATGTGCAAGAGTGAGACAAAATACTGACCTCATTTGAATTCTCATTTAACTTGGAAGAAAGATTGGGGGTTTTATTTTCCATACGCAGAGTGCAGTGGCAGCCATATATTGTTCAATCTGGGTGTAATCTCCAGGGGTTTCATATTTTGACGCTATTTGTTGCATTTCAAAGATGACGTTTCATAACTGCCTCAAGAGTTGAAGTGATCCATGAAATAAATATCTACTTTCTGCCTCTCTTCCCACTTTCTACACCTGTCCCTTAACATTAGTGCCTTCCTCTGGGACCCAAGCATTGGGTTGGCTGCTTGGCTGGCACATATAGGCCTGATAGGGAAAGGGGACGGTGGAATCTAGGCTGCCCTGGTAACCCGCACAGACTGGCTGGGTCCCAAAGGCATTGACCTTAACCTTCCCACAGCAGCAGGTGCTTACGTGACAGCAGGGCCAGAACTGGGAGCAGAAGGGTAGGGTTGCAGCATCTCTTCTGAGTGGATCCCGGTGTCACGGACAACCTCAGGACCTGCAGTGGGGGAAGCATCTTGCCCGGCATTGGCACACTGGGAAGCCAGCCCTTTGTACAGCTTCGCCATGGATGACCTAACAGAATGGAAGTAACAGTTCTCAGGTTGTACAGTGGCAAACTGGCTCTCTGAACACAGATTATGCCAAAAAAGATGGAAAGATGTCTCAGATAAAGTTTGCTGTGAAGGTCTCTATCTCCAGGGGCCTTTGCAGACTAAGTTGCTTTGCTTAATAGGGTGCAAGCTGGCAAGAGTAGGGAAGCCGATTCACTGGCTGAAAAGAACTTGGGGGAAGGGGTTGGGAGTATGGAGAGACACCTTCCATCGCAGGAGCCCTGGCTTGGGAGACAGCATCTTTTTCTGGTCTGAAGCTTCCACAGAAATGATTCTGTTTTCCTCCACAGGAGTTGGGATGAAATTGAAGGAAATTCCGGTCATTAGGAAGCTGTGCTGTGGGCTGCTTCTGTTCCCTCCGAAGCTCAGATTCTCCCTAATAAACCCTTCCTATTTCTCCCTAATATAAAACCTATTCGAAATTCCTCTCCCGTATTTGCTTTATTTTTGTCGATATCACATATCACCATCTTATTTATTTGTTCACTGTCCAACTCTAAAAAGGAAGCTCCACGTGGCAAAGATTTGGTTGGGGCCGTTTTGTTCCTTTCAGTATATTCAGTGCATGGAACAGTGCCTGACACACAATAGGTGCTCAATAAATACTTGTTGAATTGATAAAGAAAACTATGTTGTGGCCTTTGAACTGCAATTTTGAACCAGGCAAGTTTAGAGTAGTTGAACTATTTTTGAGGTGGTTAGCAACATGGGATGAGAGGGGGTCTATGTAAGCAGTAGAGTGAAATGTTACCCTGCTAAAATAATTTCCACCGGGTAGTCAGTGACTTGCTCCCGTAGCCAGTCTGACTAGCTCTTTCTCTCCCCTTCTCTCTTCCCTTCTACCTCCCACCACTGCATTTCAGCTACTTAACACACAACGTGGTTACTTGTGAAAGACACCCAGAGTAACTGGTCTTTGACCCTCTAGACCACACCATCAGAACCTTACTTCTTGAGCTTTTTCCGTTTCTGAATAAGCAAATCTTCATTGCACTGAAACAGCAGGGTGTAGTGTGAGATAAATACTCGGAGGCGCTGGACACACACCAGTAGTAGATAATAGTCAGGGTGCTCCTGCTCTGTGAACTTCAGGACGTTCTGGATGGAGGGGGAAAGGAAGCAGCATTGCATAATTAGCAAGAAAATTTGTTTTGTCTCTTCTGCACCTCACCTTGATCTATTGTGGGAGATTGATAGCCATTTAATCAAAACAACGAACAATACACATGACCCATCTAATTATACGCTGAAAGTATGACCATACGCTGGCTGCTTTCTCTCATATTAAGGGAAAATAAGTTACTATCAGACCTGTTTGAGTTGAATGTGAACATAAAATAATTTCATCTGAAAAGTCAGAAGCATCTCCTAATTAGACCTCTGAAGTAATAGCGGCATTCTAACAATTACTGTCTATAAGCAGTGCCTTAACTCAAAAGAGCCAGACCAATGTTGACAACGTCAAGCATCAAGGCGGGCGAGGGAGGGGGACGTTTATGATCAAGCCTGGTGGCCCCTCCTGTTCCATTCCCCGCTGTGCTGCAGTGGAACATGCGTGTCTTGGATTTGGGAAAGCTAAAATGTATCTAGTACTTCCTATTGCCAGGTAGTGAGCCCTTTACGTATACTATTTCATTTAATTTTTACCTCAACCTGCTTAAATAGGTACTATTATAAACTCCATTTAACAAATAAGGAAATTGAGGTACAAAGAAGGTACATGATCTTCATCAGGTTACACATCTAGTAAATAACGGAGGCAAGGTTTGAACTCAAGTCAGAGAGTAGAACCAGGTCTTGTTTGCCATATTCTACTATTTGCAAAACCTGGGTTTCAGTCCTAGTTTTTTTTACCTACTTAGGTGTGTTAACTTGGGTAAATTGTTAACTTTTTTGGCCCTGCATTTTCTCATGTAAAATGTGACAACAATAATACCTAATTCATGGGATTGTTGAAAAGATTAAATAAGATCATTATTGTGAGAAAATGCTTTTAGAATCTAAAACTATATACAATTGAAAGTCTTTTCAGGGCACGGGTGGTGGCTCATGCCTGTAATCCTAGCACTTTAGGAGACCAAGGTGGGCAGATCACGAGGTCAGGAGATTGAGGCCATCCTGGCTAACACAGTGAAACCCTGTCTCCACTAAAAACACAAAATTAGCTGGGTATGGTGGTGGGTGCCTGTAGTCCCAGCTACTCGGGAGGCTGAGGCAGGAAAATGGCGTGAACCCGGGTGGCGGAGGTTGCAGTGAGCCAAGATTGCACCACTGCATTCCAGCCTGGGCGACAGAGCGAGACTCCGTCTCAAAGAAAAAAAAAAAATACAAAAGTAAGTCAGGCATAATGGCAAGTGCCTATAGTCTCAGCTACTCAGGAGGCTGAGGTGGGAGCATTGCTTGAGCCTGGGAGGTTGAGGATGCACTGAGAAAAGTCTTTTCAATTTTGATACTTTGATACTGGACTACTGGACTACTTCTACCTGGGATTAGTCCCAAGCATTTCTAAGATGCTTTCATTACTTAAGAAGATCAGTCAGCAATTAAACCAGAACAGGTGGGTGGTGGGAAGAAGAGGATCTGGTGGGGGTTAGTGAGCCTCTCTTTCAACTCTTCTTCCTCCAGGATATCACAAGCCCTGCAGGAAAATGGTATGAAGAAATCAGCTCATCATCTTCATGCCTCTTCTGTGACATAAAGCTTAAACATGGCATGGTAGAACCTTGGACCCATGCCAAAAGAAAGTAGTCATGATAGCAGTTAAGTGAGCAGGTTAGATGGATATTTAGATGTCAGGTGGTGGCATTTAGATAGCTGTAAAACCAAAATGGAAAGAACTGAATGAAGTGCTTAGAATCTAGCAGGAGTGGTTATAGATAGATCCTGGATCAGCTGAGGTGGAAGTTGCTGGTAAGTAAAGATAGAACTTCAGAGGTAAGCATCATCAGCTGAACATTTTTAGAAATAAAGATTTTAGGCTGGGCGCAGTGGCTCACACCTGTAATCCCACCACTTTGGGAGGCTGAGGCGGGCGAATCACTTGAGGTCAGGAGTTTAAGACCAGCATGGCCAACATGGTGAAACCCCGTCTCTACTAAAAATACAAAAATTAGCTGGGCATGGTGGCACATGCCTGTAGTCCCAGCTACTCAGGAGGCTGAAGCAGAAGAGTCGCTTGAACCCAGGAGGCAGAGGTTGCAGTGAGCCAAGATCGCACCACTGAACTCCAGCCTGGGTGACACAGCAAGACTCTGTTTCAAAGGAAAAAAAAAAGAGAGAGAGAGATTTTAGCTCATACCACAGGGTATCATGGGTTATGGGGTAATCATAGAAATCGAAGTAAACACTTCTTAGAAATATTTATGATTCTTGAGACTTTACAGTATTTCTCAGTTGGGAGCCAAAACCAATAATTATTTAGCATGCAAATCAGTTTGGTGGCTTTCCCACCCATGCCTACCTGCAGATGTATCAGATATTCAGGGATGCGCTGGACTATGTGAAAAAACAACGTGTAGATGTCAGATTTAATCTCTTCATCACCCTGAATGAAAAAAAGGTCAGGTCACTCTTCAGTGTTCCTCCAGCTGTGGCAGCAGAACCTGAGTCGGTCCCACCAGAGTAGGAAGGGTTTCCTCCCGGAGCATTTTCTTCCCGGAGATTGTCACAGAGCACTGACCTCTCATGGGAAAGGCCACGTGTTCAGGGACACGCCCTAGGAGACAGCTCTTCTCCCACAGGGAGCATATCATATACTTCTTTTGAATCCACCCAAATTTCCAAACTACCCTCTCCTTCCACTCAGCGCAGTTCCAGACAGAAGCCGGCACTCAATAACCTCTATTTGAGTTGAATTAATTCATTAAGACTCTCCAGCAAGTAATCATGACAATGGTGTAGTAATAGGCTCTAAGGGAGACTTGGCGCCTCAGGAGAGTGGAAAAGGGAGTGTCATTAGAAACTAGTCAGCTGGCCTGGCCGCAGAAAACATGCTGTACTTTCTCCAAGTCCCTTCTTTTTCTTTCTCTTCTCTTTCCCAGGTATTTGCTGAAAGCTAACATGGTAGGCATTATACTGGGTTGGGAGTAGTAGGGGGTTGAAGTAGAAACTTAATAAGACAGAGCCTCTTATCTCTTGTGAAATTTGATTAACTCTTAGTGTTGGGGCTTCTGATACTGTCTGTTCCTATCGATCTGAAATAACTAAGCTGTTATACATGTATATGTGCTTACTGAGCACCTAATGCATCACTGCAGTAGCAATACTTCAAGCAACATGACTAGAGCCACCTTATGATCTTATAAACTGACAAAGGATGACTGAAGTTTAATATTCGGATTCATCTCTTCTGAGACTGAAAAAAAACCCACCACATATAGCAGGTGAGCTGCAGCCTGGAGATCTCTGCAGAGAACGCCCATTATAGAACTATAGTTTGTCTATAGTTCCAACGGAATGGAACAGAGGGTCAGTAAGGCAGGGAGAGGACCAACACAATGGCACTGGTCCTCAAGTGAGTTCCTTTAACGCAGGTAGTAGTACTAGTGGCTGTGTTCGGGCCATTCCCCAGCCTAGAAAGCAGAGTGCATGTGCTGTATTGACTGGGTGGATGAGCAACATCATATGATACCACGTGCAGATGAAGGATAGCATATACATGGCGTTAACTCACCTCTTTGAGGACTACAACATGAACCAATGAGATGCACTCAGGCAGGTCCCTTAGGTAGGCAACATAATAATCCAAGAAATTATTCTTTAAAACAAACATAAAAATGCATGGTAAGAACCTGAAAACAGGATCTATAATATTTTTATAGAGTCATATATGTAAAAGAAGAGTACTTTGCAGAGATTATCTTATTCATTTAATATGTTCTTTATTTTATATATTTTGAGGCTTTAAAAAAATTATCTTAGACCGGGCACAATGGCTCACTCCTGTAATCATAGCACTTTGGGAGGCCAAGGCGGGTGGATTGCCTGAGCTCAGGAGTTTGAGACCAGCCTGGGCAACACGGTGAAACCCCGTCTCTACTAAAATACAAAAAATTAGCCGGGCATGATGGCGGGTGCCTGTAATCTCAGCTACTTGGGAGGCTGAGGCAGGAGAATTGCTAGAACCCGGGAGGCAGACCTTGCAGTGAGCCGAGATTGTGCCACTGCACTCCAGCCTGGAGGACACAGCGAGAGACTCTGTCTCAAAAAAAAAAAAAAAAAAAAAATGTATCTTAAAAAAAATTTTGGTTTTAAGGTAAACATCCCTACTGCTTTGGAATCCAAACTCAGTATCCCCTCCCTAATGAGAGAAAGTGAAATAATAAACCCAGGGAGGAGGGAGGTTCATGTAAGTTGAAAATGTATTTTTTTAGTCATTTAACAATAAAAATGTATATTTTATTTTTGTAATTCGTGTCATTTCAGTCAATCATCTACGTCCAGATGAGGGACTCTGCCCATCCCACTTCACATCATCCAGATCAGTAGTTCACAACATTTTCTAGTAAGTGCATATTTCCACTAACTGCATATTTATCTATGCATTATCCCCTTAGGAAAATCATTCTCAGCTTATAAAGTTATAATAATTCTCAGCAAAAGGAAGAATACTGAACACAAGTAAGTAAAAGTGATATTAGAGGATATTAGTACATTATATCCACTCTAGTCTATAGAAGAAAATAATTTGTAAACTTTGTATTGTTACCCACAGATGAGAATAATTGATACACAAAAATTGATTTCAGGCAAAGTCTGGCTTGCAGACCAATTTTAATTAGCCCACACAATCTTTTAAAAATAAGAAAATTTCCCACAAAATTCTGGATTTCCAGCTTTTCTTAAAATATCAGAAGCTCTGGCAACTCTAGTCCTTTTTTCCTGCATAATGATTGGACAAAGCTAAGTAGCTATTCCTTGTAAAACAACACAGCTGCTCTACCGCAGCTCACACTTCACACCAGTCCATACTGTGTTCACTTCACTCATTTATGCCACTGTCTGGCCCTGTAGGCATTTGAGTTTGCAGCCTCTGACTTGGATCGTATTTCCTTTGTAGGATATTATAGAGATTGCAAAATTCAAGATAATAGCCACCCATCACATTTAACAAAAAATCTCCAAGGAATGAAAATTGTGTGTGAAAATACACATGTATATACAAACTCTCATATGTATATATATGCATGTGTGTGTATATATTTCATGTGTATATATGTGTGTATATATATACACATGCATATATATACATGTTTTAATGTATATATACATTTTTTCTTTTTTTAATTTAATAGAGACAGGGTCTTGCTGTGTTGCTCAGGCTAGTTCTGAAGTCCTGGGTTCAAACAATTCCCCTGCCTCAGCCTCCCAAAGTGTTGGGATTACAGGCATGAGCCACTACACCCGGCCCACAAATATATATACATACATTTATATAAACACAAACACACACACAATATGTACACACATCCACATGCATATTAGACAGAGGCAGTTATAGTACAGTGGAAAGTTATGAACTAGAAGTCAGAAGACCTAACTTAGGGTTCTGAAAGTCACTCATCTCCAACTACCTAGGTAGCGGGGTGATTTCGGGAAGGCTTTTAAATCTCTCTGAATCATTCCATGATCTGTATGTAGAATGAGAAAGACTAGATCTCAGTATTTCTTCTAGCTCTGAAATTCATTGCTTCTAGATTCTCTATTAAGAGAAGTAGACAAATGAGACAGAAATCCATATAAGTAAAATGTATGGAGGGGTGGAAAAAACCTTACCTCATCATTTGTTAACTTAAGGAATAAATCTCCAAGAACGCCTTGGCGTGGCCACTTCAGGACCCTTTCCTGCAGTGCGTGAAGCAGATCCAGGTGCTGCTGGACGAGATACCGTAAAGAGCCAGGGAAGAGGCTTGAAACAGAATAGAGACGAAATCACACAAACCAGGTGTGGAGAAGAAAGGATCCTACAAAAATACGTGCAGCAGGGCCCATTCTCTTGGCCATCCAACATACTCTGAGTCACAGGCCTGCATTTAGGATTTTTTAAAGTTTTTCACTGCACACCTAATAGCAGATATCCTGACTACAAAACAAAACAAAACAAAACAAAACAAAACAAAACAAAAACCTTTACTAATGGCTTCTATACAAATGTGTATTGAACTAATAAAGAGGCCTGGCATGCCACGCCTGCAATCCCAACACTTTGGGAGTCGGGCGGATCACCTGAGGTCAGGAGTTCAAGACCAGCCTGGCCAACATGGCAAAACCCTGTCTCTTCTAAAAATACAAAAATTAGCTGGGCACGGTGGCATGCACCTGTAATTCCAGTTACTTGGGAGGCTAAGGCAGGAGAATCACTTGAATCCGGGAGGTACAGGTTGCAATGAGCTGAGATCACGCCACTTCACCCCAGCCTGGGTGACAAAGCGAGACTCTGTCTCAAAATAAATAAATAAGTAAGTAAGTAAGTAAGTAAATAAATAAATAAATAAATAAAATACAAATAAACAAAGAGCACATCACTTGAAAGACCTTTTTACATGCTCTTTTAAATGACACTCAGTGGAAATTCTAATGGATACCTTTTTCGATGTTTTAGTGCTATTCCTATTTGATGTGCAAAATAGTCTATTCTAATTAGTGTTGTAGATGCAGCACTCAGGTGGCATCTATGTGACCATTCTCAGCTACCAGGAGGAGACTGCTATTTAGGTAAGTAGGAAAATTTGTTTAAAGTTGGCAACTAAAAAGCTCAGGGAGTTGTAGGGTATGAGAGGGTTTCTTGTTTCCTTTTCTTCAATTTCTAAGAGGAATACAGGGCCAGGACAGAGTCTTGTCTGGGTAGGCTAGTAATACAGTTTGGATGTGTGTCCCCGCACAACTCTCATACTGAAATGTAATCCCCAGTGTTGGAAGTGGGGCTTGGTGAGAGGTGATTGTATCATGAGGGCGAATTTCTCATGAATGGTTTAGCACCATCCCTTTTGGTACTGTCCTACCAAGTGATAGTGATAGTGAGTGAGTTCTCATGAAATCTGGCTGTTTAAAAGTGTTTAGTGCCTCCCATCTCTCTTGCCTTGCTCCTGCTCTGGCCATGTGACATGCCTGCTTCCCCTTCGCTTTCCACCATGATTGGATGTTTCCTGAGGCCTCCCCAGAGGCTGAGCAGATGCCAGCTTCATGCTTCCTGTACAGCCTGCAGAACCATGATCCAATTAAACCTCTTTACTTTATAAATTACCCAGTCTCAGGTATTCTTTATAGCAATGTGAAAACAGCCTAACACAGCTACTGACCAGGCCTGGCCTGCTACTCCCTGAATTTTACAAAGCACCTTTTCTATCATTCCATCCCTCTCTCCTCCATCTTGCAATGTACTTCCTTTTTTTTTTCTTTTTCTTTTTTTTTTAAGTGATGAAGGGAAGAAGGGAGACGTCAGAGAAGGGTGGGGTGGAGAGGAGAGATAGAGAGTCATGGGAGGAAGAGGAAGAGGGACTAGCTGGGTAAGAGTGAGGTGATTAGAGGCCTATAGGGAAGAGGAAGAAAAAAACAAAAAGAAGCAGAGTTTTTCTGGGTTACAGCAGGGACTGGAGCTCTAACTTGGTGATTTAAGGTAGGTTCCTTTATGCTTTCAGCACCGCAAGTTTAACAAACAGGAAAGAGATGGTCTGGTTGTTCTGAACTTACTTGACTATTTCCCCACGGTCAAATGAGAGTAAACTGCTGGACAACTGGGGTGCTTTCCCAGGAAGCAAACCTTTGTTGGAACAATAGGAAGGACGCCAGACCCAGAGGAGGTTTTTTCCAACTCATTTCCAAGCCAAGCAAAGTGACCCCTGTGACTGTAGCTCAGAGGAGACACACAAACGTGAGAATAGGGTACCTAGACCCCAGTGAACGGATGCGAGGAAGCCTTCCACTCCCACCTTCCACTCCCTCCACCTCCTGTGCCTGGAGCCCCCACACGTGCAAAGGAGAGGCCTCCGGACCTGAGCACTTACAATGGAATAGTGGGCTTAGGAGATCAAAGAAATCCCTGTCCAGATCAGAGGGGAATTTGGAGGGGTGGCTAGCAGATACACTGACTGGGAGAAGACCATAAACCTGATGGAGAAAAGCACAACTGATTGTACTGAAAGAGTAAAATGCTGCACCAGCCAAAGATCTAGGTGCAAAAGATTTCTTCCTACCCAGTGGTTGTAAATGACTTCGTGTAATAGTCCTGGTGTGACCCTGGAAGCTATTAGGGCACCATGGGAAGACCTGACATTGTGATGAATTGTCCATATATGTAGATAATATGTCTTGGATTATTGATTTCCTTTTTCTTTCCCCATTCCCCTCCCTCCCTTTCTTCGTCCCTTCCTTTCTCCCTCCCTCCCTCTGCTTCCCTTTCTTCCTTCCTTCTCCCTTTCTTTCTAGAGAGCTGCATTCTGCTATGCTGTGGTCAGTGTACTTGGAGAACAGCAGAGCTGGTACCAATCTCCTCCCGGACTGCCCACCGGGATGATCGTTTGAGATTTCAGGGTGGGGTCGGAGAAGGCTAAGGACCCCATCAAGTACTGTGGAAGCACATAAAATTACATGAAAAACAATGACCTATAGGGGGTTCTGTACGAAATATTGAAAACGGGCTTTAAACCTTTTAAACAAATTTAACAAGGGTATTATTTGAAATTAGGGAGGAGTGTGAAATCAGAAGACAGAGAGCAAAGGGGGAAAGATGGCAAGAAGTACAGCCACACTTCACCGGTTTCACTCTTTTGCCTGGCGCCAGACCTGACGCCCAGAAGCAACTTTTTCATGAAGACAAAGTATTCAGAGCTCAGCATTTTTTTTTTCTATTCCTTTACTGGGGATGAAATTACGGCAACATGAGTAGTTTATTATTTCTAAAGTCTCTAAAGTTTTTATCTCCTAACAACGTAGTACTTAATCAATGAGGGAAATACACTAAAAGCAAGAAAGAAAAATCCAGTTATAGTTTCAGGTTAATAACTTAGCTTTTGCCAGCCCAGAATGAGGCCAAAATAACTCCTGAGCTTGGCAGTAGCAGGTTCCCGCCACTTTGGAGGGGCATGATCATTAAACGTGTGCCACCTGGTGGTGATCTGTAGCACGAAGCTTGTTGTGCTCTTGGTAGACAAAGCACTGGAGTTTAGCTTATAAGGCTAATCGACAATCCTGCTGAGCTGATCACTGCCCCTTCCATAAGTGTTCAGACAGAACTGTGATCCTGAGGCTGTGACTCTAACTAGGTGAGTCAGAGTCAAAAAAACCCAGAACTCCAACTTCTGTGATCCTTCGACAAATGACAGCCTGGGCAACAGAGTGAGACACCGTCTTTATAATAAACTGAAAAATTAGCTGGGCATGGTGGCTCATGCCTGTAATCCCAGCTGGGGATGCTGAGGCAGGAGGATCACTTGAGCCCAGAAGTTTGAGGCTGCAGTGAGCTGTGATTGGGCCGCTGCACCCCTCTCCAGCCTGGGCGACAGACAGAGACCCTGTCTCTAAACAAAACAAACAAATGAACCATAGCCCTCAAGTTCTGCCCAGGTTTTAGCCAGCAGCATGTGCCCCTGCAACTTCCAGCCCTTTCAGCCAGGGGCAGGGCTGGCTTCCAACAGGCTGAGGAAGCTCTTGAGTGACTTACTTTGTTTTAGGAAAAACCTAAGGTTTTATTTAATAGGTTGGAGAAGATGTGGCCACCTCAGGCTTGAGTGTCAAGTTGTACTTGCAGTGGGGGTTATTTGCATCCCAGGTTACTTTCCAATTGGGGTAAAAAGTGCTGAAGGCTTGTGGTTTGTGATGGGAAAATTAGTAAATGTTAATATACTTATTTTCATCTCTGCATGGAGAAAAATGCCAATAGAGAAAAGGAACAATCTCATTCTGCTTTGCATTTCCTTCAGTTGGTTTATTTAAAGTACACAGAGAGGTTAGGCACAGTGGCTCACACCTGTAATCCCAGCACTTTGAGAGGCTGAGGTGGACATATCACTTGAGGTCAGGAGTTCGAGACCAGCCTACCAAAATGGCAAAACCTCGTCTCTACTAAAAATATAAAAATGAGCTGGGCATGGTGGTGTGTGCCTGTAATCTCAGCTACTCAGGAGGCTGAGGCAGGAGAATCACTTGAACCCAGAAAGAGGAGGTTACAGTGAGCCGAGATCACGCCACTGTACTCCGGCCTGGGCAACGGAGTGAGATCCTGTCTCAAAAAAATAAAGAAAGAAATAAAGTACACACAAAGGTTTCAGAAAAGCTTTAAAAAAAGAAGAAAGATAATGAGTGGAGAAGAATAATGAAAATCTAACCCTAAAATAGAAAAACGGCAGCACCACCAAGCTCAGAACCAGAGACTTCATATTCAGTACTAACAAAGAATGTGAGGTTGAAGCTTTTCTCTGCTTGGTCCATGCAAAGAAAACAGAGGGTTAGCCTAGCAAATAACTAACATGAATAGCATCATTGCAGGTATCTTGAAGTAACTATGATCTCACTTTCATAGAGGATTGTATGATAGCTTTAATTTTTTAATCTTGTAGGATTTGAGGGAGAGATCTACTCTTTCCTCCCAGTGATGGGTCATAAGAGAACATCTTAGAAAAATAGGAAGTGGCAGCAAGTCAGCAAGGGCCCTCTCTTTTATCTACCCAAATCTTCTGCAGGGTCTGGTCTCTCCCCTATGACCTCCCGCCTGCTGGAGGCTTGCAACAAGGGCTAGACAAACATATCTAGCAGTCCTACTTAACAAATCAACTGAGATCTGAAGTGAACACTTACAGGCCGTGCAAGAGGGAGGACTGAGTTTTTTTTTTTTTTTTTTTTTTTTTTTTGAGACGGAGTCTCGCTCTGTCGCCCGGG
The DNA here is from genome assembly GCF_002776525.5 of Piliocolobus tephrosceles. Classification (NCBI taxonomy): domain Eukaryota; kingdom Metazoa; phylum Chordata; class Mammalia; order Primates; family Cercopithecidae; genus Piliocolobus; species Piliocolobus tephrosceles. The sequence continues at coordinate 39,005,351 of NC_045448.1, read as the reverse complement.
CTGGAGTACAGTGGCCGGGTCTCAGCTCACTGCAAGCTCCGCCTCCCGGGTTTACGCCATTCTCCTGCCTCAGCCTCCCGTGTAGCTGGGACTACAGGCGCCAGCCACCTCGCCCGGCTAGCTTTTTGTATTTCTTAGTAGAGACGGGGTTTCACCGTGTTAGCCAGGATGGTCTCGAACTCCTGACCTCGTGATCCGCCCGTCTCGGCCTCCCAAAGTGCTGGGATTACAGGCTTGAGCCACCGCGCCCGGCCTAGGACTGAGTTTTGAAATAGGAAGAGACAACTCTATGCTTCTGGCTCTCTGAGAAACTTTATATACTGCTGTTAAGGCGGTGGCCTTGGGGAAGTGGTATGATGTATAAGAGCACACAATACAGGGTCGGGCAGGCCTGCATTTGAATCCCAGCACTAATTGGCTCTGCAGCTTTAAGCTTCTCTGGCCTTTAGTTCCTTCATCTATGTGGTAGGGGTCACAGGGTTCTGCTGAACATTTCGGGAAGTTATAAATCAAGTGCCTAGCAGAGCAGCTGCTTACCCTTCCACAGTAAACAGTTCTTTCTCTTTTCCCCGCCTGACCCCGCCTCCCCAGATTTTCAGGCTAAGAAGAGATGCTGCTGGCTTAGAATTTTCTATGTGGAAGCAAAGCCACAACAAAGGGTACACCGCCTTTAGATTTCATTACTTAAACTGAGTAGGTCTTTGGCAACATCAAGACAGCTGGAGCATATAGAGACTTCCAGAGGCCTGAAGCGCAGCTGGGAGGATCAAGGAGGGGGAATTGGAAGGGCCAGATGGGGAAGGAAGGACTGCTGAGAATCTGGGCAGCGTCTTAGAGGTGAGGCCCAGTCCAGATGGTCACAGCTTTAGCTGGGTCACCTTAGCCTTTCTGTTCTTGTTGCTTTGTATTTTGTTTACTTCGGTTTTGTAGCAAAATAATTCTTGAAAATAGTCAAGCCACTTGTGGGTTTGTCAGGGAGTAGTGACCTCACTCGGTCATTTAGGTAGGAGGGGCCGCAGTGTGTTTTGAGTATATTGTTGGGAGCCACTAAGTCAAATAGATTTGGGAGGATGGTAAGGAGCAGGAAAATATAATTAGGGCCTTCCCTGGGTAGATTCAGAATTTATGAACCACCAGTGTATATTACCCGATGGAATATTTAAAGTAATAATGCCACATATGTCCATAGTAGTCCATAATCCAGACTTTCCATTCTTTTGGATTGGCCTTTTCCTCAATTTTTCTAGATTGTTATATATTCATTACATTAATCTTTTTCACCAAGTCTTATTTTCCTTCTTCCTGCTTTCTCCCAATAGAGAGGGAAACAGAAAAAAGTCTAAAGACTATGAACAGATATAGGTGGAGTGTTGTGACATGGGAAAGCGTGCTGTCACAACAGGTGGCAGACCCTATGAGCACACACACACACATACACACACACACACACACCCATGCCTTACCCAGTACTGCAAGATCACCCACACTAATGATAAGGCCCAGGTCCAGAGTTATGTCAGCCCTGTGTCATTTCTCTAATGGCCGCTGAGTGCTTCGGTTTGCCATTCATTATCTCGTGCTTCTAAAAGACCTGTGACCCATGGGGACTCCATGCAGATGGCGACAGAAACCAATGCCTCCCTCAGTGTAGCATTTGTTCCCCCTTTAAGTTTTTAAAAGACATGTTACAGACACTGAAGGCCCAGGAGACTATAATCATTTTCTTACCTTGATGAAAATCTAAGTTTAAGACTTGCCAGGGGTTCCCTGTTATGATGACCTAAATGTGTCCCCCAAAATCCATGTGCTGGAAACTTAACCCGCAATGCAACAGTCATGGGAGGTGGGGCCTGTGGTGGGTGTTTAGGTCGTGAAAGCTCCGCCCCGTGAATGGATTATGTTTAGGTCATGAGAGCTCCGCCCTGTGAATGGATTATTGCCACTACAAAAGGGGCCTGAGGGAGTGGGTTCCCCTGCTCTCTCCTGCTCTTCTGCCATGTGAGGCTGCAATGTTCCCCGTCTCTGGAGGGCACAACAACAAAGTGCCATCTTGGAACCAGAGATAGAATCTGCCAGCGCCTCGATCTTAGACTTCCCAGTCTCCAGAACTGTGAGAGAAGAAATTTCGGTTCATTGTAACTTATCCAGTCTATGATATTCTGTCATAGCAGCACAAAGTGAACCGAGACACCTGCCATCACTGCCTCTTGTCTTTTCAAAGACTGTTTCTGGAACTCTTTATAGGCCCCAGAAATCCCAAAGTGGAAACAATAAACCACTTACCTTAAATCCTAATCAATCTGAAAAGCAAAGGCAATGAGTGCATGGATACCTTCTCTCTTTGGAATTCCTCTTTCCATCTGACCCCTGGAATGTGGCTTTTATCTTCAAGATCAGAGAGATGTTAATGACATATTTTCTTTCAGATTCAAGCAGTTCCAGGGCCACAGTCTGTCTTTTAGCTTTAGAAACAAACCAAAGAGGGATTTGAAATTAACCATTTCTTCCTAAAATCCCATTAAATGCAAGCAATAAAAGTGATAAAAGGATATTGAAAACATAAAAAAAAAAAAAATCTGCAAATTTTTGAAAGGTAGAAAGCAGAATGGAGGCGCCATAATTCATTCAGCAGAGCAAAGGGCACAAAGTCTTGGTGTCCCCATCTGCAGCTGGAAAATCTGCTGAGAAGCATCTGGAAAGCTCAAGGATTGGAGACACCAGGGGCAATAGAGATAGTGCAAATAAGTGGCAATGCTGAAAGCAGGAGCAATCATTGAAAGTCTACATATGGGGCAAATGAACCTCCAGATCCTCACCCCCATACAAGATGGCTTCCTCACTTCCTCTCCATGGCAAACAAGAAAAATGAAACTAGACAAGCCCTGGTTTCTGGGATCTGGGCTAAAGACTTACGACATAGTAGAGTTCAGATGCTAAAATGAAAACAAAAGGGACTCAGGGAAGGCTTCATACTGAACAGTGAGACTTCCCTCAGCCTCCTTCCCCTGTAGATCCCAGAGTGCCAGCAGCAGCCAGGTTTAAACTCTTCAGGCAGGAGATTGGAGGGTCTTCCACTTGAGAAACTGAACTGCCCAAGGGAAAAAGATCCACAGACACTGATATAAAGAGGTCAGCTATCAGCCAGGCATGGTGGCTCACCCATGTAATCCTAGCACTTTGGGAGGCCGAGGCGGGTAGATCACCTGAGGTCAGGAGTTCGAGACCAGCCTGGCCAACATGGTGAAACTCCATCTCTACTAAAAATACAAAAATTAACCGGACGTGGTGGCACATGCCTATAATCCCAGCTACTCAGGAGGTTGAGGCGGGAGGACTGCTTGAACCCAGGAGGCAGAGGTTGCAGTGAGCTGAGATCGCACCCTTGCACTCCAGCCTGGGCTATAGAGCAAGACTGTCTCAAAAAAGAAAAAGAGGTCAACTATCAAAAGTTAATTTGCCATCTGATTAGCCTATCCATAATGAAGCCCACTGATTGACAAGCTTGGCCAATACAAAATTTCCAGAGTTTTTCTAAGAGCTCTTTCTTACATATATTTAGCTAAGAATGCTCACACTTTTGAACAAAGCTTATACCTTAAAAGAATGAGAAGAAAAAAGCATATACACATATATTTTTTTATAAGGAAGGAGGACCCTAAAGAAACAGAGACAATGCAGGATACAAAAGAATAAAAATTTTTAATCTTACAATTCATATTCTCAAAGAAATATAAGAAACATATTCCAGTCATTTAACAATTGCAGGATACTATTTTTAAAAAGAGAGGCTAATTTTTAAAAAGGAGAAACTTTTAAACATTGCTTAAAAGATAGAAAAAATTAAAAGGGTAGAAGATGAAGTAAAATAAATCTCCCTTTCTTAAAAAATAAAAAAGATAAGAGGGGCCAGGAGCAGTGACTCACGCCTATAATCCTAGCACTTTGGGAGGCCAAGATGGGCGGATCACAAGGTCAAGAGATCAAGACTTGCCAACATGGTGAAACCCCGTCTTTACTAAAACCACAAAAATTAGCTGGGCGTAGTGGCGTGTGCCTGTTGTCCAGCTACTCAGGGGGCTGAGGCAGGAGAATAGTTTGAACCTGGGAGGCAGAGGTGGCAGTGAGTTGAGATAGTGCCACTACACTCCTCCTGGGCGTGACAGAGCAAGACTCCATCTCAAAAAAGTAAAGAAAAGAAAGAAAAAGATAAGAAAGAAGTATATTGAAGAAAAATAGAAGAGCAAAAGATGGCAGTTGAGAAATCAATCCAAGAGGTCCAACATCAAATTAGTAGAAGTTTCAGAGAAAAGAAAGAAAATGGATGAGAAGATATTATCAAATTAATAACAGGAAAAAAAAAATCCCAGGACATGTATTTCCAGAGAAAAGGGCCCTTGTGCCCAGCAAAATTAATGAAAAAGACTCACATCATTATAAGGCATATTACATCACTGTGAAACTTTAGCACACCACGAATAAAAAGAAGATCCTAAAAGTTACCAGATAGAAAAATCAGGTAACGGGCTGGGCATGGTAGCTCATGCCTGTAATCCCAGCACTTTGGGAGGCCGAGGGGGGTGGATCACGAGGTCAGGAGTTCAAGACCAGCCTGCCCAACATGATGAACCTTCATCTCTACTAAAACTACAAATATTAGCCAGGTGTGGTGGCAGACGGCTGTAGTCCCAGCTACTCGGGAGGCTGAGGCAAGCGAATCACTTGAACCTGGCAGCCAGATGTTGCAATGAGCTGAGATCACTGCACTCCAGCCTGGGTGACAGTGGGAGACTCCATCTCAGAAAAAAAAAAGAAAAAGAAAAATTAGGTAACGTACAAAAAACTGAGTATCAGAATGGTACTGGACTTCCTAACAGCAAAATTAGAAGGTAGAGGACAGTGGAACAATTGCTTCAAAATCATGAGGAAAAAAGATGTCATATTTGGCCAAATTATTAATCAACTATGTGAAACCATTTTTGCAAAATTATGACAGCAAGAGAAATCTGACATAGCTGACTCCATCTTGCTTCTAACTTCAAGCTGCCCTTGTACATTCCTGAGCATAGGCTGAGATTTTGGGAGCAATTTAGTTCATAGTTCAACTGAAAGCAAGGATGCTAATAGCCCTTCCCAAAACTAACCCCATGCCCTCCGATTTGGTACCCAAACTAGCTTTGAAAAACTAATGAAAGGTCAAAAGGTTAAGATTATGAATTATGAATTCATATTATGAATTACACTAAGCTATAGGCATAAATGATAATCAGCCATTGTTCTGGAGGTCACAAGATTTGTAACTTCCCTAGCTATTCCTGTAGATAACATCACTACTGTAGAACCTAAGATTGGTCTTTTGAGACATTTTTCCAGACTTTTCCATTTCTGGAAGCTGACTGACTCCACCTGGACCCAGAACCCATGACTCAACCAGTCCTGTGGCCCTCACCCAGAAGCTGACTCAGCATATGAGGACCACATCCCTGTGATTTCATCTGCAACCAATCAACAGCACCCATTCCATAACCCCCTGCCCAGCGAATTATCCTTAAAAAAACTCCAGTCTCTGAATTTTCAGGGAGATTGATTTGAATAATAAACTCCAGTCTACTGCATAGCTTGCTGTATGTTTATTCAACTCTTTCTCAATTGCAATACAGCAGCTGCAGTAAGTCAGCTCCACCTGCACAGCAAGCTGGTAAGAAGGACCCGCCAAGTGATTACATATGCAGAAGCTACTGGATGATGTGTTCCACCAAAACTGGAAGTAAACCAAGAAACCAAGGATACAGAAGATGAAAAAAATCAACAATAGCAACAAACAAACAGGAATCGAACAGAGGAGAAATATAAAGAAAATTCTTAAGAAGACTGGAAAGTCCCAGGATGATGGCAGTACATTGGGCCAAAGCAGAATAGGATGATGGAGGCAAATGCTCTTTAAAAAAAAAAGATGGCTGGGCATAGTGACCTGTGCCTGTAGTGCCAGCTACTTGGGAGGCTGAGGCAGGTGGATCACTTGAGCCCAGGATGTTGAGGCCAGCTTGGGCAACAAAGGGAAACCCCCACCTCTAAAAAACTAAATGGATAAAAATAAATTAAAAACTAAAAACAGTGATGATGTAAATAGTAAAGTTTCTGTTATATTGCTAAGAAAAATTCAAGATCTATATAAATGAAGAGATATACCATGTTCTTCAAATGGAAGACTCAATACTGTCAAGATGTCAATTACTTGATAATTGGAATTTTTAAAAAGAGAGTCTAAAATTAGATACCCATATAAGACCACTTGACTTTCTGCATGCAACAATGGGAAACAGAAGGTATTTTCAATTAATGGTGCTGAAACAACTGGATAGCCATCGGGAAAAAAAAAAAGAACCTGGAGCCCTTCCTCACACTGTACATCAAAATTTATTCATGATAAGTCATAGATCTAAATGTGAAAGCTAAAACTATAAAGATTTTAGAAGAAAGCATACCAGAGTATCTTCACAACTGTGAAATAGCAAATATTTCCTAGAAAGACAAGAAAGTCACAAGCTATTTTAAGAGTTTAAAATTGACAGCTGGGTGCAGTGGTGCACACCTGTAGTCCTAGCTACCTGGGAGGCTGAGAAGGAAGAATCACGTGAGCCCTGGAGATCAAGGCTGAAGTGAGCTGTGATCATGCCACTGCACTCCAGCCTGGGGAACAGAGCAAGACCCTGCCTCAAAAAAAGTTGGGCAATGGACTTACTTAGGCACTTTATAAAAGAAAATATATGAATAGCCAATAAGCATACAAAAACATACTTAATACAAGTAATCACCAGGGAAATGCAAATTAAAACTACAGTGTGATACTAGTACACATCCCTGAGAATGGCTAACATGGAAAGGACTAAACATCCTTCCCGAGTATTGGAAAGTATGTGAAGCAACTGGGCTGTCATACATTGCTAGTGGGAGTATTAGCCAACTGCTTTAGAAAACTGCTTGGCATTTTCTTTTTTTTTTTTTTTTTGAGACGGAGTCTCGCTCTGTCGCCCAGGCTGGAGCGCAGTGGCGGGATCTCAGCTCACTGCAAGCTCCGCCTCCCGGGTTTACGTCATTTTCCTGCCTCAGCCTCCCGAGTAGCTGGGACTACAGGCGCCCGCCACCTCTCCTGGCTAGTTTTTTGTATTTTTTAGTAGAGACGGGGTTTCACCGTGTTCGCCAGGATGGTCTCGATCTCCTGACCTCGTGATCCGCCCGTCTTGGCCTCCCAAAGTGCTGGGATTACAGGCTTGAGCCACCGAGCCTGGCTGGCATTTTCTTTTGAAGATAAACATAATCATAACCTACAACCCAAAGATTTCACTCCTAGTTATACATCCAAGAGAAATGAGGGCATATATCCCCCCACTAAAAAAAAAAATTTGTACAAGAATATTCATAGCTAGCTAGGCATGGTGGCTTACACCTGTAATTCCAGCACTTTGGGAGGCCAAGGCAGGCAGATCACTTGATATCAGGATTTCGAGACTAGCCTGGCCAACACAGTGAAACCCTGTCTCTACTAAAAATATAAAAATTAGCCAGATGCACTGGTGCATGTCTGTAATCCCAGCTACTCAGGAGGCTGAAGCAGGAGAATCACTTGAGCCCAGGAGGCAGAGGTTGCAGGGAGCTGAGATCACGATATTGCACTCCAGCCTCAGTGAAAGAGCAAGACTCTGTCTCAAAAAAAAAATGTCCATCAACAGAATAGATTTTTTAAAATGTGATAAATTCATTCAATGTGATTAATAAAAAGGAATGAATTGCGTGCAAAAATATGCATAAATCTTTTTAAAAAAACATTATGTTGGGAGAAAGAGGCCAGACACAAAAGAGTACACACTGTATTATTCCATTTACATGAAGTTTAAGAACAGACAAAACTGATTTGTGGTACTAGAAGTCACAATAGTGGTTCTTTGGGTGGATATTGACCGGCAAAGTGCATGAAATAACTTTCTCAGATTCTTTCATGCACAGAACTATGTATATCTTGATCTGGGTGGTGATCACAGGGGATAGACACATGTAAAATGTCTATTAGCTTAAATGTAAGCTCTGTGAATTTTACTCTATATAAATTCACTTTCAATAAAGTATTAGTAAAAAAAAAATAGTGTAAAACTGTTTTTCTTTTTTTTTTTGAGATAGGGTCTTGTTCTGTGCCTAGGCTGGAGTGCAATGGCGCTATCATAGCTCAATGCAGCCTCGACCTCCTGAGCTCAAGTGATCCTCCTACCTTGGACTCCCACGTAGTGGGCACCACAGGCACATGCCAGGAGGCCCAGCTAATTTGTTTTTTTTATTTTTTGTAGAGATGGGGTCTCACTATGTTGCCCAGGCTGGCTCCAACTCCTGAGCCCAACAGATCCTCCCACCCTGTCCTCCCAAAGTGCTGGGATTACAGGTGTGAACCACCATGCCTGGCTAAACATATTTTAAAAACATAGAAGCACAGGAGGACTGCGTACCCAGCCTGAGCCTGCCATTCTCCCTCCCCCATGTCCCCCAAAAGAAAACATGGAAGCAAGTACCAGAAAAAACTGTCAAAAGAGTTTAAAGTTGTTGGCACTCTTCTTCATAACAAAGCTTTTAATACTATTTGACTTTTCATGTATTTGATTTAAAAAATTCAAAGTAATTTTTAAAAATTACCTCCCCCAAAATAGCCAGGGGGAAATGCCATTGTCTGACACAGTAAGTGTTCAGCAATGATTTGTGATATGAAGGGAAGGAAGGAGGGAAAAAGGAGGGAGGACAGGCTCTGTTGCAGTGTGTGATATTTTGGTGGTAGACTGTTGATGAAAGGCTTGCTTCTAGAAGATTCTACATCACTGGCTAAATAGTTCTGCCTTCTTCTCCACCAACCTTATGCCTTCCCCCCCACCCCCCCCATAGCACTCCATTACTAAGTGTCTTGAATACGTAGAATCAAGGTCGTAGTCACTGGCCCTGTGACCTCTAATGAGTCCCTTTACCTCTACAGGCTTTAGTTCATCTGAAAAGGAAACCAGGAATTAGGTGGCCTCATGTGTCCACTGAATCTGAACTGCAAGGATTCTCACCTTTGACTTCAAAGCTCTGGTACATCCCGTTCTTTAAACTATCAGCCTGCATTCCCCCTTGGAACTTACCAGCTAAGGAGGTTTCACATAAAACGTTTTCCAAGGAGCTGTGTCTACCCTGGCCAGCCTCCTTGAGTTTATCCGGGTGGTCTTTCGTGACGTATTCTTCACCCCATTCTTTACCATCCTTAGGCTGCCTCCACATGCCAGATGGGAGATGGCCCTTGGACTGGATATCAGCCGAGAGGCAAGACTTGAGGTTTTCTTCTGCTTCTGGAGTTGTTGGGTTCACTCCTGGTGGGGTGGGGGGCAGGGAAACAAACAAAAGTGCTATCAAAATCTTTTTTAAAAATATGTTTGTTACCACTTTGGGAGGCCGAGGCGGGAGGATCACGAAGTCAGGAGATCGAGATCATCCTGGCTAACATGGTGAAACCCTGTCTCTACTAAAAATACAAAAAATTAGCTGGGCATGGTGGCGGGCGCCTGTAATCCCAGCTACTCAGGCTGAGGCAGGAGAATGGCTTGAACTTGGGAGGCAGAGGATGCAGTGAGCCGAGACTGTGCCACTGCACTCCAGCCTAGGTGACAAGGCGGGACTCTGTCTCAAAAAAAAAAAGGTTACTCATTTTTTTTCTTTTTTGAGATGGAGCTTCACTTTTGTTGCCCAGGCTGGAGTGCAATTGGGCCATCTTGGCTCACTGCAACATCTGCCTTCCAGGTTCAAGTGATTTTCCTGCCTCAGCCTCCCAAGGAGCTGGGATTACAGGTGTATGCCACCACACCCAGCTAATTTTTGTATTTTTAGTAGAGCCAAGGTTTCACCATGTTGGCCAGGCTGGTCTTGAACTCCTGACCTCAGGTGATCCACCTGCCTCGGCCTCTCAAAGTGCTGGGATTACAGGCGTAAGCCACTGCACCTGACCTTGTTACTAACTCTTAACGAATCTGCCTTTGTTTGGGTACAACCATTCCTTGAGGATTAAATATACCAATTAAGGATTAAAAGTGTACACAGCTGCACGGGGTCCCCTCTGTTTCTGGTCTACACATCCTCTATGCTTTATACATATTCTTTACTAAATAAGGAGTTTTTAAAAATGAATTTATCAAATAGTATAGCTAATTTATAGTATGTATTGACTCCTTATATCTGCTTCCTTTCAGGTGAGCGCACAGATGCTGGAGCACTCCTGGGAAGAGAACACAGAAAGAGGAGGAGGAAGGGTGTCAAAAACAGTGTCTTCTTTGACCATTTTCCCCTTGATCCTAATGCTAGAAAGGAAGGAGAGAGGGAAGATTAAATAATTTATAAAATTCTGATGAATTGTCAATTAAGTAAATCCTTTTTAAAATTTTGTTGTCTTTTATCTTCTTTTGTTTATTTTCCATTATTTAGTCCTTTCTTTATTACCTGCACTACACAGATGTAAAAGTAAATAACTTTTGAATTAAACTATACAGTGTGTGATCCATGGAAAACTTATGTCATGCTACATTAACCTGCAACTTTTTGGCAAATGTGAATTCATTAGTCATTGAAATAAGCCAGAAAGGATGAAACCTACTGGTTTTGTCTTAACCTTCCCTAGCCCTTCTCTCTCCTTGAGTTCAAATGAGTCACTGGCCTGCTCTAGTACACATCTTGGAATCTTTGTAACTTCGTAACTTTATCTGTTGTGAGTTCTTTCATGCCTGGTTTGAAACTGAGGAAGTGGACGCAGGGAAGATAGAAGAGGAAAAGAATGGAATTGCCGGAAGAAAAGAAAACTAAGAGAAGAGCCACTTACCAGGACCCATCATTCCCTTCACATTACTGTCTCCTACATGAACAGATCTGGACTCTTGGGCTGCGGAGAAAGGAAAGCATTCATTCAGCATTCGTTCCACTAACATGGACTAAGCACCTTCCATGAGCCAGGCACTGGGGGCAGACTCAGAGATTCTACAGTTTCATGGGGGAGGCAGAGCAGTAAAAAAAAGAAATTACAGTATCATGTAGCAAGTGCTATTTTCTCAGCTGTAAAAAGATGCAATAGTGGTACTTACCTCAAGGATTACAACAAGAAATAAATAAGTTAGTATTTGTAAACTGCTTGAAGTTCTACCCGGCATATTGTGAGAGTTAAATAGTTATTTAACTATAATAGTGGTGGCAGTGGTATGATGGTAATAATAAAAAAAGGCAGAATGGTACTGTTAAAATGTAAGCCAGCCTGGGCAGCATGACAAAACTCCGTCTCTACCCGCCCCCCGCCCCCCGCCCCCACCCCCCAAAAAATAAAAGAGAAATTAGCTGGGCAGGGTGGTGTGTGTTGTGGTCCCAGCTACTCGAGAAACTAAAATAGGAGGATCGCTTGAGCCCGGGAGGTTGGGGCTGCAGTGAGCCAAGATTGTGACACTGCACTCCAGCCTGGATGACAGAACAGGACCCTGTCTCAAAAAAAGAGTAAACCAGACCCTGTCACTTCTCTGCTTAGCCCTCCAGTGGCTCCCATTTCAGTGTAAAAGCCAAAGCCCTTATAATGATCATACAGCCCTGGAATATCTGCCCCCAACTCATCCCTGCTGTTTCTTTCTTTTTTTTTTAACTGCACCTCCTGTTTTCTCCCTGGTTCGCTCTGCTTTACCCCTGCTGGTCTTCTTGGTATTCCTTGAACACATCAGTCATATTCTCACAGGACCCTGGCACTGGCTGTTCCTTCTCTTCCCCTCAGTAGCCATATGCGAACTCTGTCATTTCCTTCAGGTCTTTGCCTGGCACCCTATTTAAAATGACAATTTCTCTTTACTTATTTTTTTTTACTTATCACTCTCTGACATACTACATATCTTACTCATCTTGTCTATTGTCTGCTTGCCTCAGAGAAATGGCTCCATGAAGGCTGGAATTTTTGTTGTTTTGTTCATTCCTATATCTTAACACCTAAAACAGTGCCTTGGATGGAGGGAGGGAAAATGTCAGGGAGGCTTGAAGGCAGAGAGAGAGAAGTCAAGTGTAACAAAATATAAGTCTGAAGAGAAAAGCAGAGGCAGAGGCAAGTTAAAACATGGCCATGTACTGTGTTAAGGAACTTGGACTTTATTCTGATGGTGATGAGGAATCAAAGAGAATCTAAAAAGGAGCATCCAGAAAGTAGGTGGAAAATCAAAGAAGCATAATGTCAGCTAAAAGAAGAGAATGTTTCAAGAAGGTAGGTATCAAGGGTACCAAAAACTATTAGGAGAGGTAAGGAAACCATTTTAGTGAAGTGGTAAGGATGAAAGCCAATATTGAACGGGTAGAATAAATAGGATGTAAGAAAGAAGAGATGGATGATAAAACCGTATCTTTCAAAAAAATTAGTTTTCAATTTTCTCAAGCAAGAATATGTCAGGAGTGGGGAGGCTGAACATCTTGGGAGTTTCTTGGGTGGGGAAAGGAACCTAAAGGAAAGGTATACTTGGGCCTGTAAAATGACATTTTCAAACTGACAAGTTCTACAATTATCAGGCACATAAATGAAGTTGTTGCATCAGGGTTCACATAAATTGGCTGCCTTCTCAGACGGGGGCCGTCAGCTATTTGTGGTAAACAGCTCCAGATGGCTCCAATTATCCCCACCCTTAGCATTCACGCCCTTATGTTATCCTTCCCCTAAGGTAAAGGCTGGATTTACTGATTAGCCTCTAATTAATAGAATATGGCAGAAAAGACAGACTACCACTTCTAAGATTAGGTTCTAAAAAGACTGTGGATCGAGCATGGTGCCTCACACCTGTAATCCCAGCACTTTGGGAGGCCAAGGTGGGCAGATCACGTGAGGTCAGGAATTTGAGACCAGAGACATGGCAAAACCCCGTTTCTACTAAACATACAAAAATTAGCAGGGCATGGTGGCAGGTGCCTGTAATCCCAGCTACTCAGGATGCTGAGGCTGGAGAATCGCTTGAACCCAGGAGGTGGAGGTTGTGGTGAGCTGAGATCGTGCCATTGCACTCCAGCCTGGGCGGCAAGAGCAAAACTCTGTTTCAAAAAAAGAAAAAAACCAAAAAAAAAAACCACACTGTGGCTTCTGTATTGAGCATTCTTTTAGATCACTTGCCCTGGGAGAAGCTAGCTGCCAAACTGTAAGGCAGCAACTTGCAGAGGCCCATATTACAAGAACTGGAGCCTGCCGATAACCAAGTGAGTAAGCTTGGTGCAGATCCCCCGTGAGTAGAGCCCTCACGTGAGATGAGAGCCATGGCCAGCACCTTGATTACAGCCTTAATGAGAGACCTTGAGCCAGAGGCACTCAGCTAAGCTGTGCACAGATTCCTGACTCAGAGAAACTGTGAACCATGAATGTTTGCTATTTTAAGCTACTGAATTTTGGGACAATAGATAACAGTTGTACTATTTTATCATTAACAGTGGATAAGCCAAGACTTTCTGAGTTTTTTGTTCTTGACCTCTGAGTTTTAACACAATCTGCCACCAAGTATGTGCAGAATGTCTTATCATGGCACATTATTCTTAAATTTCTGCAGCAAATCAGTAGAATAAACTATGACCATGTCTATACAGGAGGAAAGGAAGGAGGAATTGCCACTAAATAGTTCACTGAAATCCATGTGGGCACTAAAATCATCTGGATCAGCTGTTTTCAGTGGATTCAACACATTCTGTGATTATTCATGTCCCTGGGGGCTGTTACACATTGTCTAGACATGCACAAATTTACTTTGTAAAGATAATTTTTAACCTTTTATCTTATGAACATGTTTAGCTGCTCCAGACTGGCATTGAACTGACATTTACATTCTAAGCCTATCCTATACTATACTCTTTCCCAGATAGGATCATCCTTTTATGTAGAGCTGTTCATGTGCTAGAGGAAAGAAAATAGAGCCACCTGCAATGAACCCAGTCCCCAGATGGATCAAGTGAGTTTTCCTAGGCTGCGCCTATCAGTCTCTCAATGAATTACTCAAACAGGTAAAAAAATAAAAATAAAAAGACAAGGTGGGCACGGTGGCTCATGCCTGTAATCCCAGCACTTTGGGAGGCCGAGGTGGGTGGATGACTTGAAATCAGCAGTTCGAGACGAGCCTGGCCAACATGGTGAAACCCCTGTCTCTACTAAAAATACAAAAAATTAGCCAGGCATGGTGATGCCTGTAGTCCCAGCTGCTTGGGAGGTGGAGGCAGAGGCGGGAGAATCACTTGAACCTGGGAGGCAGAGGTTGCAGTGAGCTGAGATCGTACCACTGCACTCCAGCCTGGGTGACAGAGCGAGACTCTATCTCAAAAAAAAAAAAAAATTAAAAAGGCAAATCTGTACTTTGAAGTATACTTATTAAAAGCCACTTGATTTAGATTTTTAGATTCAGTTATTCAGAATACACATTGTCTATGAGTATATAAACCAAATTGTTCCATTAGTCTTAAGGATAGAAAACCACCAACCCTGACTTTGACACACTGACAGTTGGTTGAGAAATCATTGAGTCTTTGTCTTGAAGACTTTCTACGTGAGACCATAAATAAGAGGAAATGTCATCTAAACAATGTTAATATCTACATTTATTTTTCTGTCTACGGGTGCTTTGGTAGACATGGTTGAGGATACAAAGACGTGGCAATTTTTTTTTTTTTTTTTACTTTTCCTGAGTTGAACATAAGTTAATAACCAAAACTCAGACCTCCACTGGAAAGCCAGTTTCTTCGGTACCATTTTTTAATATCTGTTCTAACATCCCAAAGGCCAGGAATAAGAGTGGTGACTGTTTCAGCCCACAGGCAGCATCAGCTCTGGATTTCCAGAGAAAGACAGGTGCTGAGTTAGACTGCCACTAAAATGACTTATTAGAGTAAGTGATATTTTTTCTAACATTTCTCTCTTATGGGTTAGCACAGTATTGACTGTACAATAAATCATTTTTAATTCAATTGAAATTTAGAAGTATCCAGATTAGTATTCTGCCCCCCCCCCAAAAAAAATATTTAAAATTGGGTAGACTCTTGTGGTCTCTTAGATCCTCTGGATTGTTCTAAATTTCAGTTACAAGCAGAAAAATTCTACGCAATACACCATTTTCTTTTAACAAAGATGGAGGATTTGAGCCCATTCTTAAGCCCTGGGAATCGGGGAAAAAATACTTGATTAATTCAGTATGATTTGTGAACTGTACCTTTTTCATAGGCCTGAGAAGGCAAAAGGTTGGTAAAGTCTTCGCTTGGAAGAACAGGCTCAGGGATATTGATTGAACGAAAAGGACTTCCTTGTGCTTGGGCAGGCCCGGCCTGTGCGCTGTGCTCTTCTTTTTGAGTTTTCCTAGGAAAGAGAAACAAAGACAAGGCTATTCTGGTTCTTAATATCTGATAGGTTATGAGGAGATTCAGTTCAGAACAACTCAAGAAAATGTCTGAATTATTAGGTTGAACTATATAAATTGCTATTTTTGAAAATTAAAAGTGGTCAAATACTAGCAATTCATATGGTTCAACTTAATTCATCACCTCCGCTGGAGAAAAAACTTCAAATATTTACAAATCACCCTTCTAATTATAATATCCACATTCTTATTTTTTTGTTACTGGCTTCCTTCTCGTCGGGATCTTTAGAGTTTGCAGTGGTGACAATTTGCTTGAAATGATTTATATTTGCTTAGCAATGCAATTCAAAAGTACCAGAAAGCAGCAAGTCCTCTCCTGAAAACAACCTATTCTCCAAGGTCACACACATATTATGCCTACATTTCTATTTTCAATTTGATAATATTAAAAACACATAAGTTGAGCACTGTGGCTCATGCCTGTAATCCCAACACTTTGGGAGGCCGAGATGGGAGGATCACTTGAGCCCAGGAGTTTAAGACCAGCCTGGGAAAACATAAGGAATCCCCATTTCTACAAATTTTTTTTTTAAATTAGCTAGCATGGGGGCCACACCTATAGTCCCAGCTACTCAGGAGACTGAGGTGGGAGAATCATTTGAGCCCAGGAGTACAAGACTGAAGTGAGCTGTGATCATACCACTACTCTAGCACGGGCAACAGGGCAAGATTCTGTCTCCAAAAAACAAGAAAGAAAAAAGGAAAAACAAAACCACAATCACATAAGTGACAATAAAGATTATATATGTTTAATGGTGAAACTTTACTTGATTCAACCAGGTCCAGACATCGTTTAACATAAATTTATTTTCAACCCTAGAATTAAAATAATAATTGCATTAGAGACATTTTACAAAATTAATAAAAAAAGAAAATCACTGATGGTGCCACTATCTTAACACAATTATCATTATTTTTGAATGTATCTTTCTAGTTGTTATTTTACATATTTTTATACTTGTAATCAAAGCATTCATGCCATTTGATGTCACTTTCATTTTACATATCGTATTAAATGGATTTTTCTATGTAATAGGTACCATCTGTCTTTGGTATTAACCCATTTTATAATTCTAGAACCTCCGTTGCATGCCGAGCTGTGGAGCACAGTGGCCAGCAGGCT
Source organism: Piliocolobus tephrosceles (assembly GCF_002776525.5). Lineage (NCBI taxonomy): Eukaryota > Metazoa > Chordata > Mammalia > Primates > Cercopithecidae > Piliocolobus > Piliocolobus tephrosceles. The sequence goes on along the minus strand of NC_045448.1, from coordinate 38,988,782 downwards.
ATATACTGAGAGTGGGGAAGGTGTTCCGGGTGCCTCTGCAGAAGCCATTGCTTATGGGTTTGCCTTTGGTACATTTTTAAAAGACACTCACTTGGCTTTAACTTTTCGAGATTCTCTTCGCTTCTCCTGTTGAAGCTGTTCGATTTTCTGTTGCATTTCTTCTTGTTTGGAGGTAATGGCTTGGATCATCGACATGGCATTGCTCAGTTCTTCCTAAAAAATAAGAATTGCTATGTTTTAACATGGTACATGGGTTAGCACAGTATTGACTGTACAATAAATTATTTTTAATTCAATTGAAATTTAGAAGTATCCAGACAACTATCATTATGAAACAAAGACAAGGTTATTCTGGTTCTTAATATCTGATAGGTTATTATGGGTAATGTATGGGTTATATATGGGGTAAAAGTATATCACATAATCTAGCACACTGTACACTTTAAATACATACTTCTTGAATGAATGAGAGATTTAAAAAATGTATACTTCCATTGTGGCATCAAATTTTAACACAGAGCTACAAAAAGGAAAACATGAAAGATATTTTTCTGTGATAACTATGAATGGCCCAGAGGAAAAATTCTTATATTTGACTGCTATGGAAAAAGGCAAGTTTTCTTTTTTCTTTTTCTTTTCTTTGTTTTTTTTTAGACAGATTCTTGCTCTGTCGCCTAGGCTGGAGTGCAGTGGCATGATCTCAGCTCAATGCAACCTCCACTTCCTGGTTCAAGTGATTCTCCTGTCTCAGCCTCCCGAGTAGCTGGAACTACAGGCGCCCGCCACCACACCCGGCTAATTTTTGTATTTTTAGTAGAGACAGCGTTTCACCATATTGGCCAGGGGGATCTTGAACTCCTGACCTTGTGATCCGCTGGCCTTGGCCTCCCAAAGTGCTGGGATTACAGGTGTGAGCCACCATGCCCAGCCAGAAAAAGGCAAGTTTTCTACTCCTGTTACCAAGACCAAAATTTTCTTGTCAGCAGGGAAATTAAAGAGGGGCCTACCTTGAAATAGTTTAATGAATTCTTCATCTCAGTAACTTTTTCTTCCATGGAACATCTGCAGCTCTTAACCTTCTCTTCCAAAGCATATTCTCCATGTTGAATTCTTGACAATTCTTGCATTGCTTCTGTGAAACCAGTTTTGAGTTCGGAGGCTAGTGCCTGCAACTAAATAACGCGTGAAAAGTTAATTCAATTTGCTGGAAATTATTATAAGTGGCACCATTGGCCCTTGAATTTTTCTTTTGTTTGAGAAATGAGGCTCCTGAAAATCTACAGACCTCATTTACTAGTGTACTTCAGTTTGGACAACTTAAGACAACCTTGGCCCCGTTTATCTAAGAAAAAGAGTGTCTTCTTTACATACAGCACATGTTGAAGCTTGATAAATGACAAGAAAGCAAGCTGTTAATTAAGTTTACAAGTGCTTCTACAAGATTCTATTTATTCTAACACCTTTGATTAAAATGAGATTTGCTTGAAAAGAAACATGTATGTGAATCTTGATCCAATAACTCTTCGAATTCTGTGAAAGAAGAAAATGGGTCATATTCTCTCTGGTTATTATGAGAGGCAAGGAAATTCAGTTCTTGTTTTCTTAAGAAATTAAAGAATAAACAGAGAAACAACTAAGCATAACTGAGAGTTTATTTGAAAGGAAAGAAGGTTTTTTTTTTAAAAAAAAATACTCTTGGATGATATCATGGGAAAGGAGGTAACAGTATTTTCAATGACAGTGGGCTTTAACTCATAAGAAAGGCACAGAAATATCTGTTAGGATACGGTAGGAGCTCAGAATGTTGTTGATGGTGATATGAATCATCTTCAGCAGTCAGTCCTGGTCATGTAGGTCAACTTTGACATGATGAAAGAGGTGTTTGGGATCAGGTAGGGTACAAATCCTAGTTCTACCCTAAAGTACTAAGACCTTAGAAATGTTGGTTAACTTTTTTGTAGCAGTTTTCTCATCCATAAAATAGCTATAATAATATCTATTTCACAGGGCTGCCTTGAGAATTAAATGAGTAAACGTAGGTAAGCTGCCTACCATAGCACATACTTGGTATACAGATGTTCAAGAAATGTTCATTCTTCTCCCCCTTTAGGTGGTAAATCAAAAAGTTAAGCACAAACAGAAATGTGGAGAAAATGGAGCACTTCTAAAGTTCAGTTTTATTTATTGAATAAATGAAAAAAGCATTTTCAACAGATAGTAAGTTAATAACAACAATAAGATAACAACATTACTTTCTTGACATTTATGATCTTACACTCTGTTAAGTAGAGGAACTCTTAGCTCTACATGTCTCTTTAAAACAGAACCATTTAGAAGGTTTATTCTATAATCAAGTTTTGTTGTTGTTGTTGTTGTTGTTGTTGTTGTTGTTTTGTCTTGTTTTGAGACAGGGTCTTGCTCTGTCACCCAGGCTGGAGTGCAGTGGCATGATCTCAGCTCACTGCAACCTCTGCCTCCTGGGTTCAAGTGATTCTCCTGTCTCAGCCTCCCAAGTAGCAGGGATTACAGGCATGTGCCACCACACCCGGCTAATTTTTGTATTTTTAGTAGAGATGGAGTTTCACTATATTGATCGGGCTGCTCTTGAACTCCTGATCTCAGGTGATCCACCCGCCTTGGCCTCCCAAAGTGCTGGGATTACAGGCGTGAGTCACTGCACCCGGTCTCAAGTATTTTTACTTTAAAGGAATGAAAACTAAAGTCCAGATACCTTAAAAAATTTCTTTGAATGTGTATTTCTGAAAATTTTCAGAATCAGTTCATCCACATGATTCCCACCTGCAATGGCACCTCCCACTCACTATACAGCGACTTTGTCTCCTATATCACATTTTAAAAATATAGGATTTTGTGGTTCATTGTGCCTTACAAAGGATTGCTGGGAATAGAAAGAAATAAGAGGAACCAGAGAGATCATTTTGAGGAAAAAAGCAGGGCTTGTCAAGTATTTGGGGCTAGAAGGCTGGGAAACATCATGAGCAATCTATTTTTCATTTCAATCATTTTTAATTATAATTAATCTTTGCAATTGATTTTGGCTTACATCCTAACTCAGTCATCATGGTGAATTAAATCACCAGATCAACCACTTTCTGATCTGGTAATTTTTCATTATGTAAATGTATCTTCTGTAAACAAAATAAACAAAAGTGATGTCTATATAACATCAAATCAAAAATGTATGCAAGTTTTAAAATTGGAAGAAGGAAAGCTGACATTCTTCTTAGTAACATTCACTTAGGTTTCCTGCTTGGGAAAAAAAAAAAAAAGGGAACCACTACCCAACAGAAATAGGTTTCATTATCCTTGCTTCCTTAGGCAGAGTTTTCTGCAGAGACCAAAAGGTAGCTGCAGACTCCTAGGAAAAGGACCTTCCTGCCTGCAGAACCCCAGCTCTCAAAAACTTATTAAAATTTCCCCTAACAGCCAGGTGACATAGGAGCTCTGGGAATTCTGAAGCTATTTTTGAGTCGTGAGCCCATTTCCTACCAACATATTACTCTGAGCTCCATGGGTACCTGCCACTGAAGTGTTGCTACTGCTTTGTAAACAGCTTCACAGCCCTGACCAGCCAGGGAGGGGAAGCCGTCAGGAAGACACACACCTGATACAACATGTCACTTTTAAGATGCTGAGGGATCTTAGTATCTTTAGCCCCCACAGAGTGCTTTTCAACTGTCAACCTGACCACTCCCTTGTAAACAATAAATACTGTGAAGACACAGTCTTAACATCTTTTCTCTGCTCTCTCTTCAGCTTTCTTTTTTGACAGCCCACAGCCCACCCCAAGGATTAGAAACGGGTGACTACCTTGTTCTCCAGCGAGTTGAACACGTTCCTCATCTCGTTGATTTTTTCATGAAGCTGCTCTAGAGAGGTTATGATCCCTCCATCCTGCCGCTGGAGGCGGGCTCCCACTGGAGGTAGGTTCAGGGAAGACTTGTACTTCGAAGCCTACGGTACCACAGAGGGCATCTTAGGCTCAAAGAAATAGGGGAGAGGAGTCCGAATTCTTCCTATTTCCTGCTCTTAATTTCTGATTCTCAATTTTCTTTCTTTTCTTGGCTTCTTAACTCTTCTTAAGATGAATTTTAGTCAGTGTCTTCCAATTTTTTTTCATGAAAGATCCCTCAGGCCTCAAACTGAATTTTCACAAATTTCAACGTGTGCTTTATGGGCATTTCTTCCTTTTTGCCACATTACCCAGGCCAGGAGGCTACCAAGAGGTAAACTAGGGGGACTGGACCTATGGCTTGGGAACCTTGCAAAGTCATAAATGTCAAGGTTTGGGAAACCTCCCAATTCCTACAATTCTATAAAAGCAAAAGCCAGGTGTTTCGCAGTGGCACATACACGATGGCAAGGAGGCCAAGGTAATTGCTTTGGTTTTCCCCCTAAACCAGGGTCACTGCAGAAGCAACATGAGTTTTCTGCCAACTTCCATCTTCCAATTGTAGGGCTCTTTATTGATCCCCAGAGGTGCAATGATTTAAAATAGAAAGTGAGGAGCAAGTAATCTGAATGTCGAGAGTAAACTTCCCATATCTACTCCTCTACATTCCCTGCAGAGGCTGACCCTTCAAGTCATTCTTGCAGGGCCTTATTGAGACTGACATGCAGCCTGGTGTGCTGGAACTTTATCTTATTGATCCCCGGATGTACCACAGGCCTAGAAGAGTTAACTTCTCTAGTATCAGAAGAACATTCCTCAATGGCAAAAAGAGACTGAGTCTCAATCAGGATTTACAAATCCTAGAAAACTTTCAACAGCAGTTTTGACGATGAAACCTATTACTGTAGGACTGGTTCCCATAGTGTTTCAGTTAGAGGTTCTTTTGGAACATCACTTATTTTCTTAAATTATTTTCATTATGGAGAAAAATAACGAAGAAAAAAGAGAATCGCCAAATAGAATCATCCCAAATTTCATTATTTCAGTACAACCATTAACACTCACATTTCCTTCTATTTTGTTCTATGCATATAAATGCAGATGTTTATATGGTTGAAATCACACTGCAGATACACTTTGATTCTACCTCTCTTTTTTCCCTTCTAATATTCTAATAAGGCATTTACGATAGCCTTCAAAATTTTTCTAAATGTCTACATTTGATGGCTACATGATATTCCATCCTATGAATTTGCCAGAGTTTACCTACCCATTCACTTTTGTTGGAAATTTATGTTGCTTGTAATTTTTCAATGTTATAACTAATGCTGTCATATTATGTTTTTGTTTTAAAGTTTTGTATATATTTCAGATTATTTCCTTAGAATAAATTCCTAAATATGAAATGCCTGTGGGTCAAAGATGTCAGGTAGTGTTTGACCCAAAGGGAAAGCTACTATATCACAGGGAGGCAATATATTCAACTAATGAATAACTATACAAATTATATTTGACCAGCGGATTTGAAAAGTTATAGCAATATGGCTGTATATTCTTGGAAACATTATATATGATATGTGATGTCCTAAATTCATGGATTTAGAAAAACATACCTTGAATAATAAAATATATAAAACAATAGAAAAGGAAGAAGCCATAGTGTTTACATTCCTAAGACTACAAGTGAGCTTAAAACACAGTTGGAGTTGAAATCATTAGTGTGAGTGTTGGGCTAGCATTAAATTGTGCAGTTACTATGTCTGTTGCCTTAATTATGGGATCCCCTCTCATGTTAATGAGATCATAATTTTAATAATCCATATGCAAAATGAAGTAATCTAGGGTGAAATGATACCATCTGACTCGGGAAAAGAGATCTGATTCAACGACTTTGAGAGGGGTATGTGCAGTGGACAAAAGATAAGAGAAAAAGGAAATAGGGAACAGACTTTTCTAAAAGTTTCTAACAATTACATACACTAACCAGAACTAAATATTATTAATTATTATTTGCTAATTAGTCAAACTATAATACTCCTTATTTTAATCATTGCTTCTTTGAGCTTCAACTTTTTCTTCGCTATCTATAATTTTACTTTGGTAAATTGTCTGTGTTCTTTGCTAATTTTCTATTAGGGTTTTAGAAGTTTCTATTTTTATTGACCTTCATGAACTACTTATTTATAATTAAACCTTTGAAATATTTGTTGTGTCTTTCTGATTTTGTTATTTGCCTCTGAATTTGTTTAACTTTTTTTTATGGAAATAGTTTAAATTGTAATGTGGATGAACTCTCAAATCTCCTTCTTTGTGATTTCTTCCATTGCTTTTTAACTTAGAAAGATATTTCACATTTGGAGACAAAATAAATACCCACTTATTTTAAAATTTTATGGTTTGAATTTTTTATATTAAGCCTTTAATCCACTTTGGCATTTGTTTTGATTGGGGTATGAAGTGAGGATCTCTTCTTTTTTTCCAAAGAACCAGACAAAATCTTTCCAACACTGTTTGGCACAAGACTGAATGACTGCATGAGACCTCTTGGCTCAAAGCAATACAGACATCTTGTAATATAGTCATCCATTCATTCATTCATCTCATATTTATTGAATATGTATTATATGCCAGGCATTGTACTTTACACTGAGAATACAACAGAGAGCAAAATGGACTAAATTCCTGCCCTTAGAGCTTACATTCTAGATGAGAAGACAGAAAATTAAAAAACAAACGAGGTGATACATATGATAATGTCAGGTAGGGATAAGATCTATCCAGAAAATAAAATGAGGTAGAGAACTACCAAAATACTATATTTTGCTTCAGGTGCCCTCCCTTCTATTATAGATTTTATTCTATTATGGTTAACTCCTCCCCAGCTCCCTCCTTTCTCTTTCTCTTCTTCTTTCTTTACTTCTCCTCTTTCTTCTTCTTCTTTTGGTTAAATGTTGCTTGGAGTAAACAGACTGGGGCTTAGGAAGTGTTCTTTTAAAACAAGGATGGGGTTATAATAGCATCACAGAGGTCATATAGACCAACTTCATTTCCATTGCTTTGTGTGTTCCACTGCGAACAGATGTACTAGGATTTGTAGTGCAATAAGATAATGAGGCCACCCCCACTGCAGCTATATTTAGCCAACATTCAGGGAGTGACCTACATAAAATCTATAATAGACTTTAAATCATACCTGACTTTAAAGAGGTACTCACACTCATTCAAATGTCATACACAGGTCAGATGAGAACGGAGGGGAGGTGGACAGGGAAAGCGTCTGGAGGACTTGGACCAGTGAGGCATCAAAGCAGCACTGAGTGAAGACCCATTTTTTTTGCTTCTAGGCCTTTGTTCAAGCTAGTCTCCCTGCCCAAAACAACCTTACCTATACATACTTGTCAAATGATCAACTTGTCCTTAAGTACCTAAATCAAATCCTCCAGTCAATACTAATTCATCCCTTCCCCACAGAATTTTATCAATGCCTCTATCACAATCCTTTCAACAGCCTACCTTGTAAAAACTATAATTCTATGTGTTTTTCAGGTTGTGGACACAGAAAAATCAATGAGAATGTCTGTTTCATCTGTTTAATCTGCCATGAGGCTAAGCAGTAGACTTTGCACATAGTAACTGCTCAATATATGTGTATTCAATTGAAATGATGCTGTTTCCCCCATTCATCCTATAGCTGGCCTGAGTGTAGGGGCAATATGATTAAATCATGTTTCCATAATCCTGTGTTGATTTGCCCCAGTTTGGTCTATAGCAAAGATCTCTTACATGATAATTCTGGGAACTAGTTGTCATTTTCACTTTACCGTCACTTAAACTAGACAAATCTAAATAACGTTTCCCCTAAACTATCTACTCTTCTGGACTCCTGTATTTCTGTTTGGGAGAGTACTCTTTTTCCTAGTGACCAGGGCTTAAAACCTTAGATCAACTTTGAAAGCATCCTTTCTGCCAACCCCCACCAAGCTCTGTCAATGTTTTCTTCCTTTTCACATATTCCAGGCAGCACTGCCTGAAGTCTGGAGAGGAGCATGGGTTTCCCTAGCCCAAGCTGCTTTTATATTACAAATTATGTCAGAATAAAGTTTCATGATTTTTAAGAACAGAGATGTACTTTAAATTTACAGCTGGGAGACAGAAGCCAAGTGAATACCACTTAGAGGACCAAAGCAATCTCATATGACTCTTACTGCAAAGATGTTTTGCAGAACTTTCATCTTCCTTGTAAAGCAAATTGTTCCCATTGTTTAAAAAGAGCTTGAAAGTTTTTCCTGTACAGATATTTGAACATTTGCAATGTTAACCCCCTTTTCATTCTCAATTCTCCCTGCTAAAATGGAAAAGTAAGAAAAACAGATCTTGCCCTCTCCTCTCTGATGGAAATGTTATCTTGCAGTGTAATGGCCATGGCGATGGGGACAGCAAGCAAGAGAAGCAGAGTTGAGGTGGGGGTGATAGTGCTGCATTTCATAAACGGGATAACTTGTGTTTCAATAATGAGTTCTCAGCCAGGCTCAGTGGTGCTCACATATAGTCTCAGCTACTCAGGAAGCTGAGCTTGAGCCCAGGAGTTAAAGACCAGACTGGGCAACACAGCAAGACCCTGTCTCAAAAAAAAAAAATCAGTTATCGCCAAAGTGCACTGTGAGTGGTGAGACCCACTGAGGTGCCTGTCTCACAGTCCTGTTAAGAGAACAAGTGCAACGATATATGTGGAAGCACTTGTGAGTGCTAAAAACATCTACACATAAAGAATAGTCAGTCATCACTATTATACATGGGAGCGTTCGAAACAATTGATTTGTCTTTACCTGGTAAATCTGCGTGGAAGGATTATTCACCGGCATATGTTCATTCTCTCCTGCAGGGAGAAAAAGCTTTGTTCAATCAACACTACTCATTCTGTCTCTATCCTCTCCAGATACATGCAGGGAATAAGGAAACTTACAGGATCCTACATCTGTGCCTGTATGACAAGAAACCGATGATTCCAGAGGAACAAAAAATGAGCTGAAGTAGGTGGTGTCCATATTCACATATCCTAATCACTAAACCATTATCTACCTGATATTCTCTTGCAATAGAAAACCACGTTTTACCACAGTAGGGAAGTTTCTCAACCAAACTGAACAATGTGTGATTATTAAATAGCCAGAAAGGAATTTGCAGGAAGTGTCTCCTTTATGTTCTTGAGGCTAACTGAAATTGACCTGCGGGAACAGTTCTACAGTCAGGAAGGCGCTCTTTACCAGGCACTTACTGATCTCAGCAAGCCTGCATAAAATATCCTCTACTTCCCCCAACTCTTTGTATCTTTGCCATACTTCTGAACTCTGCCCTGCTGTCACTGCCAAGTTCAGCTAAGGGAATCTTGCTGTCCTCCTGGGCAAGAGGCTGATAGGAGGAATTGTCAATGGAAAGGCTCTGGGAAAGACGCAGGCAGAAGAAAACCGTAATGTATAATACTAGACTTCAGGAAACACAGGGCACACACAGAGGAAGTAGTAGGTTGTAGAAAACCATTCACAGGCCAGGCACGGTGGCTCATGCCTCTAATCCCAGCACTTTGGGAGGCGAAGGTGGGTGGATCACCTGAGGTCAGGAGTTCAAGACCAGCTTGGCCAACATAGTGAAACCCTGTCTCTACTAAAAACACAAAAATTAGCTGGGTGTGGTGGCAGGCACCTGTAATCCCAGTTAGTCGGGAAGCTGAGACAGGAGAATCACTTGAACCCGGGAGGCGGGGTTGCAGTGAGCCAAGATTGTGCCATTGCATTCCAGCCTGGGCAACAAGAGTGAAACTCCGTCAAAAAAAAAAAAAAAAAAAAAAAGAAAGAAAGAAAGAAAGAAAGAAAAGAAAAGAAAAGAGAAAGGAAAAGAAAACCATTCACAACCTAGGGAGAAAAAGAGGTTGGCCTAGAATGCACTTTCAGAACCACATTGGTTGGCCATAAAGATGAGGCAATCCACGTAAAACATTCAGCTAGCTGCTTATCCATTTAGCTTCTTCTCCAGTGTGTCATGTTATATGCATCAAGCAGTTTATAGAGGAAGCCCCTGGTTGCAAACATTTGGTTGTGTGGATGTGTATATTGTTCTCCTAAGGCATGCCGGTACAGGAAACCCCTCCAGCCTCAGTATTTAAGTCCATAAATAATATATAACCTTAGCCCAGAATTTATACACACAGCAGGCTGTCCCTATAAAATCCATATGATTTGAGGTTACCCAAACTTCCTGCATAAGCTTGAGTAAAGATTATTTAGACAATTTCATACTATGTCCCAACAGCCTGGTATAATAGCAAGAATCAGGGCTTGGGAGGAAAGATACAGATCCCAGACCTAACTTTGATACTTTGTAGTTGTCACCTGACTTCCCTATGACTGTTACCTCTTCCATAAATTGGAGATGGTAACAGAATCTACTTCTATATAGTTGTTTCTATATGGTAAAGATTAAAAGAGAAAGCACTTAGGCTTCTAGGCTAGTCTAGAAGATGATAGATGTCTAGTAGTTGAATCTGTGTCTTGGCCTTACCCAGCATGTTGTTCTGAGGCAGTCCTAAAGTTATTGCTAAGAACAATAAAATAACAACACAGACCAAATTCTAATAGCATTTCCTATTTTTTCAGCGCCCAGTCTATATTCTTCATAGTCATTATATGATGATAGGGAAATGAAAATAGTTAACATACTGTCATGTCTTGAGACAGTGGTAAGACAAAGCAAAAACCTACATTCCTTGAATCCTAAGTCCTAAAACAAGACATGGGAAAAATCTGACCTTGCTTTGTTTTGGTTTTTTCCATAGTGCCGGTTACTTCTCTTCTCCAGCTTATTCTTCAACATTGCATCCTCATCGTCCCGCCTCAGGCCACCTCCTCTTCCCTGCACCTGTCAATTCAAATCAAGAGTAAAGGATAACAGGTAAAACTGTCAAAGAAACTGGATTTACTTCATATATTAACTTAAAAAAATTGAAATGAACACAGCTTGAGATACATGCAATTTCAGAAGAGGAAAAATATTAAGTTGAGTAAACATTTAGCGTAAAGGTAAATACATTTTGTGAATACATATGAAATTCATTATTCAAATTTAGGATAGTTTTTCAATATGCTACATTCTTTTTTGGATCAAATCAATTAATTAAGACATATTGGTTTTACTAGCAAGTTATAGTTTAAGGAAATTTTCTTTTTTTCTTTTTTTCTTTTTTCACACAGGGTCTTGCTCTGTCACCCAGGATAGAGTGCAGTGATGCAATCATGGCTCACTGCTGCCTTGACTTCCTGGGCTCAAGCGGTCCTCCCACCTCAGCCTCCCAAATAGTTGGGACCACAGGCATATGCCATCACACCTGGAATTTTTTTTTTTTTTTTTTTTTTGTAGAGATGGGGTCTCCCTATGTTGCCCAGGTTGGTCTCAAACTCCTAGGCTCAAGTGATCCTCCAACCATGGCCTCCCAAAGTGCTGAATTACAGGTGTGAGCCACCACACCCAGCCCCAGGGAAATTATCTTAAGGAGAAAAAATTGAGCAGATATGAAGGCCAATACATCTGTTTCTATTCCATTAAATAGTATGTTCCTTGATAGCCTTGTCCCCACTTTTGGCACCTGGTAGACTCCTTTGCACCCAGGAAATGCTTAGCAAACAGGCCATGTCTGATGTGACCATTAGACATGAAGCTGCAAAGTCAGAATGCAGTCTAGCACACAGTCAGTATTGTGGATACTGGCCCTCTTTTCAGCCATAGAGCATTTTAACCCTTTCCTAAGTTTGAAGAATTCCCCTGCCTTATGAGACTTGATCAGATGTCTCCCACTATAGAGGCTGAAAGCACCAGGTTCTTCTAGCCTTCTTTGCAGCTAAGGCATGACAGATACATGCCTAGGACATACCACTCAGATGCACCTACCCCAATTAACACTGGCAGTTGCAAAAAGAATTCCTAAGGCAGATACTCGATATTCTTTCTACCTTCTAAGACAGCAGTGGTAGTGAGGGTAGTGGTGGTGACCATTATCTGTTACAAACATATTAGGAAATTCCAGGTGCTACTTTCGGTGCTTTCCTCACTAGAACAGTTGTACTACGTGATTTAGGCATTGCTGCTGGCCATAGAATCCCAAACTCGATTCTCCAGCCTCTCAGCAATTCCGTGAGCTGTCCATCTCCTTTCAACAAATTCCTCTGCTGCTTAAATCAGCCAGAGATTGTTTTCTGTTGCTTACAACTAAGAAATCTGATTGAAACAACACAAATATACGAACACTATCCAAGATTAAGAAAACACAAGTTTAAACTTTGTTCATCACTTAGAATAGACAAATCTAATCTATAGTGACAAAATGCAAATCAACAGTTGCCTAGAGCAGGAGGTGGAGGGATAACTGGGAAGAGGCACGGGGAACCTTTTTTTTTTTTTTTTTTTTTTTGAGACAAGGTCTCACTCTTGCTCAGGCTGCAGTGCAATGGCCTTATGATGACTCACTGGAGCCTTGAACTCCTGGGCTCAAGTGATCCTCCCATCTCAGCCTCCTGAGTAGGTAGGACTACAGGTGGAGGTCACTATGCTTGGCTAATTTTTTTATTTTCATAGAGACAGGAGTCTCACTATGTTACCGAGGCTGGTCACGAACTCCTGGGCTCAAGCGACTCTCCTTCCTCGGTAGCTCAAAGTGCTGAGATTACAGTCATGAGCCACTATGCCTGGCCGCACAGGAAACTTTTTTGGATGATAGAAATGTTCTACTACTTAATTGTGCCAGTGGTATATGGGTGCACAAATTTGCCAAAACTCATTGAATGTATATTTTAATTGGGTGCATTTTATCTTACATAAATTATATCTGAAGAAAGCTGATTTAAGACTTCATTATGGGCTGGATGTGGTGGCTCATGCCTGTAATTTCAGCATTTTAGGAGGCTGAGGTGGGCAGATCACTTGAGGTCAGTAGTTCGAGACCAGCCTGGCCAACATGGTGAAACCCCATCTCTACTAAAAATACAAAAATCAGTATGGCATGGTGGCAGGTGCCTGTAATCCCAGCTACTCAGGAGGCTGAGGCAGGAGAATCACTTGAACCTGAGAGGCAGAGGTTGCAGTGAGCCGAGATCAACCACTGCACTCCAGCCTGGGTGACGTAGCAAGACTCTGTCTCAAAAAAAAAAAGGCCAGGTGCGGTGGCTCACGCCTATAATGGCAGGCCAAGGTGGGTGGATCACCTGAGGTCAGGAGCTCCAGACCAGCCTGACCAACATGGAGAAACCCTGTCTCTACTAAAAATACAAAATTAACCGGGCATGGTGGTGCATGCCTGTAATCCCAGCTACTCAGGAGGCTGAGGCAGGAGAATCACTTGAATCCGGGAGGCAGAGGTTGCAGTGAGCTGAGATCGTCCCATTGTACTCCAGCCTGGGCAACAAGAGCGAAACTCTGTCTCAAAAAAAAAAAAAAAAAAAGACTTTATTATAAAATATGGAGTATATCCAAACCAAAACAAAAATACTTTTTATTCACATACTGAGGTTTATAAAGCAAAATAATAAGTTGGCAGGGTGGGAGGGTACACACAGGTAAAAAGCCATTGGAAAATAGCTATATGGTTATAAATGACGAATATAAAGAAAGGCCCAAAGTCAAAGCCATATGCTGTTTAAACTCTTGCACATTTTTCACGTAAGCATGAAAGTTACGGCAAGCTAAGGCATCTTCCCTAACTATCTTCAATCTTTTTTCATAGCTGATACAAACATTTCTAAGATGAAAACTTTCTTCTCCTTAGCAATTGTTAATTTACTTGACATCTAATCCATTCTAGGATGAATATAATGAAATCGCAGAATATTATCGTCAAAGAGGCTCTAAGAATATTATTCTATCCAAGTTATTCATTTATAAAAGAAGCAAACGAGACCTAAGGAGGGGAAAAGAAGTGGCCTGCCCAAAGCCACCCAGCTTTAAAAATGGTCTTTAGAAGCGATTTCTGTTACTATTTGAGGGAAGAAAATCTTTAAATATGCAAAGCCATACCTTTATGGGATTTTTGTGGGTGATTTTTCCTGGAGATTTAGTCATTAATCTACAACTAATTGAAAACAAAAAACCAAAAACCCATATATCATAGGTAAAATGAAAACTTACACATTTTCTGAGCTAGAATATCCTCATGCTCACATGCTCACATATGTACATGTGACCACTTATTTCAAGGCATAAGACTTTCTTTTATTTTATTTTTTGTAGAGACAGAGTCTTGCTTTTCGCAGGCTGGAGTGCAACGGCATGATCATAGCTCAATGTAACCTTGAATTCTTCGGCTTAAGGGACCCACTTGCCTCAGCCTCCCAAATAGCTCGGACTACAGACATGTCCACTACGCACGGCTAACTTTCCACTTTTTGTAGAGACAGCATCTCCCCATATTGCCCAGATTGTTCTTGACCTCCTGGCCTCAAGCAATTCTTCCACTTTGTCCTCCCAAAGTGTTGGGATTACAGGCATGAACCTCCATGAGACATAATAAACACGTGTGATGGATAGTGAGTTAGAAATTTTATTTAGTAAATTACAGAAGCAACAAAACTACATTAGAGGCCAGGCTGTGGTGGCTCACGCTTGTAATCTCAGCACTTTGGGAGGCCAACGCAGGTGGATACCTTGAGGCCAGGAGTTCAAGACCAGCCTGGCCAACATGGTGAAACTGCGCTCTACTAAAAATTTAAAAATTAGCCAGGCGTGGTGGCACACACTTGTCATCCCAGCTACTCAGGAGAATTGCTTGAACCCGGGAGGCAGAGATTGCAGTGAGCCAAGATCACGCCACTGCACTCCAGCCTGAGGGACAGAGCGAAACTCTGTCTCAAAAAAAAAAAAAAAGGCAAAAAAAAAAAAAAAACAACCAAAAACCTACATGAGAGAAAATTTGGAAAGTATATAGGGGACAAAGCAACTATAATGTCTCTACTTAAACAGCTATCGTGATCACTTGTTTGTATTGCCTGTTAACATTTTTTCTGTAGAATATTTTACATAATTATTAATGAAGCCTACCTAAAATTTTGTAACTACCTTTCCCACCTATATTATAGCATAAACATTTTACTTTCTTTTAAAAATTGGACCATGGCTGGGTGCAGTGGCTCATGCCTGTAATCCCAACACTTTGGGTGGCCAAGGATGGAGGATTGCTTGAGGCCAGGAGTTCAAGATCAGCCTAGGCATAGCAAGATCCCATCTCTTAAATGAAAAAATAAAATAAACATAGGATGATTATTGTTGTACAGATAAAATAAGTGAAGATAAACTTTAAAAAAAAAATTTTTTAAATTGGACCATTATTATTTATACTGTTTTTATTGTGGCTCTTTGAGCAGAGGTAAAAGTGTTCCTCCCCAATCCCAACTGATGTTAATAATCTTTGGTATTCTTTCATTCTTTTATCCATCCTCATATAATCATATACAGTCATATACGGAATATACATATATGGAGTGGGGTTGTCATTGTAGGTTTACATATTGTACTTCTCTGCATCTTACTCTCACGTAATACACTGTGGCAATCTCTCCAAGTTAATTGTTATAGATCTAAGAAATTACTTTTTTTTTTTGAGATGGAGTCTCACTGTTGCCCAGGCTAGAGTGCAGTGGTGACATCTCGGCTCACTGCAACCTCCGCCTCCCAGTTTCAAGCTGGGATTACAGATGTGCGCCACCATGCCTGGCTAATTTTTGTATTTTTAGTAGGGGCTGGTTTCACCATGTTGGTCAGGCTGGTCTTGAACTCGTGACTTCACGTGATTTGCTTGGCTCAGCCTCCCAAAGTGCTGGGATTACAGGTGTGAGCCACCACGCTTGGCCCTAAGAAATTACTTATAATGACTGCATAATATTCCATGGTACAGATGACTGTGTTAACCATTTCTCCACTGATGAACATTCCCTTTATGTCCATTATTTTGCCACTGCAAACAATGCCACAACGAACATCTTGGTACATAGAGCTTTACATATTGGTGCTTTTATTTATGTGGAGTTTCCATAGATGTGGCTAGGCTGCTTTCCAAAAAGGCTATAACTATTCTCATTTCTCCCCAGGAATATTTATTGCCTAAATACCTTTCTCCTGCATTCCAGCCAATAGTGGATGTTAACACTTTTTAGTTCTTGTCAGTCAGATGGGTGACAAGTGATAGTTTATAGCTACTTTGGCTGATTGTTGGTGCTACTGAGCATCTCTATGTCGTATACTTACTATTCATTAAGATTTGCTCGTCTGTCAGTTATCTAGTCCTCTGATTTGCCTAATTTTCTTTTGGGTTATCAGCCTTTTTTTTTGTACCAAATAGTGAGAGCTTCTAAATAACATGTATTAACTGTTTATTTGTTATACGCAATGTTTTTTCCCATTTATCTTTTTGTCTTTTGACTTTGTGGTCACTTTTGCTATTAAAATATTCTTTTTTTTTTCTGAGACAGAGTCTTACTCTGTCCCCCACTGCAGTGGCACGATCTTGGCTCACTGTAACCTCCACCTCCTGGGTTCAAGTGATTCTCGTGCCTTGGCCTCCTGAGTAGCTAGGATTACAGGCATGAGCCACCACACTCAGCTCATTTTTTGTATTTTTAGTATAGACGGGTTTTTGCCATGTTGGCCAGGCTGGTCTCAAACTCCTGGCCTCAAGTGACCCACCCACTTTGGTCTGTCACAAAGCGGTGGGATTACAGGCATGAGCCACCTCACCCAGCTGGTAGATAGTTTTTGGTTTTTATTCTATTTTATTTTGTCATTAAGCTTATGTTAGCCATAATGAATTGGAAGTTTTTCATCTTTTTCTATAACCTATAAAAACCTCAATTACATTGGAATTATCAGTTCTTTAAAAGATAATAGAGCATAGCTATGAAACCATTTGATCTTGGTACCCTTTTAAAAAAGTAGTCAGATCTTCAAGCCCTTTTCTGTTTCTTCAAAAGAAATTTATCTAGGCAGCTTTTCAACTAGTTAGTCATTTATATTTTCCTAGAAAACTATATATTTCCTTAAGTTCGTCAAATTTTTTGACAGAGCCTATAGTCTCAGCTACTTGGGAGGCTGTGGTGGAAGGATCATTTGAGCCCAGTAGTTCAAGGCTGCAGTGAGCTAGGCTCGCACTACTGCACTCCAGCCTGAGTGACAGAGCAAGATCCTATCTCAAAAAAAAAAAAAAAAAAAAAGAAAGAAAAATTTGTTGACAGAGCATAAGCATTTTCCCATATGCTATGTAAGGAATGGTGGAGAGAAAAGGAACATTTGTTGAACAGCTGCTATGTGCCAAACATGATGCTTCATATTTTATTTCTATTGTCTCATTTAATTAAATCTCATATTGATTCTGTTGAGGATATATCATTATCCTCATTTTCCAGATGAGAATACTGAGGCTTGGGAAAATGAGGTAATAATATGCCCAGGATCATGGCAAAGGGAGCCAGAAATGTAATTCAGGTATATCCATATGATTTCAGAACTGGTTCTTTCATTTATTACACCTGGCTTTCTCCAAATAGTTTCACAATCATTATATTTATTGACTAAGAAATAGTTGCTTGAGAAAATGTGTCATTGTTTTCTTTCCCTCCCCCAATTATTAGGGTATTTTTCTGTTTTTTATGATAATAAGTGGATATAAAAAGGAATAGAGTCCTTTTTCTTCATATTTAGGACATCTTTTCTTAAGCTGAGTTTCCAGAACAGAATTTCTAGGTTGATGAGAATGATTGTGATAATGAATATGTATTAAAGGGTACAGTTTAAAAGGGAGGTTAATAACAGGATTACACAGACAGGTAATATGACTTATTCTGGAAAAAGCCTTGCTATGATTATGAAAGTCCCTTTGAGATCTCACTTGCAGTCTGCTCTTCATTTTGTACTGGGAATCCCTCACTCTGAGCCTAGTAATTCTTCACGCTGCCCTTGATAACCCTTGAATCACTGCCTGCCTTTGAATAAATAACCATCAGATGCTGCCACATGCCTCTCACCAAGTTACTGTGGCTCCTATTCCTCCCTGACCTTCCTCCTTTCTTTCCATCTCTACGGTTGCAGTGCTAACCTCTAAAAACACCCATTCAGGCCTTGGCAAACACTAAGGAAAATAATGTTAAGTTTCTGGAAAGAACCTGTTGGTCTCTATATCATGCCTATCATGATACAAAGCAATGGTTTTCAGTTTATATTTTTTGAAGCCCTCAGGCTTTCTTTAGTCTGTCTTAAGTGGAGAGAGGAAGCCACCAAGCTGGTGGGGTTCTGGGTCCCCCTTCTTACCCCCTTCAACCAGAGTCTCTCTGTTCTTTTCTGATTCACATACTACAGCTTTTGGGGAAGCATTTTCTGTTTTTATTTTTTATTTTTTTTTTGAGACAGGGTCTCACTCTGTCACCCAGGCTGAAGTACAGTGGCAGGATCATGGCTCACTGCAGCCTCAACCTCCTGGGCTCAAGCAATCCTCCTGCCTCAGCCTCTCAAAGTGCTGGAATTACAGGCATGAGCCATAGTGCCTGGTGGGAAAGGATTTCCTTTGAAGATCAGTTTCTGCTGTTTAAAAACAAAGGTTCTAAAATCATTGATATAGAGAAATAAGAATGCTGAAACGATACGAAGTTATAGCCATATTTTTGTAAAATTAATTCAGAAAAAATTTTTAAAATAATAAGTTAACAGAAACCTAAAGAATATTGAAAAGTCTCCTGACCCTCCCCTAGACTGACCTAGAACGTGTATCCTCCTCCCCACATACACACATAAGACCACAAAAACTGAGGATTGTCTATTACTTTCCAATTACTGCTGTGACAAAAAAGGAAAGTTTGTCACTTTGGGGAATTGAAATTAATTGAAAGCAGACTTGAGTTAATTTCCATTTCAGTGCCCTTTATTGAATGGGTCTTTAGTGCACATTTCTAATTTAGTAGAATGAGAACTTTTTATGCTGGGGGGAGGGTGATGAGGAAATACTTTCCCCTGAAACTAAAATAATTCATCAGGACAAATCCTGCAGCCTTTTTCAAGAAGAGAGTCTATATAATATTTGTGGTGTAGAAAAAATGCTTTAAACATTATGAAAAGGGCTGTTTCCTTTTTTTTTTCTATAGCACCTAAAAGCAACATTATTTTGTGACAGTAACACCCTGTTTGTTCATGCTTCATAGTTTTCAAAGCACTCTCATGTACGTTATCTCACTTGATCACTACAGCAATGCTGTGCGGTGGGCCGGCATATGTTCCATTCATTTTATACCCAAGGAAGCCATAGCTTGTACAAATTATTTGCCCAAAGTTACACTGGAAGTTGCTTCAAGTAAGACCAGTAGTCTTTCTATGATTCTCTATCTTTAAATAAACTGCTTCATGCCACAGTATTCCAAGGTACCACTTTAAGGTACCATTGTCATTTAAAAAAGGTATCAATTCCTGTGTGGGCTCTGATAGCCATCTGAGTAAACAGGTTGAATGGACTGATAAAAGGAAAAAAGTTTTGGCAGGTCTGATGAGAGAGATTGAGAGAAAGAGAAATAATACCAAGTAGGACTACAAAGAGGGATGTAACCAGCAATTTAGAGAATATGAAATATTATTTGTAAAATTCAATATGCAATATTTGTTGCCAATTCCTTCCTTCCTTCCTTCCTCCCTCTCTCCTTCCCTTCCTCTCTCCCTTCCTTCCTTTCTTTCGTTTGTTCGTTCGTTCTTTCTTTCTCTCTCTCTCTCTCTTTCTCTCTTTCTCTCTTTCTTTCTTTGATGGAGTCTTGCTCTGTTGCCCAGGCTGGAGTACAATGGCACGATATCTGCCCACTGCAACCTCTGCTTCCCGGGTTCAGGCAATTCTGCCTCAGCCTCCCAAGCAGCTGGGACTACAGGCACAAGCTGCCATGCCCAGCTAATTTATTTTGTATTTGAGTAGAGACACAGCTTCACCCGTGTTGCCCAGGCTGGTCTCGAACTCCTGAGCTCAGGCAATCCACCCGCCTCGGCCTCCCAAAGTGCTAGGATTACAGGCATGAGTCACCACGCTCGGCCGCCAATAATTTCTAAAAACTAGATGAAATGGATAATTTTTGAGGAAAACATACATTATTGAAATTTGTTTTAAAAACAGTAGAAATGTTTTTATCCAGAACAACTATCTGCAGAAAATATTAAAAGAGAAGGTCAAATATCTACTCCCCAATAAGAAATGATTCAGCATCATATCACAGGAAGGTCCTATAAATAACAGTGTCTGTGTTATTTAATCTATGCTATAGAATAGGATGTATGTAAATAGCTAAATTTATTCTATGAGGTTCTAAGACCAACTCTAGGATAGCCTAAATAAATAAATAAATAAATAAACATATTCTAAGTAAAATGTCAGAAAACAAAAATATAATACTATGATCAGCAAAGCTTATTCTAGAAAATAAAAATTAATTAATCAATGTAACGCAAGAAAACAAAGGGTACAGTGTGACCCTTAGAAGCAAAATGGTAAGGAGATAAGATAATTCTCACAATATGTAGATACACAAGTGTTTAAAACTAGGATACCTCAACGAAAATGTAGCTTTTAATGCCCACAACCAAACAACAACAACAACAAATCTTTGAATACATAGCAATTGAAAGTGGGAAAGGCAATAAATTAAAGAATTAGAATTAAAATAGGGGTCTGGCACAGTGACTCATGCCTGTAATCTCAGCACTTTTGGAGGCCAAAGCAGGCAGTTAGCTTCAGCCCAGAAGTCTGAGACCAGCCTGAGCAACATAGCAAAACCCTGTCTCTACAAAAAATAAAAAAATTAAAAAAAAAAAAAAAAGAAATTAGCCAGTCGTGGTGGTGCACTCCTGTAATTCCAGCCACTTGGAAGACTGAGGTGGGAGAATTACCTGAGCCCAGGAAGTCAAAGCTGCAGTGAGCCATGATAGAGCCACTGCACTCTATCCTGGGTGGCAGAGTGAGACCTGGTCTCAAAAAAAAATTGAAAAATAATTTAAAAATGAAATAAATAAAAGAATTAAAATAGGACTTGGTCACCAGACATCTCAAACAATAAGTGGTCTTATTTTGAAAATGGTCCCTGGTGCTCAAGTCAGCCCCTTACGTGACCCTTTCTCAAATATAGTGCTGCTAGAAACAGGGTGGCTCCTGCCACTGAACCAGGTCACAAGGCCATCACCCCTCCTTAGTTAACTGCCTGCATGGCTGTCCCCTCCCCAGACTGTGAGCAATTAAGGAGTACACAGGGAGTTTTATTCATCTTTCTGTCTCCAGCTCCTGGCACCATTCTCAAAATACTCTCAACAAATATTTGTGGAAGTGACCTGAATTCTCATGCGATAGACTACCAGAGAAACATGCTTTTTACTACAACTTGCTTCACATCAACAATAAAGACTTAGTGGTAAATACAGAGAGTTTGGCTTGCAGATAATTTTTATTAGGAAAAAAGCCCTATTTTATTTTAACAAGCAAAGTTCCACTGGCAGAAATATATCCCCTTGTTCCCACTCCCTGGCTTGAAAAACCAAGAGAGAGTAGGCTCTCCTAGAGAACGGTCCCACACCAAAACTAACTGTAGTGCTGTTCATCACGGCCAGCAGCCCCAAAGTGCCCAGAGCCAGTGAGAACAGGAGCAAAGCATGCAGAGGAGGTAATTCCATAGCTCAGGAGCACAGAAGGCTCAGAAATGAAATAACAAAGATCCTTCCATCCTCACTCCACTGGCATGTTAATTTTTGTCGTTGTTCACCTAAGATCAGTCAGGATAGAGTCAATTGGTAGAGTTAATATGTGTCTACATCAATCAGGAAAAAAACAACATCAGCATGCTATCACACACACAAAACCAACCACTGGCCAGAGATTATTTTAAGTTTAAAAACGCCTCATTGAAGACATGAAAACTTCTCAAAAGTTTCAGATCAGGGCTGAAAGTCACTTCCAGGGGCTCCTCTGACTCATTTTAATGCTTGGCATACTTAAATGTGTCAGAACCAGATTTTGTGAGCCTGAATGTCTCATGGTCTCTGCGTCTGGTCAGGGAAGATATGCTTCATCTCTTTTCTCATCCTGATTTGACTGTCTTTAATCTCAATCTTTCAAACAGATTCTCTCCCTGGATTCATCTGAGTGGAAGTTAAAAACCTCCTGGAGGCCAGGCACAGTGGCTCAAGCCTATAAATTTCAGCATTTTGAGAGGCCGAGGCAAGAGGATCACTTGAGCCCAGGAGTTCAAGACCAGTCTGGGCAACGTAGCGAAACCCTGTGTTTACAAAAAGTTTGGGTTTTTTGTTTTGTTTTTTGTTTTTAATTAGCTGGGCATGTTGGCATGCACCTGTAGTCCCAGCAACTTGGGAGGCTGAAGTGGGAGGATTGCTTGAGCCCGGGAGGTCAAGGCTGTAGTGTGTCATGATTGTGCCACTGCACTGCAGCCTGGATGACAGAGTGAGCCCCTGTCTAAATAAAAAACAAAAAGCCTCCCAGAGACACTGTGCAAGAGGCAGAGAGCCCCAGTACAATGTAAATATCTACTTCAAAAGACAATAAAGTGACCGTCGCTATACTTTCACTAAGTAAGTCCCAATTGATAGGAAGGAAAGACAAAAAAGGACAAGAGCGCTGTCCTGGGAGACGCTGGAGGGAAAGAACCCTGAGCTCCAGAGACAACTCCCTCCAGTCCTAGAGATGGCCCCGATCTGCAGAGGAGTACATTAACATGGAAAAACTTTAGTCCTCAGGAAATGTTCCTTCTGCTAAAGCAGAGGCCGTTGCAGGACTCCCAAGATCTAAACCAGGTGGCTGAGTTAGTAGTACCTTGTGAAATGGATCATCAGTCACCAAAGCTTAATTTAGGTGAGAGGGGAAACCAGGTTACTGCTGCCCCTCCTGGGATAATTTTTTCATAGTTCAAATGAAATGACATCCAATTTGGAACTGCCTTTGGCGCTTTCAGAACAGCTAGAAAGGAGAAAAAGAGTACAATCCAATTTTCAGAATGACTATAATTTCCCACCACTGCCCAGTGAACAAAGACTCCCAGTGAGCAAAGCCTTCAAAAGTTGGAAATCATAGTTAAACATTGAAAATCGATGAGTTCAGTTAGAAAAATAGCCTACAGCCTGTGCATACTTGACAGGGGTCAGCAATGGTCCCTGGGTACTAAAACCACAGCACTTTCCCCTACAGAACTAGTCCACTCACAGGCCTTATGCATTCCTACCTGGGGATGTTGGTCCTACAACCCTCTGCTCTCTGTCAATAAGTCTTGCTCAACTCTCAAAGGGCAACTCATGTCTCATACCCTTCACAAAGCCTGCTTTGGCCATTCTCCTCAACTGTCATCTCGTCTCTCCTCAGCTTAACCAAGGATCATCTTGTTTTTGAGACAGGGGGTCTCATTCTGTCACCCAGGCAGTGGTGTAATCATGGCTCACTGCAGCCTTGACCTCCCAGGCTCAAGCGATCTTGCCTCCTCAGCTGCCTGAGTAGTTGAGACTACAGGCATGCACTACCAGACCCAGCCCTTTCTCTGTGTGTGTGTGTGTGTGTGTGTGTGTGTGTGTGTGTGTGTGTGTAGAGACAGGATTTCACCATATTGCCCAGGCTGGTCTCGAGCTCCTGCACTCGAGCAATCCTCCTGCCCTGGCCTCCCAAAGTCTTGGGATTATCACAGGCATGAGCCACTGCACCCAGCCAAGTCTCATCTTATAACCGATTATTATCGCAAAGTCCAGCAGCAGAAGCCTAGATATGGGAAAGAGTCAACATTTTTGTTGATCAATGAAAAGTGTAAATTCATCATTAGTTTGATTATTTCTTTTATAATTTCAGCTTATCTCATACATGCCCTCCCTAGAGATAAGGCATACTGAACCCCACCAATTAGTACATTTTTACCACATCTGAAAAGTTTGGAACAATGAGAAAAGGGCTAGAGACATTCCATAAGGAGGCCAGAACACGCTGGGGCTGGTTTTGCTAAGAAGCTATTTTTTGATTCCTCAATCTGTTGTTGCATTATTTCAATGTCCTTGTTTGGAACAAGTTGGGACAGGAATAAGTTAATAAAAAATAGGGCTGGGCGCGGTGGCTCACGCCTGTAATCCCAACACTTTGGGAGGCCGAGATGGGCGGATCACGAGGTCAGGAGATCGAGACCATCCTGGCTGACACAGTGAAACCCCATCTCTACTAAAAATACAAAAATTAGCCGGGTGCGGTGGCAGGGGCCTGTAGTCCCAGCTACATGGGAGGCTAATTTTTTAAAGGCAGGAGAATGGCGTGAACCCAGGAGGCGGAGCTTGCAATGAGTGGAGATCGCGCCACTGCCCACACAGCGAGACTCGGTCTCAAAAAAAAAAAAAAAAAATAGAAGAGAAGTGTTCCATCCCCCTGCCTCCAAACTGAATTACATACTTCTTTGTTCCAGGTAGTTAGATAGCAATCCTGTTCTTCAGAATTTTTTTTTTTTTTTGAGACAGAGTCTTACTCTGTCACCCAAGCTGGAATGCAGTGGCACAATCTTGGGTCACTGTAACCTCCACCTCCTAGGTATTTTTTTGTAGACATGGAGTTTCACCATGTTTCCCAGGTCATGTTGCCCTGATCTCGAACTCCTGGGTGAAAGTGATTTGCCCACCTGGGCCTCCCAAAGTGCTGGGATTACAGGCATGAACCACCACACCCGGCTTCTTCAGCATTTTTTAAAGTATGCGAGGAAAGACACTGAACAACCTCACTTGAAGTCTATTCTGGGACTGCTTAAGCATATGCTGTAAGGCAGTCAGTCCCTGTGCAGATTATGCTCTTTTCATCTTGCTCTGATGCCACTGGAAAATGATTCCTTTACCTGAAGACAAGTTGATCTAACAGGGTACACACACGCTGCCCCACACCGTTTCCTGCCTTTAATGCTCTTCAGAGGGTCTTCCATTTTGATTTTTGGTAATGCAATCTATGAACATTTTCATCAGGCCTCCCGCTGTAGAACTAAATAAAAGCATTCCTCAAAGAGTCAGGAAGGCAGGGCACCTGCTGGCCCATGCAGTCTGGGAATAGAAGAATGCTAGACTGAGATCTAACCCTGACTTCTCACTGTGGGGCCGTAGGAAAGCCAGGCCCCCTCTCTTGGCTTCCATTTTCTCATCTGTAGTATGAGGAGGCTTTCAAAGTCCTGGTAGCTCTAAAATGCTGAGGCTAAAATTTAACAGGATAATTCCAAATATCACTCAGCAGTGTGGTAACAAGGTGATATCACAACCAATGGCCTCCCTTCCCCAGCCCTCCAGCCCCCAAAGCCTTCTGTAACTGTTCTTTTGTTTAATCCAAACAAATCATCACCTTACCCTAAGCTGAAATTATGCTAAACAATTCATCATTTCTCAATCCCTAGTATTTTCACTATGCAGTTTTACCTATGTTTTAGTATTCAGGTCTTTAAGGAAAGGAAACAAAACTGACTTTTTTTCTTTCTTTCTTTCTTTCTTTTTCTGGCTAAATGAATGTCCCTGGTTACCCTTACATTTCTTTCCAACGAATACTGTCACTGGGCTGCTCCATGGTCACCTGAAACTCAGTCTGTTGAAATCACATTGGTATCTTTAACCTCTCCAGACTCCCCCTTCAGGTTCCCCTAGCTCTGCCACCAGCACCACCACTGACCCACGCTCAAGACCCTGGAATGATTGCCTCTTATCCTAAAATCCACCAGTTGTGAAATCCTTACAAGTCTTCCTTGGTAAGGTTTCTTTCATTTTCTCCTTTGTTTTTCATTGTCGCCTCTTTGGTTCAGCCCTGACTGCTTCATGCCTAAACATCTCTAGGAGCATCCTAGTTAGTTCATCCATCCTCTTCACTGCTACTACATTGTTTTCCTTTAAATGTCACTTAGATGATCTTTTGCTCCCGCTCAAAAACTGTAACAGGCGTTTCCTTTTTTCTTTTTTCTTTTTTTGATACAGTCTCGCTCTGTCTCCCAGGCTGGAGTGCAGTGGTGCGATCTCGGCTCACTGCCCACCTCTGCCTCTCAGGTTCAAGCAATTCTCCCTGCCTCAGCCTCCCAACTGGCTGGGATTACAGGCACCCACCACCATGCCTGGCTAATTTTTGTATTTTTAGTAGAGATGGGATTTTGCCATACTGGCCAGGCTGATCTCAAACTCCTGACTTCAGGTGATCTGCCTGCCTCGGCCACCCAAAGTGCTGGGATGAAAGGAGTGAGCCACCGCACCCGGCCTATTTTTTTGTCTTCATAAAATAAAATTGAGATCTCAAGGTCCTCCACAATGTCCCTGGCCCGCCCCTCCAGCCTCATTTCTGATGTGTAGGAGGTCTGCCAGCCGCCTCAGCCTTGTTCGCCACTTGGATTCCTACTTTGTCTCTCCCTCTCCCTGCTGCCTGGTCTGCCCCACTCACCCCACTCCAATGGACAAATCCTTACTCATTCTCCAAAGTCTAATGCAGGCCCATTCCCTCTCTAGAACTTTCCCCTTCAATCCAATAGGAAATTATCTTTCCTTTCTTGGAATAACTATAAAACTCAATAGGAATCAAAACAAATTTTTCTACTGTTATTTATTTTATGTAAATAATCTCATTTTCTAAGTTAATTGTAAACTTCTTTGAGAAAAGAGGCTATTTTATCCACCTCTTATTATCCCTGGTACATAGGATATATTCTAACATAGAGTAGAAGTTCAATAAAGGCTTGTTGACAAAGACACTACACTGTCCTAAACACTGGCAGTGGTAACTATCTAGCAAATAATCCCCCTCAACTAATGAATTATTGATCATTAATTGATAAGGTGTTCTCGCATCTAAAAATCATGGATGTAGAGATTAAGGGAGAAATAATTGGTAGAAGAAAATCCAGACTGGGAGAGTAGAACAAAAGGATTTAGTGTTCTATCTAGGCCCTAAAGGACATTTGCAGAGCTGCAGGGTCATAAAATAGGATGATCTGCAATAGCTTAGCCCTTGTTATATATATTAGATTCTCATGTTTTAAATTTAGAAACAAACTCAATCCTTTTCTTCCTTCACCCACTTGGGAATGCACCTTAGAATCCTCACTGCCTGGCATTTGTCCACTTCTTTCCTTTTAACACCTGGAGGGCTTGCCTTTGGCTCCTAGTGTCTGCCATTCATCTGTTCCTGGATGCTCCTGTCTCCAAAAAAAATTATGTGATGGGCTTTGAATGAGCCAGTAGATGCAGAATAAATCTAAAAAAACAAAAAAAATCCATCCCTTAAAAATAGTATTTCCAGCCTAGTCCTTGCATCTTTAACTCCTTCCTATACATTTTTTAGCTTAGGTCCTTCCTTTAGTGTGTGGTATAAATCTGGATGTAAAATTCACATGCAAAACAGATTCCTGCTTCTTAAAATCCTGTAAATTCAGTTATCATAGTTAAGTTTTAATGTACTATTAATTGTCCATTGGTAAAAATTAAATAAATAAGTAGATGCAATACATTTGAGAAGTCATTAAAATGTTTAAAAGACTGTTTGGAATCATAGAAGCCCAGAGAAGCTGATTTGTGGAAATCCTGGGCTATAAGGAGTGTGAGGAGGAAGAGCTAGGTTGAACCTTGAGCTATGATTTATCTCCACTAAGACCTATTTCTTTCCTATCTCTTGGCAACTTCAGAGTCTTCTCAAATCGACAATATCCTCCTGCCCGACATCAAGGACAAAAAAGATCTATGGTCTCTGCTTAAATGTCACTTTATTAGAAAGGCCTTCTTTGACACATACATGTAAGAGAGGAGTCCTGGCCTCTATGCCCTATCTCCCTTTCACTGCTTTATTTTTCTCCACAACATTTATCAATCATATGATAATGTTATATATTTCTTTGCTCATTGACCATCTTGGCTTATCAGCGCCACCTCATGAGGGCTTGGACATTTTTGTTCACTCTGTATTCCCCAAGACCTAAACCAGTGTCTAACACAGAATAGGCCTTGAATAAATAGGTGCTGAATAAATGAATAAACCAATCTCACAGTTCGGAAGGACCAAACGAAACAAAACTGCACCCACCACAACTACTTGCAATATGGGCTAAGGAATCAGTGTAGAGTGGTAAAGAAAATCAAACAGAAAGATTATACAGAGATCAGCCAGCCAAGCCCTGTCACTTTACAAATACAGAAAATGAGGTCCAGAGAGGATAAGTGACTTGGCCAAGTCATAAGCTCCTGTTTTGACAGAAAAAATAAAATGATTCACTATAGAGTCCCAATTTCTTATATACATATGATGATTATGGAATCGGATAACACGTCTTTCATCTCAGTGAGACAGGCCTCAGAAGTAAGTGGTATAAAATGGCTGTCAGATCAGATGCCTTGCCCAAATATATCAGCTTCACTGCCTGTCATCAACATTATGACTCTATTCCTTTGAATCTTGAGATATTTTTTAAAACACACTTTAATCTGTTCTCAGCTAATACTTCAGTCAGTTGAGAGCAACACCGAGAGCCACGCTAGTTGTTAATAGGGAGTAGAAATGGAGAATTTGAGTTTGAAGTCTGGAAGATGTGAATTAAAATCCCAAGTCCATGGTTTAAATAGCTGGTTGACCTTGGGAAAATTACTTATCCTCTCTGAGTCTGCTAGCTCAGTCTGGAATGACCGTAAGTCTCTAGTGGTGATTATTGCTATGCTTTGCAGTTTGGTCCTAGTACAAAGCTGGAAGCTCAGCTCTAGCCTGAGATCAGTAGAGATAAGAGAACAAGCAAATGCAGAAGTCTCCTGAGGAGTCCAGATATAAAGGTCTTCCAGGATAGGGATATGTTAGCTTCCAAGATCTGAAGCACCGAGCTCAGAAGTGAGCCCCACTGGGAGCTGGTTACTGCTGCAGCTGTCAGAATGGAGTGCTCCCATCCACAGCGCAGCCTCAGCCTAGCAGTGGGTAGGAAGGGAGCTCACCAGCAACCAGCTGCTTGGCAACTCTGGGCCTAAAGTTGGGGTTAGAGTGGGATGAAAGAGCTGCCCTGGCACCAATTTATCAGAGGTGCTAAAACATCCCTGGAAATGTGAGAGGGAGAAAACTAGATTTAGATTTATCAGGGTTTCTCTTCAGGAAAGTCTCTTATGTGATTGAATGGTATGCTTCCTTCTGGCAGTTTTACTGATCATGAAAAAGAAAGAAAACTAAATAAATAAAAAGAAAGAAATGCTTCGATAAGCCCCTTGAGGGCTGGCGTGTGTGTGTGTGTGTGTGTGTGTGTGTGTGTGTGTGTGTGTGTGTTTGGGGTGAGAGTAGGGTATCCTAAATGCAGGTTTGAACAGCAACACATGGTCACCAAAAAGCCTTTAGCCTTCAAAGAAGACAGTCTGGTTTTCTTGCGGGATTTTCATTTTGCTGAGTGGTGTAGCCAGTGTGAGGTCAGAGCTGAACTTTACTGATCCTGGACAGGAAGCTGAGCTGAGTACTGCTCTCAGGAGCCTCCTCTTCCACCCTTCCTCCAGGAAGAGATCACTCTCTCTTCATTCAAGTGTGAGATATTGAAAGAAAATCCGTTTAAGCAAGTGCCTTACTTTTACTCTGCCTCAGGTATCTTAATTCAGCTCTGTCTGTGGGACCTTAATCTCAAATCTCAGAAACCCCATCTCACTAACTCCACCTCGTCGGCTCTGCAAATCACTACCTCCCCATATCCTGTGGGACTGCTCCTCTAATCAGAATCTGGAGAGGTTGTCTGGGTGGAGCTCCTGGTGTGTCCCTGTAGCCAGTTAGACATTGGTTGATATGATTTTGCTTCTTGTAACAGCTAGTGACTGGACTAGCTGAATTTACTTGGTTTGTTCCTCTATTTCAGAGTAATTCAAATAAAACTTTATCATAGTTAGTATATGTGATATACATGTGTAGATGATCACAGTTCATGCCTTTCACCAAACACTTTCATGCCTCTGTGCCTTTGTTCCTTCCATCTTCTATCCCTCAAATATCTTTCTTTATCTAATGAAATACTTCTCATCCTTCAGGGCTCAATTCAAGCACCTCTTTCTCTATGAAGCTTGCCCCTATCCTCTAAGTCATAATTAGTCAATCCCTCTTCTACTACATTCTCAAACTGCATTATTAGTATTTCTTCCTGCCAGGAATTATAGGCAATAGTCTCTACGTATATACTTATTTATTTTTCGAGATGGGGTCTTGTTCTGTTGCCCAAGCTGGAGCGAATGCAGTGGTATAATCCTAGCTCACTGCAGCCTCGATCTCCAGGGCTCAAGCAACCTTCCTACCTCAGCCTCCCAAGTAGCTGGGACTACAGGTGCACACCACCACACCAGACTAATTTTAAATTATTTTTTGTAGAGGCGAGGGCTCGCTTTCTTGCCCAGGCTGGTCTTGAACTCCTTGGCCTCAAGCAGTCCTCCCCCATCAGCCTTCCAAAGTGCTAGGATTACAGTCATGACCCACCGTGCCATTTCATATTCATATCCATTGTATCTGGCAGGTAATGATTTTTTTAATTTCTTTTTTTTAAATCCACAAATTATAATTGTATATATTTAGAAAGCATAGTGCAATGTTATGATATATGTATTCAACATAGAATAAGTAAATCAAGCTTATTAGCCTACCTGTCACCTCATATATTTGTCGTTGTTGTAGTGAGGACATTTCAAATTTATTCCCTTAGCAATTTTGAAATACACAATATATTAACTAAAGTCAGCCTGTTATGCAATAGATCTCAAAAATGTATTCCTCCTGTCTTACTGAAAAGTGTACCCTTTGACCAACATGTCTCCATTCCACCACCTCACCCACCCACCCCCAGCCTCTGGAAACCATCATTCTAATCTTGACTTCCATGAGTTTGACTATTTAGATTCCACATATAAGTGAGCTCATGTAGTATTTGCTGTTTGGTGCTGGCTTATTTCTCTGAGCGTAACATCTTATGATCCTAGAGTGCTGGACTTGAAGCCTCAGAATAAACATGGCATATCTCCTTATAGTAGCAATTTTACTCTTCATATTAGCAATTTTACTTTTTATACTAACAATTTTACTGAATTTTCAGCAATTAAAAAATTATCAAATATTTTTAATGTTCAGATATTTTATGGAAGGGAGTGCAAAATTAGCTGGACTTTTAAAGATAACTACATTTAAATCATTTGTTCACATTCCTCTGACATGCAAACTATTTGCAGTGGGCACTCAACACAAGTTTGAGTTGAATTTAATTTCAGGAGATGTTTATAATCAATTATTTCTTTCCCTAAAAAACCCCACAGAACTTTATTTATTCATATGAATAGCAAGAAGACCATTCTTTTCTTAAAAAAATTAATGAGTTAGAAAAGGCAAACTGGAAAAATCAATGTTATTTCACCTAAATTGTAAATTTTGGTTTAACAAAGCTCACTATTTAAACATGCCTGAGAAACCTTTCAGAGCACTACCTTTTGGCAAAGACCAAATGATTCTTTGTATTTAAAAAAATTTTCATAAGATTCATTATACACATAAAATAACATATGCAATACATGTACAGTTTACTTTTCCAAGTCTTTACAGTATCTGATAAGTAAAAAATTTAACTGAATAATAAATAATAAGTATTTATCCAGTGAAATATCCTTGAGACTTTATGAAGCCACTGCCAAGAAGTAGGGCGTAAAACTAATATTTTCCTTTTTTTAAGTATATCAGGTTAAGTACAGCCAAATAGAAATGAATCAGCTATGAATGTTATCTGCAAGCCTTGCTTTATACTACATTGCTTTCAAATCTCAATTATAAAATCAATACATGCTTAATGTAGAGATGTTAAAAGCCTGACCCACTGGACCCTCTTTTTCCTTCCTGCTCATTGTAGGTGGAAGGGTCAATGGGAAGTCACATGGCCCATCTGGAGCGCCTGAAAGACAACAGAGGGCATGACAGTGGCTAAATCAGGAGCGAGCGATCCACCTTGAGTGACTGACACTAGCTTGCCTGTGCATGGGACTTACTGCAGCCAAGGAATCAATGTGCTGCCCAAATTTTGTGTTTGACATATACCCTTTTATCTCATACAGTTTCAGAACTTTATTCTCCCAACTTCCTTTGTAAAAGCAATGGCTTTCCCATCAATTCCATTTTATTTTAGCAACATATATTTTAAACAAGATATCATGTAGTCGATGATCCCCTCCAAAATCAGAATCCAATGGTCTTATCTACTTTTCATACCTTATTCCGTCATCCAAATTATTATTCCCATGATGATTTATTTAGCTATGCACTAATATAGACTTTCTGCCTACCGATGAAAGTCTTGATCAAAATCATTCCGTGACTCCTGAAGTTCAAATGTCCTAAATCAACAGAAAAACCCCTTTGAGTTCTGGCTTCTGCCCAGCTCTGCAGACTCATCTTTAGTCGCTCCCATACACACTGGGCTCCTATCACAAAGACAGTCATGGTTCCCCATCTATTCTAGCCTCTGGGGTTGTTCCCTGTGTGGACATCCTTCCCCTGCACCAGGCTAGCTGTCAAACTCCTAATGTCCTTCAAAATTTTGTGCAAATGTCATTCTTCCCTGTCTTTCTTGATATGTCCCGGGAGAGTTAAGCCCTGTTTTTCTGTGCTGTGGTGCAGCATCTCGTCTACACTTCCATTATAGTATTTCTATCAAACTATACATTTAAAAGTCTCACTTCTACAAGATCAGGGGTCCATACTCTCAAGGTTTCCACAAATCCTTAAATTATAGGCAAAATTGTATAGGTTCATTTTCTTCTTGGGAAAGAGTTCAGAGCTCACAGCAGTCTCTCAAAGGAGTCTGTAATTACTCTCTCAGAAATAAACTTAGAAACCACTGCACTAGATTGTGAGTCCCTGGGAAACAGAGAGTGAGTTCTAGAGTTCTTTGAGTCTCTGCAGATAGATGCCTAATGTTAGCTGAATGAGCATTTCAGTTATTGTTTAGAGGTAGATGCTTATTCTAGTAAAGATATATAGTAAATTCAACCTCCTCTGTTTTTTTATTTAAGTAGATAGAAAGTGTGATTCTGTGAAAAGTATGGATCTTTTTCATACATTCAAGTGTGATACTGTGAAAATCCTTCCATATCTTTCTCCTGCCAAATGTACAATGAAAAGTACACTGGGTTGGGCCAGATGTGGTGGCTCCTGCCTGTAATCCCAGCACTTTCGGATGCCGAGGCGGACGGACCACTAGGTCAGGAGTTTGAGACCAGCCTGACC
Organism: Piliocolobus tephrosceles; assembly: GCF_002776525.5. NCBI lineage: Eukaryota > Metazoa > Chordata > Mammalia > Primates > Cercopithecidae > Piliocolobus > Piliocolobus tephrosceles. The sequence continues at coordinate 38,955,597 of NC_045448.1, read as the reverse complement.
AATATGATGAAACCCCATCTCTACTGAAAATACAAAAATTAGCTGGGCGTGGTGGTGTGCGCCTATAGTCCCAGCTACTCGGGAGGCTGAGGCAGAAGAATCACTTGAACCCGGGAGGCGGAGGTTGCAGTGAGCCAAGATTGTGCCACTGCACTCCAGCCTGGGTGACAGAGCGAGACTCAGTCTCAAAAGAAGAAAAAAAGAAAATTACGCTAGGCAAAAAGAAAGATATGGAAGGATTTATACCAAACTACTAACAGTGGTTATGCTTGGAAAGAGGAATGGGGTTAGGGGTAGGACGGGCTTTTAAATCTTACTTAAACTCTTCTGTCATGATCATGTTTGTATTTTGTTTTACAATGAGCACTTTTGGGTTTTGAAATTTAAAAATAATGTTTTAAATTATGAGACTTTTTTCTTAAGTGTGTCAGACATCTAGCTTCCAATCCCAGCTCTGCTACTTATTTTGTTTTAGGACTTGGGAAAGTTAATCTTCCTAAGCCTATGCTCCCTCAACTGTCAAGCGGGCATAATGGTTACCTAGCCCACATGGTTATTAAGTGACAAAGCCCAGCATGAAGTAGGAACTCAGAATACATCACTTCAATGGAAAGTCCATGTGATCTGTTTTTTGCAATCATCAAAGACATCCAAAATAGAACTTAATTAAAACATAGTGTGACTGAGCACAATGGCTCACACCTGTAATTCCAGCACTTTCGGAGGCCAAGGCCGGCAGATTACTTGAGGTCAGGAGTTCAAGACCAGCCTGGCCAACATGGTGAAACCCTGTCTCTATAAAATTTCAAAAATTAGCTGGGCATGGCAGCGTGAGCCTGTAATCCCAGCTACTCGGGAGGCTGAGGCAGGAGGATTGCTTAAACCTGGAAGGCAGAGGTTGCAGTGAGCTGAGATCATACCACTGCACTCCTGGGCAACAGAGCAAGACTCTGTATAAACAAAACAAAACAAACAAACAAAAACATAGTTCATTCTTGTCTCAATGCTATAAGCATTCATATATGCAATCAAGTCTGATGCAACATAGCTGGTTTAGAAGGTGGCTATTTGCCCTTTCTGCTAGCTAATTAAGTCATCTCACAATTTGTTTATTTGATGGTTATCAAACCAAGAAGGGTTATAAAATTCTATAAAGAAATTTATAATACTTCTGCTTCAAGAATGATCACTGGTTTAAGCTAAGCTCTCAGTTTGCCTGTGTTCTTATTAGAAAACAGTTCTTTGCAATTTTCACTCACCTCGTGCCCTGTCTCCACTGGGAGACATCACAGCATGTTTTTTGAAGTCTTCTTCTTGTTTTCTCTAGAAGTTCTGTAAAAAACAAAACGCCATTGATAATGATAGCTACCTTGCATTTTATCCATCATTTTTTTATATAATTTTGTAATTAAAAGTTCTTATTATATATACAATTCACTGTTGTTAAAAATTTCTAATAGGTAAAAAACATAGACAGTAAAAAAGTAAAAGTCTTTGTTTCTTTTAGTCTTTTAATTTTTAAGTCCCTTGGTATTGAGTAAGTACAATCACCTCAGTATTCATATGTTTGGGGGATTCATAAAAATAAATTTCTATGTATTTAAAAACATAGCTGGAGAACTCCAACATGGCTTAGGGGGTGTTGCTGAATCAGAAGAGTTCAAAGCAGTTGATGCGACCTTAAAATATTGAAAGCCACAAATCTAGAGTCTTTTCTAATATTCCACATTAAATCACCTACTTCAAGTGAAAAGTGAAATGCGTTTGTAATAGGTTTTTCTTTAGGGCCCAATTGAAGTGATCTATACTCAAAATTAATAACAAATCTATTTAGAAAACATTCTGTGATTTATATAATTTTTGCTGCAGTACAGGCAGTTTGGCCAATTCACCGAATCTTCCTGGACTTTGGTTTCCTGACCTGTATGATTGGCTTAGTAATACTCGCCTCACAGTGTGGATGTGAAGATTCAGGGACATGAAGCCCGGAGGGAGGGAGACTGGGATATAGAGTGCGGGGAGGGGCAAAGCCTTACTCGGTCACCTTTTGTCGTTTTATCAAGAGGCCTTTATCCTGGGTGAATCTGTTTATTCCCAGCTTGGCTTGCTCTTTTTTTCCTTTAACTTAACAGATTTTTTTTTTTCTTAAAAGATTACTTTTGTACATAATGCTGTACTTTGTCTAAAGGAATATGAGGCCATGTAAGGCCTGATACTGGCTCTGACAGACACTGCGAGTTACTACCCAGGATTCATTCTCCTCTTTTTTTTTGGAAACCCAGTTAAAAGACTGTATTCCCCCTTTTCCTCACAGCTAAGTGTAACCATGAGACTAGATTTCTACCCATGCAATACAAGGAGAAACACTGAGTGACCACTGGGAAGTTTCCTAAAAGGGAGAACACACCTTTTTTCCCCATTCCTCATTCTTGCTGGCTGAACACCAGTGAGATAGGTGGAGACCTAGCAACATTTTTGGACCAAGAGGTGATATACTAAGGATGGCAGAAGAGCAAGATGAGAGGAACCTGGGTGCCTCACACCAAGGAACTCATCTAACAGCCCTGGACTGCCTACCTTTGTGGGGTTTTTTGTTTGTTTGTTTTTAATGTAAGAGAGAAATACACTTCTAGCTTGTTTAAGCCTCTATTCTTCCCACCGCCCCCCACCAAACCCCGGCATATACAGATTAACCCGATCCTTACTGATATGCTGGTCTTCTAGCAAGCTATCCAGAGCCCAAAAGCCAAAAAAAAATTTTTTTTTTTTAATAAAAGGCAGGTTTTCTCTCTGAAGCCCAGGCTGGAGTGCAGTGGTGTGACTGTGGCTCACTGCAGCCTCAACCTCTCGGGCTCAAGCAATCCTCCTGCCTCAGCCTCTGAGTAGCTGGAACTACAGGTGCATGCCACCATGCCTGGCTAATTTTTTGTTTTTGTTTTTTGTTTTTGGTAGAGATGGGGTTTTGCCACGTTGCCCGGGCTGGTCTTGAATTCCTGGGCTCAAGCGATCCCAGTGTCTCGGCCTCCTAAAGTGTTGGGATCACAGATATGAGCCAGCCTGGCAAGAACGATTTTTAATTCTGGAAAGTTTTCTTATATTTCCTTGGAGCCTATGTGTGCTTTCTGCTTATTAACAACAAAGACTTCAGAAGTCTTCCCACTCCAGCCCTTGTTTGTGCCCTGTCTGCCTACATTTTAGATACTACTCACTCATTTGAGCTCCTCAGATAGAAACCTGGAAAACGAGGCAATTCAATTGGGAAAAAAAGAAAGAAAGTTTGGCTAAAATTAAGTTTTTAGGGGTTTAAACAGAGTTCACGTGCATTCAACAAGTATTTAATAAGCATATACCACATAAAAGGCATTGTACCAGGTGTTGGGAGAAATGCAAGGATGTCATTGTTTCTGCTTCCAGTCTAGTAGGGAAGACGAGACACACAAATAACTGTAACATGTCATGGATTGTGACAAATGAAAAACAAAGGTGTAACGTGCCTAAAATTTTCAGAGAAAAGATGCATTCCCTTGTGGAGATTAGAGAAAGCTTCATTAAGAAGATAGGATTTGAGCCAGGCTTTGCACGATATGTAGAAATGGTCAAAAGGTGATCACCAGAGGGGCCAGCCACAGTGGCTCACACCTGTAATTCCAGCATTTTAGGAGGCTGAGGTAGGTGGATCACTTGAGCTCAGGAGTTCGAGGCCAGCCTGGCCAACATGGTGAAACTCTGTCTCTACTAAAAATACAAAAACATGGTGGCGGGTCTCCACTCTCAGGAGGCTGAGGCAGGAGAATCGCTTGAACCCAGGAGGCAGAGGTTGCAGTGAGCCGAGACTGTGCCACTGCACTCCAGCCTGGCAACAGGGTGAGACCCTGTCTCAAAAAAAAAAAAAAAAAAAGAGGATTACCAGAGGAACAAAGCACAAGGCCTAGGTGGACTTAGGAACCCTAGGGAGCAAGGAAGGTAGAGTAGAAGATGAGGTTAGACAGGTAGATTGGGGGCAGATAGAGGGCCTTAAATCTCTTCTTTGGAGCTTGCTCTGCAGTGGAGAGAATGAGTCATTGAAAATGTTTAAGCAGGGGTATAACAAGATCACATATCTCTGGTAAGAAGATGACTTTGTGGCACAGTAGAGGAAAGAGCAGCTGCAAAGAGGCCAGTGAGCAGGCACCTTTAATAACGCAAGTAAAAGATGATGATGACCTGAATTAGGGAAGTGACTCTTAGAAAGGAAAGGAGGGCACAGATAGAAGTAACATTTCAAAGGTTGCTCCATGAGCCAAACGTATGCTTCACCCAAGAAAAAGAGTTAGATATTCACTCTCAGATACAGAAGGAGGAAATATGTCCATAAGATAGTTTTTTAAATTACTCTAAACTTATTTGAACCAGGAGACTAAAAGGAGGTTGAATATGCTATAATAATGAACTTGTTGGTTCTACAATTTTAGCAGAACCTTAACTTTTGTTTTTCCCATATGTCAGTTGGGGGTGCACTGACTAACTCTGCTACGAGATGGGGAAAGCACATTAAAAAAAAATCTCAAAAAAGAAATACAGCCATCCTTTCTTTCCCATTGTTCATCCTTTGCCCAGGTGTTAAGGTACTTAGCAGATGTCAGTTAGGTTTTTCTCCAGTTATCTATTCACCCACCTTTAGGCATCATCTCTACCCACCCCACCTACTCACACACTCCATAAGAAACCCAATGAAAATTTATGAGGAGGAGATTTTTTAGAGAGCGTAAGAATTTTCCAGTATTTGCTTCTTTATTGCTCGCTAAAACCATGCCAGCATAGCCCGGGGAAAGGTGGAAAGGGCTGGCATTACCCCATATAAGGGAATTATATCCTCAAATCATTTGAGATAAGTAGGCCCCAAAGACAAATCCACAACAGTTACTCCCTCATTCTCAGGAAATAAATTCTAGAGATTTCTTCAAATGGATACATTTGAGAATCCGATTAGCTGCCACTTTCTCTTTTTCTGATTATTTTAGGAAGCCTCAAACAGATGTTAATACTTACTACCCTGTCTTTTTGTCAATAAAGGCACGAACAGACAACAAAATAATCACGAACATACCAATCAGAAGAGTGCTTCCTGTAATATTAGCATTTATGATTTGTTTTGTTCATCTTATTTGGGGCATTCAAAGTGCTTTACAAATGACAAAATGAGGGTTTTTTTCTGTCTGTGACTCCCAAGGTGATTCCTGGCACTCTCAAAAGGAACAAGTGATTAGTCAAGTCCTTGGGGCCCAGCAGCAGTAATGTGATGCATGTTGGTTAAACTATGTTTCACACTCACGTAAATTGCGTGTGTGGGGGGGTGGGGAATCTTCCACACTGTCCTTGAGAAGATTAGCAAGAATTATGAACTTAAAGATTCTTACATTTATAAAAATCCAAAGAGAAATATTGAACAAATCATACTTTAGTCCTAAAATCAAAATCTAAGGATCTTAACCTGTGGTCCCAGGAACAGGGTTTCCAGTCACCTGTAATTCTCCTGAAATTGTATGCAAAATTTTGTGTGATTATACCTTTTTCTTTTCTTTTTTTTTTTTTTCCAGAAATGGTGGACTGGTTTCTGAAGATTCTAAAAGCAATTCTTGACACCAAAAAGGTTAAGAACTGCTGTCATTAAAGAAAAAGAAAGGAAGGAAGAGGGAGGGAGGAAGGGAGGAAAGGAGAGAGGAAGGGAAAGAGGAAGATCAGTTGATCTCTGTATCCACACTGCTTAGTTTATTACTGGCCTGCTATGTTGAAGTACACCCTTATACACAGAGAAAAGGGAAGGTAAATAAAGGGAATTAAGAAAAAGTTAACAATAAGGCCAGGCATGGTGGCTCACGCCTGTAATCCCAGCACTTTGGGAGGCTGAAGTGGGAGGACTGCTTGAGATCAGGAGTTCAAGACCAACCTGGGCAACATGACAAAACCCCATCTCTACAAAAAATACAAAAATTAGCCAGGTGTGGTGGTGTACACCTGTGGTCTCAGCTACCTATGGGGGCTGAGGTGGAAGGATCGCTTGAGCCCAGGTGACAAAGTGAGACCTTTTCTAGAAAAAGAAAAGAAAAGAAAAAAAACAGAATAGTATGATCATCTTCTTTCAAAAGCCTCCGAGTTTTCAAATGAGTTTAGATTGCATTTTCAGAGCCCATGGTATGAAAAATGTAAACATTAATTAATTAAGTTTGTGAAAAATGTTTAGAATAAATATTAATCAAAAACTTTTTTATCTAGCATAAATTTCTGATCATTATGTTGAATCCTTCAGAAGTAGCCTTCAATGAAATAGCTATTCCATTTACAGCAATATGATTTTGTATTAAAAGGGGCTATTAAAAATATAAAAGGGTGATATAAAGAGAGATTTCTACATATTCAGAATACTATTTCAGCATACAAAAACTCACATAATTCCAATGCTAATTATAACAGAATGCTATTCTCACTTAAGTAAAGACAGTGTTTAAGTGAAACTCAGTTCTTCTCATTACACACCAAAGCCCCATGAAGTGCTTAGAATTAGGTTTCACCAATAAAGCCCCCATGTAATTAATCAGTACACATTTCCAATCAGGATGTGTTTTTTGTTCTGTACATGGAGGAGTGAATGCTGAAGATTCCTCTATTCTTTTTCTGTGTTAGAAAGGAATAAACCAATCTCCCTCCATCCCTAATCTTTTTCATTCTTTAATTATTCTTAATCCCAAAGAGGCATGTCCATGTCAGATTTATGCTACCTAGCATCCTTTCTTTAAGACTGTTCTCAAAATTTAACTCAGCTTCAACTATATTTATTAATATGCAGAACAACTTCAGTCTCCAGTTTATTGATAACCTGCAAAGCGCAGTTAAGACACAATATAAAAATTAAGCAAGGAAATAAATGAAGGTTTTACAAATTGTTATAACTTTTAAATAAAAGTTATTTCTTTGAATGGCTACCTTAAATAAATGTTAGCATATATCGAATTTAAATTAGTACACCATATGGTAAGGATTGATGGGTTTTCATCTCTTATAAAATTGTTTCCCCTTTCAGTGCCCCTTAAAGCATATAAAAGCGCATACTTACCCCATGTTGCTTGCGGTGGTTATATCATCCTCAGATCAAGGCTTATCTGGGTTCTGAATTAACTTAAAGGTTATAAAAAGAAGCAGTAGAGAGGTTTGACTTCCCCTGAAACGAGACCGTAGTATGCTAACCAGGCTTTTAAATGATGAAAACTAGTGTCTCTTCTAATTATATAAGCTCCAGGTCAAATTCTAGCATCAACTAATCAAATAACTGAACTGCATTTAGTTTCAGTGAGTAAAAGGAAGAAACCCATTTAGGAGGAATATCTTTGGTATATTAGAAAATTGAAAAGTTGTACATTGAAAAGTTATTAATATAGCAATACAAGTTTAATATTTTAAGAGTAAAATGTATATCTTGCTGCCTTAAATAAATAAAAAAAAATTAGGGAAAATTTAGTTTGCAGCAAAACAGATACTTTTCTATATTTTCCAGAAGTTTTTGAATTTAAATTATATGTCCTGGTCCCTGAAAACACCTTCTCACCTTATCTTAACTTGTCCAGTATTTATCTCTTCATAAATTTCCATATAATAATAATATTTAATTCTAAAGCCATGCCAGCTAATGTTAAGCAACATATGCAAAAATGTCCAATTCTTAAAATCTATCTTTGAAAACTTACAAATAGGGTGTTTTGAAATTAACCATAAGGCTATTATTATGAGAAACTAACAAAAATGCCATTTTTATTTTAACATTTTAGAAGACATTGCAACCAAATTTGTGCCAGTACAGCAAAAAATAAAAATATACATTTTTTGCAATGATATATTGAGAAATACAAATATTCAGAAGATTTTGAATAGAGAAATATGACAAAGAAGTTATGTATTGCATACACTATTTTTGTCAGTTTTAGAATATAGAGTTTCAGCAAAAAAATTCAGGTCTTTATTGTAATTTTTAAAATGTAGTTGACATATACTGCTCTGGAAATGTTTAAATTATTTTATGTAAAAAGTAAAGAGGTTTTCCGGACATAGAATATATGACAACACACAGATCTACTTTTTCAGAAATTGAGACATAATTTACATATCATACATAAAATTTGTCCCTGTAAAGTGAAAAATTCAGTGGTTTTTAGTATATTTTCAAGACTGTGCAACCATCACCACTGTCTAATTCTAGAAACCTCATGCCTCCCAATCCCTTCCTCCCCTGGCAACCACTAATCTATTTTCTGTCCCTAAGGATTTGCCTATTCAGGGCATTTCACATAAATGGAATCATACAATATGTGGCCTCTTGTGACTGGCTCCTTTTACTTAGTACAATGTTTGTTTGTTTGTTGTTTTTGAGATGAGGTTTGGCTCTGTCACCCAGCCTGGAGTGCAGTGGCATGATCTTGGTTCACTTGGTTCACTTGGTTCATGATCTGCCTCCTGGGCTTAAGCAGTCCTCCCAAGTAGCTGGGACTATAGGCATGTGCCACCACACCTGGCTAATTTTTGTATTTTTTGTAGAGATGGGATTTTGCCATGTTGCCCAGGCTGGTCTCAAACTCCTGGACTCAAGCGATCCACACACCTTGGCATCCCAAAGTGCTGGGATTATAGGATGAGCCACTCTGTCTGGCCAGTACAATGTTTTTGAAGTTCATCCATGTTGTAGTATCAGTACTTCATTTTTTATGGTTGAATAATATTCCATTATATGGACATTTTGTTTATACATTCATTAGTTGATGGACATTTGGATTGTTTCCAGTTGGGGCTATTATAAATGTCTTAGTCCATTTGAACTGCTATAAGAAAATACCTTAGACAAGGTAATTTGTAAACAACACAAATGTATTGCTCACAGTTCTGGAGGCTGTTAAGTCCAAGATCAAGGCACTAGCAGATTTAGTGTCTGATAAGGACTTGCTCTCTTCTTCAAAGATGGTACCTTCTTGCAGCATTCTCTTGTGACAGAAGCAGCAAGCAATCTCCTTCACATCTCTTTTATAAGGGCATTAATCCCATCCATAAGGGCTCTGTCCTTATAACCTAATCACCTCCTAAAGGCCTCAACTCTTAATACTACCACAGTAGAGATTAGGTTTTTGTGGTTGTTGTTGTTTTTAGACAGAGTCTCACTCTGTTGCCCCTGCTGGAGTGCAGTGGCACCATCTTGGCTCACTGCAGACTCCACCTCCCAGTTTCAAGCAATTCTTGTGCCTCAGCCTCCCGAGTAGCTGGGATTGCAGGCACACACCACCATGCCTGGCTAATTTTTGTATTTTTAGTGGAGAAGAGGTTTCAGCAGGTTGGCCAGGCTGGTCTCAAACTCCTGACCTCAAGTGATGCACCCATCTTAGCCTCCCAAAGTACTGGGATTACAGGCGTGAGGAAATTAGGTTTAAACATGAATTTTGGAGGGACACATTCAGACTATAGCAATGAGTAACGTTGCTATGAACATTCGTGTACAAGTTGATTCCTTGCGTACATACCTAGGAACTGCTGAGTCATGTAGTAACTCTATGTCTAATATTTTGAGGAACTGTATTCCACAGCAGCTGCACTATTTTATATTCCCACTCAAATGTGTGAGGGCTCCAATTTCCCCACATCACTGCCAATCTTCGTATTGTCTTTTTTTTTATTTTTTATTTTTATTATTTTTTTATTTTTTATTTGTTTTTTTTTTTTTGAGACGGAGTCTGGCTCTGTTGCCTGGAGTGCAGTGGCCGGATCTCAGCTCACTGCAAGCTCTGCCTCCCGGGTTTACGCCATTCTCCTGCCTCAGCCTCCGGAGTAGCTGGGACTACAAGCGCCCGCCACCTCGCCCGGCTAGTTTTTTTTTTTTTTTTGTTTTTTTTAGTAGAGACGGGGTTTCACCGTGTTAGCCAGGATGGTCTCGATCTCCTGACCTCGTGATCCGCCCATCTCGGCCTCCCAAAGTGCTGGGATTACAGGCTTGAGCCACCGCGCCCGGCCTATTTTTTTAATATAGCCATCCCACCAAACAATGCATGTTCTCACTTAAAAGTGGGAGCTGAACAATGAGAACACATGGACACAGGGAGGAGAACAACACACACTGGGGCCTGTTGCGGGAGCAGGGGAAGGGAGAGAGCATCAGGAAAAATAGCTAATGCTTGCTGGGCTTAATACCTAGGTGATGGGTTGATAAGTGCAGCAAACCACCATGGCACACATTTAGCCATGTAATAAACCTACACATCCTGTACATGTACCCCAGAACTTAAAATAAAATAAAATAATAAAATAAAAATAGCTATCCCAGTTGATGTGAAGTGGTATCTCATGGTGGGTTTGTGGGTTTAAAGTGCATTTCCCTTAAGAGTAAGTATGTTAAGCATTTTTTTGTTTACTTATTGGCCATTTGTATATTTTCTTCAGAGAAACATCTATTCAAATTCTTTGCCCTTTTTTTTTTTTTTTTTTTTTTTTTTTTTTTGAGATGGGCATCTCGCTCTGTCACCCAGGCTGGAGTGCAATGGTGCAGTCTCAGCTCACTGCAACCTCTGCTTCCCATGTTTAAGCGATTCTCCTGCCTCAGCCTCCTGAGCAGCTGGGATTACAGGTGCCTGCCATCACGCCCAGCTATTTTTTGTATTTTTAGTAGAGATGGGGTTTCACCATGTTGGCCAGGCTGGTCTTGAATTCCTGATCTCGGGTGATCCACTTGCCTCAGCCTCTCAAAGTGCTGGGATTACAGGTGTGAGCCACTGCCCCCTGCTTCTTTGCCCATTTTAAAAATGGTTGTTGTTTTATTTTTTTAATTGTTGGGTTGTAAAAGTTCTTTATAAATTTTGAAAACTAGACTTTTTATCAGTGTCATAATTTTTATTGCTATGGTTTCTGGAAATCTGGAGGTAGCAGTGAGCTCGACCAGTGGGGTGGGGGTGAGAGAGAGGACCACAGGACTACGCCTTTATTAAGGTCCATGGATGTTATCCCTTAGGCTTTCCCTCTGGGGTTGCGGATTGGCTAGTTTAAAGAAAACACGTGGAAAGAGGGAACTTATTTTTGCATGACTTATGTTGACCTTTAGGTTTTATCATGGTCAGCACCTGTGAGATGTGTTGGGTTTGGGTCAGCAGGGTAAGGAACAAGTGGGCTGTATTGCAAACAACTACAAGGGGAAGGAAAGTTTTAACTAGGCTAACAGTAATGGGATATGACTGGACGTCAGACAACTTATGTCAAGCCTAAAAATGGATGCTGAGGCAGTGACTATATTAAGCAAATTTCGGACAGATATGATTTGCAAGTATTTTATCCCATTGTGAGGATGGTATTTTCATTTTCTTGATAGTCTCCTTTAATGTATACTTTTTTAAAGATAGAAGTAACAAGAGTTAGCATCCTTGCCTTGTTCCCAATCTTAGAGTAAAAGCTTTTCAATTTTTCACTGTTGAGTCTGATATTAGCTGTGGGCTTTTTATATATGACCTCTGTTATGCTTAGGTAATTTCCTTCTATTCCTAATTTGTTGAGGTTTTTTTTTTAATAATGAACAGGTGCTCAATTTTGTTAAATGCTTTTTCTGCATCTGTTGAGCTGATTATGTGATTTTAATCCTTTATTTTGTTAATGTGGAATATCACATTAGTTGATTTTTGTATGTTGAACTATCCTTGCATCCCAGCGATAAATCTCACTTGGTCATGGTATACGACCCTTTCCAAATGTTGTTGGAAACAGGGGAAAATCTTCATGACATGGGTCTTTGCAATGATTTCATGGATAATGACACCAAAAGCACAGGCAACGAAACAAAAAGTAAACAAGTGGGGCTACATCAAACCAAAATCTTCTGCACAGCAAAGGAAACAATCAACAGAGTGAAAAGGTAACAACCTACAGAATGGGTAAAAATATCTGCAAATCATATATCAGATCAGGATTTAATCTGTAAAATATATAAGGAATTCTTACAACTCAATGGTAACAAAAAATTAATAATCTGATTTAAAAGTGGATTAGGAACTGAATAGACATTTTTCCAAAGAAGACATATAAATGGTCAATAGGTATTTGGAAAAATGCTCAATGTCACTAATCATCAGAGAAATAGAAATCAAAACCACAATGAGATATCACCTTATACCAGACAGCATGGCTATCACCAAAAACAAAAAACAAATGCTAAGGAACTGGATAAATTGAACCCTTGCTGTTTTGTCTAAACCCTCAAATCCTTGGCTGGAATTACCCCAAAAAGCAGTGGCAGGGGGATTTCCCACAAGGGAGTCTCCAACTGTCCTGAGATAGGGCTAGCTGGAATACCAAAGAAAAAAACTCTAAGCTCTAGGGTGATCAGTCCAAAGAATGTATTAGGGAAACTTCCGTACAGAGTGCTGCAGCAATCGCTGAGAGAGAAAAGGAATGTTATACCTTTTCTGTATGTCTGCAGCAAGGGGATCAGAGTCTGGAGTTTCTATGACAGTTTGAGAAATTTGGCTCAAGGCTGGGGGCCAGTTTCAGTGTTTTGAGCAACAACCCAAATACCTTTCTCAGTGCCTGGAAATGTTCAAGGCCCAGTTTGCATTCAAGCCTGCTGAGAAAAACCTGTAGCCAGCCGGGTCACAGAGTAGTCAAAGTACTCTGTGATTTTCAGTAAGGGCAAAGAAAGAAAGTGGGAAGAACTGGATTACCATACACTTGCCCACTGTTGCTGGGAATGCAAAATGGTGCAGCTGCTACAGTAAATGCTATGGAGGTTCCTCAAGAGATTAAAAATATAACTACTGTGCTTGCTTTGGCAGAACATATACTAAAATTGGAATGATACAGAGAAAATTAACATGGCCCCTGTGCAAAGATGACATGCAAATTTGTGAAGTGGTCCACATTAAAATAATAATAAATAAATAAATAACAACAACAAAAAAACTATTGTATGAGTCAGCAATCCTACTTCTGGGTGTTTATCCAAAAGAATTGAAGCCAGGTACAGTGGCTCATGCCTGTAATCCCAGCACTTTGGGAGGCCAGGCCAGCAGTTCAAGACCAGCCTGGCCAACATGGTGAAACTCCATCTCTACTGAAAATACCAAAATATTAGCCAGGGGTGGTGGAGCACACCTGTAATCTCAGCTACTTGGGCGGCCAAGGCACAGGAATCGCTTGAACCCAGGAAGCAGAGGTTGCAGTCAGCCGAGATCACGCCATAGCACTCCAGCCTGGGCAACAGTGAGACTCCTCTGTCTCAAAAAAAAAAAAAAAAAAAAAAAAAAAAAGGAATTGCTATCAAGATCTCAAATAAATATTAGTACCCTAAGTTCACTGCAGCACTCTTCACAATAGCCAAGATGTGGAAACAAAACATCCACCACAATGAATAAAGAAAATGTGGTATATACATACGATAGAATACCATTCAGCCTTAAAAGAGAAATCCTGTGATTTGTGACAACATGGATGAACCCTGAGGACATTATTCTAAGTGAAATAAGCCAGTCACAGAAAGACCAGTACTGTATGACTCCACTTTTAAGTATGCGGTATTTAAAACAGTCAAATTTGGCCATGTTGGGTGGCTCACGCCTGTAATCCCAGCACTTTGGGAGGCCAAGGTGGGTGGATCAGGAGTTCGAGACCAGCCTGGCCAACATGGTGAAACCCCATCTCTACTGAAAATAAAAAAATTAGCTGGGCATGTGGCACATGCCTGTAATCCCAACTACTCAGGAGGCTGAAGCAGGAGAATAGTTTGAACCTGGGAGGCGGAGGTTGCAGTGAGCCAAGATCGTGCTGTTGCACTTCAGCCTGGGCAACAAGAGTGAAACTCCATCTCAAAAAAATAAAAAATAAGAAAAATAAAATAGTCAAATTCGTAGTATCAAAGAGTAGAATACAGGTTACCAGGGGCTGGGGTAATAGGAAAACAAGAGGTAACTAATAAAAGGCCATGAAGTTTCAGTCAAGCAAGATGAATAAGCTCTAGAGATCTGCTATACAACATTGTACCTGTAGTCAACAATAATGTATTGTACACTTAAAATTGTGTTCATTATCCTTAGCAAACTAACACAGGAACAGAAAATCCCAAACACTGGGGCTACTTGAGGGTGGAGGTTTGGAGGAGGGAGAGGATCAGAAAAAATAACTATTGGATACTATGCTTAGTATCTGGGGGACAAAATAATCTGTACAACAAACCCCTGTGACATGAGTTTACCTGTATAACAAACCTGCACATGTATGCCTGAACCTAAAATAAAAATTAGAAAATAATAAATAAATAAATAAAATGTATTATAGCCTTAAAAAATTTTTTTTCAAAGAGGGTGAATGTTGACCAGGACACACCAGCACAAACTAGAAAAAAAAAAAAAAAGACGACAAAACTCAAACAGAGGATTGGAAATCAACTTTGCCAAGATTTGGATGATTCTGCCGTAGTTATTATAATAAGCAGACTGAATTGAATCATGTAATTTATTTAAAACTAATTGTAAGACAGTGAAAATAAAATTCAAAAAGACGTAAGGATGTGATGGTTTTATTGGGCAAACTTATAGGGATAGTGTATGAAGTCATTTCAAATAACAGATTAAGTTGCTTTCCTTACAAGTAAAAGCTTCAATTGCTACATTTAAACTTTAATTTAACATTAAATCTACAATGTGAAGCACATCTACATGTGAAGTTTTAATTTCAGGTCTGGAGCAGCTGTAAAATGAAAGTTACCACTCCATTCTAGTCCTCGGACATCAGTATATTCCCCTTCACCTTCCACCCTGCAATAGTAGAAAATAAGTTTTTCATTAACAAAGACAAATAATTTATAGTCCAGATATAAGATTGTCTAGCATAATATATACTACGTCTGAAGCATTATATCTTTTAGTTTCAAGCTTTGCTTTTAAACCCAGCATCCTGCCTTCATATCCTACAAAAAAAAAAGAAAAAAGGTAAAGAAAAAACAAGTACTATTCCAAACAAACACAATCAATTATTTGGTGTCCAAGATCTTAGGATCACATAATCTAAGTTCATACAAAATCGAAACAATGAGTTAAAAAAATGAAAAGTTTACATTGGCTCTCCAGCTTAATTACTTCATTTATTCAACAAATATTTCTTGACCATCAATGATGTTTGAGGTGCTATGCCACTGTACCAGGCCTCCAACAATTTTTAGAAACTATATTATAAAAGAATATTTAGATTAACTAAATATAGTATTTAAGCAGCTGGGCACAGTGATTCACGCCTGTATACTCAGCACTTTGGCAGGCCGAGGCACGCAGATCACTTGAGGTCAGGAGTTCTAGACCAGTCTGGCCAACATGGTGAAACTCCATTCCTACTGAAAATACAAAAATTAACTGGGTATGGTGGTGTGCACCTGTGGACCCAGCTACTTGGGTGGCTGAGGCAGGAGAATCGCTTGAACCCAGGAGGCAGAGGTTGCAGTGAGCTGAGATCACTCCACTGCACTCCAGCCTGGATGATAAAGCGAGACTCTGTCTCAATAAATAAATAAGTATTTAAGCAAACGTACCAGAAAATAATCTTTCAGAACTGCAGTGATTTTTTCTTTATTTTAAGCTTACCTATTTTCATTAAAATTTCCAATATACTTTGCCCCGGTTGGGAATGTGTAAGTCCCCAGTCCATGAAACATATTATCCTTAAATTGTCCTTCATATACTGCTCCTGAAAAATGCTCAAGTCTTCCAAAACCATTCATCTGTTTGTAACAAAGGAAATTACCTTAGAAACTAATCTTTAGTTTCCCAAGAACCTTTCAAAAATGTACAAATATATGTCTATCATCTGCTAATTATTACTTAATCAACTTTGTATTGTCCTTTATTTCCATAGTATAAAGACAACATTTTTATCATTTTCCTTCATCTGTGTCTATCTGTGAAGCCCACTAAATCAAATGTTCTGGATCTGGGGCATTTGAACATCAAGGGGTCCACGATGAAGATAATAGGGGTCCTCAAGATACCCTGAATGTATCAGAAATCTTAAAGGGCAACCAGTTTAGTTGGTTCAAGAAACCAGTACAAAGTAGTTGTTAATAATTCAAATGTGGATCCGAGCAGACCAGGGTATACTTTCCTGTTTTATCATTTACTAGGTGGGCAAGAAACCTGAGCCTGATTTTCCTCATTTGTAAAATAGAGTATTAATGGTACCCAGCTCATGAGGGTGTTACGAGGATTAAATGAGAAAATTATGTAATGGATTCAGCTTTACTCAATGAATAGGAGATGAGAAAGATAATAACGATGATTAGCTCTCTGCAGTGAGTTTAATATTACTCATAAGTTAATATATGTTAATATGATCATTCGTTATTTTTATTATATAGTCTACTCATTATAGGAGTTTTTGATTAATGGTGAAATGCCTGGAATCATTAAACCCACAGGGTTATTTATCCACTGCCAGTATTAAAAACAACAATACCTTGTCATCTTTCCAGCTTCCTGTGTAGACAATCCCATTAGGAGTGGTATGAATACCTATTCCATTTCTCTCATAGATTCCAGAAGATGTTCTTGTACAGTCACCATCTAAACAAAGGAGAAATACTGAAGATTATAAATGAGAATAGTTATATCTGGGCCTAATCGCAACTACACCTCATGGGTTTCTTTGGCTCCCTAGCACTGAAACCAGTGAGACCGGAGACGAGTACATTTGTGGACGTACAACATCTTGTAACAATTGAGACTCAAAGGCCAGGAAGATTGACAGATCCCATAGGTTTCCAAGGCATATCGTCTAGAGTTAACACTGGAGTTTTGATTGTAACATCTCTTTATCTATTAGGATTTCTGTTATCTTAGTTAATAAAGCTAATATCCTAATAGTTTTATAACATTTAAGTCTCTTTTTTTATTCTTAAGCTATTTAATTTTCTGTACAGAAAAAGTAATTGCAGTGTATGCTTACCATACTTGTCTCCATTTGGAAAGATAAAGCTGATCTTATACACTTCTGAAGCTGTTTTAAAAGATTTAAGAAGAATGACATAAGTTTACTTTTTTTTTGATAGAGGCAAGGTTTCACTATGTTGCCAAGGCCAGTCTCAAACTCCTGGGCTCAAGCTATCCTCCCGCCTCAGCCTCCCAAAGTGCTGGGGTTGCAGATGTGAGCTACCACATCCAGCCAAATGTAAATATTCTTATGTCATAAGACCTATAACCAATGTGCTTTCAACACTATCCAAATGGATTTACTTCTCAAGATCACAGCATATCATGATTACTTGGTATTTCCATTGTCTAATGTAGGGTCCTGGGGAAATAAACAATTTTGCCTACATGATCTCCTTTAAAATTTATTTATTATGATAGCTTTATTAATATAGAATTCACACACCACAAAATCTACCTTTAAAAGATACAATTTGATGTTTTTTAGTAGATTCAGAGTTGTGCAACTATCATCACAATCTAATTTTAGAATATTTTCATCATCCCAGAAAGAAACTCTGTACCCATGAGCAGTTACCCATTACAATTCCCCTCAAACACCCCTCACCCCACAACCCCAAACCCTTGGCAACCACTAATCTACTTTCTGCCTCAGGGATTTGCCTATTCTGGACATTTCCTATAAATGAAATCATACAATATGCGGTCCTTTATGTCTGGCTCTTTTCACTTAATGTTTCCAAAGTTCATCCATGTTATATTGTGTATCAGTACTTCATTCCTTTTTATAGCCAAGTATATTGTATAAATATGTTGTACAGAAATAGCATATTTTGTTTATTCATTCATCAGTTCATAGACATTTAGGTTGTTTCCAGTTTGGGGCCATTATGAATAATACTGCTATAAACATTGATGTAAATTTTTAAAACATACAGCTTCCTAGGAGTAAAAAAAAAAAAAATGGTGTATAAATTTTTGTGTGGATATGTTTTTATTTCTCTTTGGTAGCCCATATGATTTACTGATTGTCCCACAGAGGTAAGGCGGAGTGAGGAATCTTTAAATTGGCAGTAGGAAGAAATGGAAAATAAAGATAGCAAGTGGGGAAGGGCTGGTAGGTCCATACAGAATGAGAATGGTATGGAGACCAAGAGAAAAAGGAAGAAAGAGGACCACAAGACTGAGGGGGACTCTGGGTCTCAGATCCCTGGACACTTAGTGGACTAAAACATTAGAAACTGTATTTTCCGATACTGAAGAAAACTTATGTAGAGAGGGTATGCAGGCATATCCTCTGTGGCCCATCCTTCAGAATTACCTGAGATGCTTCTAAGTTTCTTCTCTCTACCCCACATCTACTGAATCAGAGTTTTTATGGGTGGGGCAAGGGAATTTAAAAATTAATTTAGGTGCCAGTTGAGAAAGGCTAGAGGTTCATCCCCTCTGAGGAAACAGAATTAACACAATAGGTAGAGGACTTAAACTGTAATATCTTCAGAGAGAAAGGGAGAATATTAGTATCTTTGAAATAGGAACAGGTGATTATAAAAAACAAAGAACAATTAGCAATCCAGGAAATGAATAATAGGTGAAATAAAACTTCTTAGAAGGGATGAATAGCAGAATAGATACAGTTGAAAACAAATCAGTGAACTGGAACATTAGGTTGAAAAATGTGCTTAGAAAGTAGCACAAAGTACGAGTGAGATGGCTGGAAAAAAATTTTTTTTAATTAAAAAAAGCAAGTAGCACAAGAAATTTTAAAATAATGGAAAGCGGATCCAAAATGCTACTGTCAGTCTAATAAGAATTCCAGAGGGAAAGAATAAGAGATATTTGAATAAACACCCAAAAATTTCTCAGAACTGAAGAAAATGACTGCTTGGACTACAAATGAGAACTAAGCAAAATCCCACACCTAGACAGGTTACAGTAAAATTTCATGACATAAAGACCAAAGGCCAGTTAGGCTAGTTAAAAACAAGCAAACAAAAACCACATTACCTACAATAAACTACAAAGGACTGACGTTAGCAACAGTGGATTCTAAAAAAAAAAAAAAAAAAAAAAAAAAAAAATGGCACTTAGCCCAGTGTCTAAACTCTGTAAATATTAGCTATTGTTTTCTTGTAGCCCTAGGTCAGGTATGGGCTCTCCCACAAAGCCTTTCTTCAACCTCAGACTCCTTCAGGAGCCCCCACAGCACTCTGGGCCTATTCCTACTGTCGTACTTAGGGTTCTATCAAAATCATGCCTTTGTACCGGGATCCCCTATCCCACCCAATTCCTCCAGCCCACGAATGGCGGATTAGTCAAATCTCTTCTCACCCTACTGCCCGACTCTGTGTTTAGTACTAATAGTAACAGAACGTCTAGTGAATGAAGGGCACTTCGGAAGTAATCGTTAAATGCCTATGAAGCAGAGCATTAAACGTAATCATATCAGAACCTGGACTGTTTTCAATTGCCGCTAAAATGTTCTACACTCGAAACTTGGGAATGTCATAGCTAGAGGGAACCTCACAGAGGCCGCCCGGCACCATAGCGGAAACTGAGGCCCAGGGAGGTTGGCACGGCCTCGGGTGTCTCAACAACGACAGATCAGAGCTAGATTCCCAGACCAAGGGTTCCCCCGTGCCCCTCGGCTAGACGGTTAGGAAATATGTCACACCCCTACAGGAGTTACCGAAGGCCAAGCAAGTTCTGACTCCACGCTAGTTCGACTTAAAGGAGCCCTTCTCTGGCCGGGTCGTTGGGAGGATGGGCACTCACTTGGCCGAGAGGTGTTAGAGAGAACTTCCAAACTCTGCGACTCCCCCTGGGCGGCCAGCTCTGCAGCCGGGAGAGAACTAGGCGCTAGGACAGCTCCAGGTGCGACTTGGTTGCTGGGGCGACCGAGCACCTCTCACCCGGAAGCGAATACGCGAGGGCCTGAAACTGAGCCAATCAGAAGGCGCCGGGGCTGTGCCGCTGCAGCTGGGCCACCGGGCTGCTCCGAGTGAGAACCGTGAGGGTTGCCAAGCTCTGTGGGGACCTCTGACCCTTGGGCAGCACCTCCCGACAGCTGGCTCGGGAACCAACTCTGCGAGCCAGGTACGTCTTCCACTTCTGCGGACAAGTGATGCGCGTTGTACGCACGGTCTGCGCGTCGCCTTGTTTGTCAGTGTGTCTGCCGCCTCCTGCTCCAGGAGTGGTCGGGATCTGAGGAGCATCGCGGCCCAGTGTTTCATCCTGTCTGCCTGGGGCCGGTGAATCTGGACCAACAGGATCCCAGGCCCCGGGACTGGACCAAGGCGGAGCTCTGCCGCTGAGGTTGTGCACGCTCAAACTGCAGTGCGGGGGCGGTGGGGCCGGGGGACGAGGCGTGAAATTCAGGCTTGGAGCAGGCTAAGGGGTTGATTGAAGGGGTCAGGCTCCGTTCCCTGTCTCTGTCTGTGTGACTTTTTTGGGGAGAAGGGTGGGGACGATGTGAGTTCGAAAAAGGATACGAGATCTGGATATCTGGATGGAGCTGGTTATATTGTTGGATCAGTCAGAGATCTGCCTGGGAGGAGAGTAGTGTGTAGTCACTTTTCAGTGCCTTGGCTTCAAACAAAGAATACTCTTACAGCCAAACTTAGGTCCCTGTATCCATGGTGAAGAAAGATGGTTGGAATCTTCCCGGGCTAGATGGAATAGATAGTGAAATCTAACCACGTGGATTATACAACCTAATTCCTATTGCCTGGAAAACTCTGGGAGAGTGGTATTGGATACCATTACAGTCAGCAAATCTTCGTCTAAAATTTTGAGCGCATATCTCAGATCTACTTGTAAAAGTAACATTTTCTGGATTGGTGTGAGACAACTTGTTTTGAATCAGAGTAAGTATCCTCTTGCTTTTTCCTAATGTTTCTCAGCACACAAATTTACCTGGGCTGCATGGTTTTTGAGAGGAAGTTCTAATCTGTCTGTTTGATTTATTTCCTTTCCGTAAATTTTAGAAATCATAGATAATTACTGATGCACAACCTTACAGAATTCAGTTTGACCTGTTATTTTTCTTGCCTGTTAAAATTTTAATGACTCTACATTTTTGTGAGTAAAGTTGACATTTGAACAACATGGTTTTGAACTAGACGGGCCCACTTATGGGTAGATTTTTTCCAACCCAACACAGATTGAAAATACAGTATTTCAACTAGGCACAGTGGCTCATGCCAGTAATCCCAGCACCTTGGGAGGCCAAGGTGAGAGGATTGCTTGAGGTCAGGAGTACGAGACCAGCTTGGGCAACAAAGCGAAACCTCATCTCTACTAAAAAAATTTTAAAGTAGCTCGGTGTGGTGGTGCGTCTGTGGTCCCAGCTATTCAGGAGGCTGAGGCAGGAGGATTGCTTGAGCCCAGGATATCGAGGCTGCAATAAGCTGTGATCCTACCACTGCACTGCAGCCTGGGTGATAGAGCAAGATCCAGTCTCAAAAAAAAAAAAACAAAAAAAAAGAAAAGAAAAAAAGGAAGAAAGAAAAAAGAAAAGACGGTATTCCTGGAATGCAAAACACACATACAGAGGGCTGGCTTTTCCTGTATGCAAATTCTACAGGGCTGACTGGAGGACTTGAGTATCCATGGATTTTGGTATACATGGGGTTCTGGAACCAATCCCCTGTGTATACTGAGGGATGACTATTTCATGGCTCATTCTCTCACTTTCTTCTGGATGTCCTTTAAAACGTGATCTCAAAGAGGCCTTACCCAACCACTCTATCTAAAATAACTGCCTCAAGGTTTTTTTTTTTTTTTCTCGATAACACTTAAGTAATAATATATATCTATTTGTTTAATGTCTGTCTTACCCTCTAGAAGGTAAGCTTCATGAAGCAGAAATTTTATCTTCTTTGCTGTTATATCCTCAGGATCTGGCACATAATAAGTGCTCAATAAATATTTGTGGAAAGAATAAATAGATGAATAAATCTCCATTCCCACTTAAGTCATTTTTTCAACCTTCAGTCATTCATTCCACAAATAGATATTGAATTCCTACCATATGCTAGACACTGTGTTAAGGGTACAGTGGTAATCAAAATAGACATAGTCTTGTTTTCAAAGAGCTTTCTGGGAGTAGAAAGGAGACACAAACTTAAGATAAACACTGAATACATGTGTATAATCATCAAGAATTTTGAAGAAAGGAATACCTAGGAAGACCTAGTTTAATATCCACATATTTGTGAGTTTCCCAAGTTTTTTCTAGCTTTTGATTTCTAATTCCATTTTGGTTGGAGAACATAGTTCATATTCTTTCTTTCTTTTTAAATTTATTGAGGTTTATGGCTGAGCAAGGTGGCTCACACCTGTAATGCCTGCACTTTGGAATGCCAAGGTGGGCGGATCACCTGAGGTCAGGAATTTGAGACCAGCCTGACCAACATGGTGAAGCACCATCTCTATTAAAAATACAAAAATTAGCCAGGGAGCATGGTGGCGGGGGCCTGTAGTCCCAGCTACTCGAGAGGCTGAGGCAGGAGAATCACTTGAACCTGAGAGGCAGAGGTTGCAGTGAGCCAAGATTGCACCATTAGCACTCCAGCCTGGGCAACAGAGCAAGACTCCATCTTAAAAAAAAAAAAAAAAAAAATGTATTGAGGTTTCTTTTATCACCTAGCGTGGTCTATCCTGGAAAATGTTTCATGTGTACTTGAGAAGGTGAATATTTGTCTATAGACACCTATTAGGTCTAGTTGGTTTAGAGTGTTGTTCAAGTCTTTTATTTCCTTGTTGATCCTCTGTCTAGTTGTTCTACCATTATTAAAAGTGAGGTATTGAAGTCTCCTACTATTATTATTGAATTGTCTAATTCTCCCTTCATTTCTGTCAGTTGTTGCTTTGTGTATTTTGGTGCCTTATTATTAGGTACATATGTGTTTTTAATTGTTATCTTTTCCTGACAGATTAACCCTTTTGTCATTAAGAAATATCCCTATCTCTAGTAACATTTTTTGCTTTCAAGTCTATTTTGTCAGATATTAACATAGCCACTCCACCTTTCTTGTGGTTGCTGTTTGCAAGATCATCTTTTTCCATCCTTTTACTTTTCATTTATTGTGTCTTTGAATTTAAAGTGCCTATCCAGCAGACAGCGTATATTTGGATCCTGTTTTTTAATCCAGTCTGACAGTCTCTATATTTTGATTGGACTGCTTTATTCTCTCACATTTATTTTTATTATCTGTGTACTGGGAATTACATCTAATTCTAGTCTACTTTTGGATGTCTGTATGTCTCAATGTCTATTTTTTCCTCTGTTCTTACTTTATGCTTTCATTTGCATTTAGTCATTAAGTGAATATTTTCTAATGTAGTATTTTTGTGATTGCTTTGGGGTTTATGAACAGCTTCAGATTTATACTAGCTTAATTCCAGCAATATTGCTATGGTTTAAATGTTTAACCCCAAAGTTCATGTGTTAGACATTTAATTTCCAATGCAACAGTATTAGGAGATGGGGCCTAATAACATGTAATTCAGTCATGAGGGCAGAGCCCTTATTAACGGATTAATGTCACTAGCTTGGGAGTGGGTTAGTTATAGCAAGAATGAGTAATTATAAAATAAGTCTGGCTGCTGGTGCCTCTCTCTATATCATGCCCACTTCTGCCTTCCATCTTCCACCATGAGATGATACTCAGCAGATGCCATTGTCATGCTCTTGGACTTCCCAGCCTCCATTACCATGAGCCAAATAAACTTCTATTGTTTATAAATTACCTAGTCTGTGGCATTCTGTTATAGCAGAAAGCAGACTAAGACAGATATATAGAAGTATTACTTTTATATAGCTCTATTCCCTTCCTCCCTTTTGTAGTATTGTTATACATATTATATCTATTAATGTTATATACCCAACTATACTTATTACAAGTATTACTTTACTGTCTGTAGTCATTTTCTCAGCACAGTATAATTATGCTCCCACCAACCTTCTTTGTGCTGTCATTGGCAAATATATTACATACATATTACCTTCCTGTAGGTTACAGGCCCAACATTATATCATATACATCTTATTTTATATAATTGCTTTTTAAAATCATTTCAGAGGGAAGAAGAAACAATACATTTATACTGGTTTTCAAATAAATAAATGTCCAATATAAATGTGGATTTTTAAAAATACTTACACAATTACCTTTACTCTTTGTTTTTTCATGTAGATTTAAATTACCATCCAGGGACACTTGCTTCAACTTGAAGAATTGTTAGTATTTCTTGTGAGGCAAGTCTATTGGCAACAAATTCTCTCAGTGTTGTTTGTCTGAGAAAGTTTTCATTTTACCTTTATTTTTGAAAGATAGCTTTTTTTTGGTTAACTATTTATTCTTTTTTCTTTTTTCTTTTTTTTTTTTTTTTTGAGACGGAGTCTCACTGTGTCACCCAGGCTGGAGTGCAGTGGCACGATCTCGGCTCACTGCATCTTCCGCCTCCCAGGTTCAAGCGATTCTCCTACGTCAGCCTCCCAAGTAGCTGGGACTACAGGTGCGTGCCACCACGCCCAGCTAATTTTTTGTATTTTTAGTAGAGATGGGGTTTCACTGTGTTAGCCAGGATGGTCTCAATCTCCTGACCTCATGATCTGCCCACCTCAGCCTCCCACAGTGCTGGGATTATAGGCATGAGCCACTGTGCCCAGCCCTATTTTTTTCTTTGAGTACTTTAAATATATATGTCATTACCTTCTGCCCTCCATTGTTTCTGTGGAGAAATCAGTCATTAATTTTATTGGGGTTCCCCTTGTAAGTGATAAGTTGTTTTTCTCTTACTCCTTTCATGATTTTCTCCTTGTCTTTTGACCTTCAACATTTTTGTTGCAACTTATCTATTTTGTGGATCTCTGTGTTTATTTTCTAATAGTTGGAGGACATTGAGCTTCCTGCATGTAGAGGTTATTGATTTTCAATAAATCAGAGAAGTTTTCTACCATTATTTCTTTGAATATTTTTTCTGCTCTTTTCTTTCTTTCCTTTCCTTCTGGTATTCTAATTATATGTGTATGATACCCTTGATGGTATCCCACATTTTTCCAAGGCTCTGTTCACTTTTCTTCATTTATCATTCTCTCTGTTTTCAGCTTGCATAATCAATGTCAGTCTGTCTTCAAGTTCATCAGTTCTTTCTCTTGCTAGTTCGTGTTTATGGAGCTTCTCTAGTGAATTTTTAATTTCAATTATTATACTTTTCAACTCCAGAATTCCCATTTGGTTCTTTTTAATATATATAATTTTTTATCTCTTTATTGATGTTCTCAATTTGATATGACATTGTCATCAGACCTTCCTTTACTGCTTTAATTGTGCATTCCTTTATTTCTGTGAATATACTTACAATGACTATTTTGAAGTTCTTTTCTGTTAAATCTGACATCTGATCTCACTTATAGACAGTTTGTGCTTTTTCTCCCCAGTGTATGGGTCATACTTAAGCATTTCTTTGCATGCCTTGTGACTTTTTGTTGTTAACTGGGCATTTTAGATAACACACTGTAACAACTCTGGGTACTGATTCTCCCCTTTCGGGGGCTTCTTATTGTTATTTACTGGTTTACTTTTTAGTGACTGGCTAGAATATTTTAGTGAAGTCTATTTCCCTCCCATGATTTTAAGCCTCTGTTGTTGCTCCTCTGGAAGGCATGGCTTTGGGTATGCCCATGGTTGATTGCTCAATTGTTTTCAACAATGCTCTGGAGAGTAAATTCCTTTACAAACTAATCCAACCAAATTATGGCTTCTGTGAAGCAATAGTTTCTGAGATCCCGGTTTAATACTTGTTCTAATCCCAAAAAGGAACTTCCTAGTGGTCTTATTCCTTGGTTTGCTTCCTGCAAACTAGTTGGCCAACAGTCTAAACTGTATCTTCATTTAATCCTGTAGTCTCCCTTTCCCCGCAACCTCACTATTCTTGAAAGCACCTTTAAGTTTGAAC
Organism: Piliocolobus tephrosceles; assembly: GCF_002776525.5. Classification (NCBI taxonomy): domain Eukaryota; kingdom Metazoa; phylum Chordata; class Mammalia; order Primates; family Cercopithecidae; genus Piliocolobus; species Piliocolobus tephrosceles. The sequence goes on along the minus strand of NC_045448.1, from coordinate 38,929,678 downwards.
TTCTCCACACTCCATTGTAAATGGAGTCGGTCCTTTGGAAAAAGATTAGGAGCTATCTGTTTTATGGCCTACTTCCCTTTTGCCCTTGGCAGAATCTCTGAGCCCAAGCTGTGTTCCTGATAGAGTGTATATACATTTAAATTTTGTCAAAACATATATTAAATGCATGGAAACTTCTCAACTGGATTTTTTAAATCCTATACTAGGCCGGGTGTGGTGGCTCACAACTGTAATCCCAGCACTTTGGGATGCTGAGGTGCATGGATCACTTGAGGTCAGGAGTTTGAGACCAGCCTGACCAACATGGTGAAACCCCGTCTCTACTAAAAATACAAATATTATCTAGGCATAGTGGCAGGCAGCTGTAGTCCCAGCTACTCTAGAGGCTGAGGCAGGAGAATTGCTTGAACCCAGGAGGCGGAGGTTGCATTGAACAGAGATTGTGCCACTGCACTCCAGCCTGGGTGACAGAGCAAGACTGCATCTCTAAATAAATAAATAAATAAATAAATAAATAAATAAAACTCTAAATTAGACCTAACCAAATGAGAATCTAGGATTAAAGCCTAGACATGTGTGTTTGACACTTATCCATGTGTTTATAGTGTATATCTTTAGTTAAGAAATCTGTGTCAGAGACATTCACTAAGTATTAGTCCTGAGGTAGAAGTGCTTATAAATCTTTTGTGAAGATTTATCCACACTACCCCTAAACTGGCTGGCTCTTTTTATTTTGTAGTTTTAAAATGTTTTCACTGGAACAGATTCAGAATCCTGCTCCAAGATCAGCTCTTTTTACATGTGCATTTTCCTTCGTTTCTTTAAAGTGGCCTATATTCATAAGTTTGGCAAACAAAGGATTATCATACCTATCTGGTTTTATGATGTCTACATTAATTTTTTTCTCTTACAGGTGAAAATGAGTTCTTCAGTAAGAAGAAAAGGCAAGCCAGGCAAAGGAGGTGGAAAAGGGTCTTCTAGAGGAGGAAGAGGAGGCAGGAGTCACGCCAGTAAATCTCATGGGAGTGGTAGTGGTGGCAGTGGCGGTGGTGGTGGTGGCAACAGAAAGGCCTCCAGTAGAATATGGGATGATGGAGATGACTTTTGTATCTTCAGTGAATCAAGGCGCCCTTCCAGGTCATTATAACTCTTTGAATGTTTAAATATGGAAATGGTATCAACCCCTAATGTATGGGACAACGAATGGCTGAGAAGGGAAAAAAAGTTGAGTAATTCTGGTCAAATTAATTGTCTTCCTCTTTGTAACCCATTTCTGAAGGCATGATGGGAAATAACAGCTTTTGTGTGTATGTAGGTTGCATGACGCTGTGAATTGAGTGTAATACTGCTGTTATACCCAGTGTTACTCTGATAGTAAATACAGAAATAGTGTGAGGAAAATTATTTTAAGTATTTCTTAGGCATCATAGATTGATGTTAAAATGATGATGTTAACATTGAACATGGCCAGGCACAATGGCTCACGCCTGTAATCCCAGCACTTTGGGAGTCCCAGGTGGGTAGATCTCTTGAGGTCAGGAGTTCGAGACCAGCCTGGCCAATAGGGTGAAATCCCATCTCTACTAAAATACAAAAATCAACCATGCATGGTGGTGGTCAGCTGTAATCCCAGCTACTAGGGAGGCTGAGGCAGAAGAATTGCTTGAACTTGGGAGCAGATGTTGCAGTGAGCTGAGATCACACCACTGCCCTCCAGCCTGGGTGACAGAGTGAGACTCCATCTCAAGAAACAAACATTGAACAGCCTAAAGTGCAACATGACTGTACTGTGTCTTTCTAGTTGATAAGCTGTGTGTTTTCCAGCCAAATCAGCCATCATCTGATGGTGTTACATGTGGTGACCAGTAACAGATGTCTTATCTAGGCTTCTCTCCTATTCAACTTTTAACTAATGAATAAATTATGGGAATTCTAGTAATTCTAATGAGTAATAAAAGTAAACATTTTGCTATTGCATGTTATACAGTATAAATACAATTAGGCATCACTTATTGACAGAGATGTGTTCTGAAAAATGCATTGTTAGGTGATTTCATTGTTGTTCAAACATCATAGAATGTACTTACACACCCCAGATGGTGCAACTTACAACACACCTAGGCTATATGATTTAGCCAATTGCTCCTACACTACAAATCTATACAGCATGTTGCTGTACTAAATATGCAATTATAACACAATGGTAAGTATTTGTGTATGTAAACATGTCTAGTTATAGAAAAGATATAGTAAAAATAGAGTATAAAAGATTAAAAATGGTACCTATATAGGGCACTTACCGTGAATGGAAGTTGCAGGATTGGAATTTGCTCTGGGTGAGTCAGTGAGGGAGTGGTGAGTGAATGTGAAGGCCTAGGTTATTACTGTACACTACTATAGACTTTATAAATAGCGACCAGCATAGTCTCTCTATGTTGCCCAGGCTGGTCTCGAACTCCTGGGCTCAAGCGAGTCTTCTGCCTTGGCCTCCCATAGTGTTGAAGGTGAGCCACAGTTGGCGTGAGCCACTATGCCTAGCCAAGAACCTAACTTCTGAGTTAGCTGCAGCTCCATAGTTTTTCAAAACATGTGGACATTATACATTATTGGAGTCCATAGCTGTTCATTCATTCAGTAAGTATTTACTGAATGCACCAGGCACTGTTTTCTGTTTTAGGGACTTCGAATTGCAGCAGGGAGTAAAATATTGTCCTTATCTAGATAGAATGGGATTTGAGATAGAAAAGACATAAACAAATGTATAACATTACCCGGTGGCACATGCTATGGAGAGAAATAAAGGAGTGTAACAGGGATATAAAATACCAAAATAGAATTACTATTTTATGTAGAAAGCCCCACTAATAAGGTAGATAGCCCCCAATAAGATATCACGTGAAGAGAGGCAAGAAGTAAGTAAAGGAATAAGCTGTGAATTTCTGAGTATAGAATATTCAAGGCAGAGGGAATAGCAATTTCTTAAGGCAGGAATGTGCTTGGAAGGTTTAGGAAATAGCAAAAAACACAGGGCTGGGGTGGCCTCAGGAGACTTACAATCATGCCAAAAGGGGAAGCAAACGCATCCTTCTTCACAAGGAGAGAAAAGAATGAGAGCCAAGTGAAGGGGGACGCCCCTTATAAAACCATCAGATCTCATGAGAAGTTACTCACTATCACGAGAATAGTATGGGGGAGACTGCCCCCATGATTCAACTATCTCCCACTGGTTCCCTCCCATGACATGGGGATTATGGGAACTGCAATTGAAGATGAGATTTGACTTGCAGCCAAACCACTATCAACCCTATAAAAATGTACAGTTATTATGTATCAATTAAAAATTTTAATTAAAAAATAAAACTAAGAGAAAGTATGAAAAACAAAGGGGATTGAGAAGGAGCTGCCAATGAAGTAGGAAACTAAGAGAGTGGTTTTTGGAAGCCAAGGGACAAAGGTGTTTTAAAGGAGAGTAGTCAATAATATTGAATTGTATGCTTAAAGAGGGTACACATTTGTGGAAAAATGCTTCTGGCAGGTCAAGGAAAATGTGCACTAAGAATTGTCCACTGGATTTGGCAATGTGGATATCATAGTTAACCTTGACAAGAGCTGTATTAGCATAGGAAATACTGATTGGGTTGTGTTTGAGAGAGACGAGGAAAGAAAATGGAGACAGAGAGAATGATTTTGATAACCTAAATGAGAAGCTTTACTATAAGGGAGCTAGAGGGAGGAGAGATGGGGCAGTAGCTGTAGGGAGATGTGCACTCAAGGGAGGATTTGGCTTGGTTTGATTTTTTTTTAAGAGGGTAGACATTATAGTATGTCTGTATGCTGATGGGAATGATCCAAAGAAGAATGAAAAACCAATGATGTAGAAAGGAGGATAAGTGTTGGAATGATTTCCTTGAGGAGATTAAAGAAATGGCATATAGTTTACAAATAGAAAGACTGACTTTAAGATAAAGGATGGTTCGCCCTTAATAACAGGAAGGAAGGCAAGTCACAGGGGTGTACAAATAAATGGTGGTTAAGATAGGAACGTGTGAAACTCGCAACTCCCCCTCATTTTTACTGATCATTTCCTCATGATCAGACAAATCATAAAAGATTATATATGCTGTGTAATTTTTTTATTTCTTTTTTTTTTTTAAGTAGGATCTTGCTATATTGCCCAGGCTGGTCTTGAACTCCTGGGGCTTAAGCAATCCTACCACTTCAGCCTCTTAAAGTGCTGGAATTACAGGTGTGAGCCACTGCCCCTGGCCTTTTTTTTTTTTTTTTTAATAATCAGAAATAAAGATAATTGGATATTTTAGAAATAGGACCTAATATTCACAAGGAAGAATGAAACTCAGTGGTTTTCAGATTTTAATGCAGAATGAAATGAAATGCTCTTTGTGTGTAGCTTATTTCTTTTCAGAGCCCTGTAGTGCAGAGGAAACCATCATTAGCATTGCTTTTTCCCAGGGATTCTTGAGTTAGTGAAGCCAGAATTAATGATTCAGAATCTGGTAATTTTTTTCTTTTTTTTTTAGACAGAGGCTCACTGTGTCTCTCAGGCTGTAGTGCAGTGGCGCAATCTTGGCTTACTGCAACCTCCACCTCCGAGTTCAAGTGATTCTCCTGCCTCAGCCTCCTGAGTAGCTAGGATTACAGGCACGCACCACCATGCCCAGATAATTTTTGTGTTTTTAGTAGACACAGGGTTTCGCCATGTTGGCCAGGCTGGTCTCAAACTCCTGACCTCAGGTGATCCAGCAGCCTCGGCCTCCCAAAGTGCTAGGATTACAGGCGTGAGCCACTGTGCCTGGCCAAGAATCTGATAAGGTTTTTTTCCAGCAGTTTTGATATAATGAAGTCTGGCAAATACTATAGAAAATGGAGAATCTCCTCACAATCATTGTCATCTTTTGTAAGATACTTGAAAATCCAGTTTGTATTGTGTATATTTGGGGACGCTGAGGAGAGTGTAAAAGTTCTGATCGCAGATAATGTGTGTAATTTTGCTCTTTTGTTCTCTGTAGACCTAGCAACAGTAACATAAGCAAAGGAGAGGCACGCCCAAAATGGAAACCCAAAGCCAAAGTACCCCTTCAGACTCTACATATGACTTCTGAGAATCAAGAGAAAGTGAAAGCTCTTCTCCGAGACCTGCAAGAGCAAGATGCTGATGCTGGATCTGAGTAAATTGTTTTATTTGAATAAACTATTATAGTAAGGAAAACATACTGGCAGTGTGAAGGTCCTGTGCATCTTTGGAATGCTGTGTCAGTACGGATTCTATTGTGGCCATATAATTAGTTGAAAGTGAGTCAAGAGAAATACAAGAATAATTATTCAGCAACAATTTTAGAGTGAGTTTGTTTTGCAGCATCCATGGGATTGCCTTTTTATCTTTATTTTTTTCCAGGGCAGTGCTTATATGGATTCAGTAACTGATTTATCTGTAATCTTCCAGATAAACCCTTGTAATGAACAAGCAGAAGTAGTGTTCAGCAGAAGTAGTGTTCAAGGAGCAAATATTGACTTGGTCAGGTGTGGTCTCAGGATTTGCTTATCATGACCATCTGCGTAAGAGAAAGCTTTTATTCTTAAATCTTAGTCGCTCTTTTGTTTTGGATTTCAGTTGAAGGAGTTAATTCCTTCTTTCCATTTACCAGAATTCATTAGTGGCCAGTCATGAACAGCTCATTTTCCATCCTATCTACAAATCTCTTATCTGAGATTTAGAAAAGGAGATTATGTAGCAAAACGAACAATTAGGGATAGTTATTTTTGTGAATGAGAAGACAGAGGATAGCCGAGGTTTCTGTGATTAAGAATATAGGCTCTGGAATCTGTCTGCCTTTGGTAAAATCTCTATTTGCTCCTTAATGTGTAACCTAGGCAGTTACTAATCCTCTCTGAGTTTTAGTTGATCATCTTAGAAAAAAAAAAGGACATTCCAATATTACTTGGTACAGTTATTGGGAAGATTAAAGGAGTTAGTTCATATAAAGCACTTAACACAGTACCTGGCATTTAATAAATGACTGCTAAATGTTAATTGCCAAGGTATAAATTAATAGTTCAATATAAGATTAAATCAGCAACTGAAGAGTAGTCAGGATCCTATTAATTAAATTCTTAGACCTTTGCTAAATTTTTCTTTGAAGTAAGTAGAAAGTAATATCTAATATTTGAAAATGTTGCCTTTGCTAGAAGAGGCATTTCTGGGGAGGAGGAAGATGATGAGCCTGATTGCTGTAACGATGAGCGGTACTGGCCAGCTGGACAGGAACCTTCCCTCGTTCCCGACTTGGATCCTTTGGAATATGCTGGCTTAGCCCCAGTGGAGCCTCATGTTCCAGAATTTACAGTCTCCCCATTTGCAGTGCAAAAACTTTCCAGGTGATTGCTTTAATCATTTTTAGGAGTTGGGAAAGAATTCAAGGAAACCGAAATCATATAAACCCACTACCCCTCTTTGTGTACTTTCCTATTTTGTGGGTTCCGGCAAAGCCTGCTAGGCCTAATATTCTATCTTATCAGATGGGGTCATTCAGGAGGGCTTATTGTTATCAGGGTTGCTTTTTCAAAATACAAGCCCTGCCTATGTATAGTCATAACTTCACATAAGCATATTTAAATGAATTTTACTGTAATGGTGTGATACTGCTTTTTGTGTCATTTTTGTCATGTTTTGCCCTTGACAGGTATGGTTTCAATATTGAACGCTGTCAAGCAGTCCTGAGGATGTGTGATGGAGATGTGGGAGCATCACTGGAGCATCTCCTTACCCAGTGTTTTTCAGAGACATTTGGAGAGAGGATGAAGATCTCTGAGGCAGTCAACCAGATAAGCTTGGATGAGTGTATGGAACAGCGACAGGAAGAGGCGTTTGCTCTCAAGTCCATCTGTGGAGAAAAATTTATAGAAAGAATTCAGAACAGAGTCTGGACCATTGGATTAGAACTGGAGTATTTGACAAGTAGATTCCGCAAATCCAAGCCAAAAGAAAGTACCAAAAATGTACAAGAAAATTCACTTGAAATCTGTAAATTTTACCTCAAAGGAAATTGTAAATTTGGATCAAAATGCAAATTCAAACATGAAATGCCCCCAAATCAAATTGTTGGAAGAATAGAAAGAAGTGTAGACGATTCTCATCTTAATGCTAATGAAGATGGATCTTTTTTATATGAACTTGAAATTCGATTTTCTAAAGACCACAAATATCCCTACCAAGCTCCCCTCATAGCATTTTATTCCACCAATGAGAACCTACCTCTGGCTTGTCGTTTACATATTTCTGAGTTTCTTTATGACAAGGCCTTGACATTTGCGGAAACTTCGGAACCTGTCGTATATTCTTTGATAACCCTTTTAGAGGAAGAATCGGAAATAATCAAGTTACTAACGAATACCCATCACAAGTATAGTGTCCCTCCCGTGAACTTTCTGCCAGTACCCTCTAGGACCAGGATAAATAATCCTGCCTGTCATAAACCAGTGATTCCAAATAATTCTTTTGTTTCTAATCAAATTCCAGAAGGTATGTAAGGCATTGATCTTGTGGAGGGAGGCATTCAGAATTATGGGTTTAGAAGTCAAAGCTTTTAAAGCTGGTCCAGGATGGCTTAGTGATCTTGAACAAACTGAACAAACAAGCCATTCAGTCCCATGGGCAAAAGGGAATGAGAATTCCCTGAACTGTAATTGTGTCCAACTTTAATTGTAAGGCTCAATTGTGTTGCTTAAGGCCCAGTTGTGTTGCTGTGGATGGGCTTCCTGAGTTGAAGTTTGTTGTGATGTGTGTTTATTTTAACCATATAAAATCTGAGGCTTGGAAGGACCTTAAGGTACCTTCTCAGAAAATCTATTTTATTTAATTCATTTGGTTTTCATATGATTACTTCTTATATTGTATACTGAATTACTTTCAAATGAAATTTTAGAGATATTTTGCTTTCTATACCACTATCCGTACCCTCCTGCTTTTGGTATACTAGATCCCCAGAATTCATTAGGGATAGCTCTATGAATCCCTAAATCCTCAAATACTTGTGCAGGCTTCTAGCCTAGTTTAGATCCAGGTTTACTGGGCAGATTCTTTTTATGTTTCTGAGATGGAGTTTCGCTCTTGTCCCCCAGGCTGGAGTGCAGTGGTGCAATCTCAGCTCACTGCAACCTCTGCCCTCCGGGTTCAAGTGATTCTCCTGCCTCAGCCTCCTAAGTAGCTGGGATTACAAGTGCCCACCACCACGCCTGGCTAACTTTTCTATTTTTAGTAGATACAGAGTTTCACCATGTTGGCCAGGCTGGTCTGGAACTCCTGACCTCAGGTGATCCACCTGCCTCAGCCTCCCAGTGCTGGGATTACAGGCGTGAGCCACCACACATGGCCTACTGTGCAGATTCTTACACCACAAGGAAGCCCCTTTCAAAGAATTCTCTGCTGGGTGTGGTGGCTCACGCCTGTAATCCCAGCACTTTGGGAAGCTGAGGTGAGAGGATTGCTTGAGCCCAGGAGTTTGAGACCAGCCTGGGCAGCATAGCAAGACCCCATCTCTACAAAATATATATATTTTCTTAGCTAGTCAGCCATGGTCATGCACTCTGTCCCAGGTACTCAAGAGGCTGATGTTGGGGGATCACTTCAGCCTGGGAAGTAGAGGCTGCAGTGAGCCATTGCACTTCAGTCTTGGAGACAGAGTGAGACTCTATGTCTTAAAAAGAAAAAAAAAAGAAGGAAAGAAGGAAGGAGAGGAAGGAGAGGGAGGGAGAGAGAGAGAGAAAGAAAAAAGAAAGAAAGAAAGAAAAAAAAGAAAGAAAAGAAAAGAAAGAAAGGGAAAGAAAAGAAAGAGGGAAAGAAAGAGAAAGGGAGGAAAGGAGGAAGGAAGGAAGGGAGGGAGGGGGGGAGGGAGGGAAGGAAGGGAAGGAAGGATCCTCTTTTATTTGTTGCTATCTGTCTTTCTTCCAGAGAAACAAAAGAAACATAAGAGTCCTTGGGTAAACTTCAATGAGTAGAGAATAGTGATGCTGTGCTGAGATGTGGCGGCTGGTCAGTTAGCCGGGTTCACTCACTAACCACCCAACCCACTCCCAGATGCCAGCTTCTAGCGCATGGGATTCAAATATATTCCTTAGGAAATGACAATTATGTGCCATGGCCTTTTTTTGTAAAATAGTAGTTTTATTGAGACATAATTTATATACCATAAGATTCACTCTTTTAAAGTATACAGTTCAATGTTTTTGGATTTTTACAGAGTTGTGCAACAATGACCACCTTTTAATCCCTGGACGTTATCATCACCGCCAAAAGAAACCCTGTACCCATGTACCCATAACAGTCTCTCCTCATTTACCCCTTCCCCCAGCCTCTGGCAACCACAAATCTGCTGTCTATCTCTATGGGTTTGCCTACTCTGGACATGTCATAGAAATGGAATTATACAATATGCAGCTTTTTGAGATGGGCTTCTTTCACTTAGCATAATGTGTTCAAGGTTCATCCATGTCCTAGCACATATTAGTACAGCATTCCTTTTTATTAGTGAGTACTGTTCTGTTATGTGAACATACCACATTTTGTTCATCGATTCATCATTTGATAGACATTTGGGTTGTTTTATGTTGTTGGATTTGGGGACACTTGCAAATAGTTGAAACATTCACTGCTAATTGTGTTCATGTTACTTTGTTTTTAATTTGATTTAAAAATAACCACTTATGCTTGATAAAAGTTTACTTGAGGATGCATTTTAAGTTCTTTGGCAATAGAAATACTGGAAATGAATGAACTTACTTTATTCAAGTTTTAACTTTTTCTCCATTTTGACTTTTTGTTTGACTTGATACTCTGTTAGACAGCGACTTTCCCGTTTTGTTAAAGAAAGGGCTCTGTATTAAAACGTTTTCTTTTCTTTCCTTCAAGTTGAAAAAGAATCAGAATCTGAGGAGTCAGATGAGGATGAAGGTCCTGCACCTGTTATAGTAGAGAATGAAAGCTATGTGAACCTTAAGAAAAAGATTTCCAAAAGATATGACTGGCAGGCAAAGTCAGTACATGCTGAAAATGGTAAAATCTGCAAGCAGTTCCGAATGAAACAGGTAGGATATGCTGAGAGAATGAGTAGCATTGCCTCCCTAATATCTGGATGATGGGATTATGAATTAGGAAGCTTTGGCTACCCTCCCTAATATTCTTTTGGTTCTTTTTCTCCCTGAGTGGTCAAAATTTCTACAGGCCACAGCAAACTTAAGTGCATATGCTAGATGGTTTTGGAAAATCCTATAGCAGACACACACATATATGCCAAATAGTCTCAGAATCATGTGCCTTTGGTACTGTGACAGACAATTTGGTATGTAAAAGGAATATCAATACTGTGGTTTAATGGCTGGGCACAGTGGCTGACACCTGTAATCCCAGCAGTTTGGGAGGCCGAGGTAGGCAGATCACCTGAGGTCAGGAATTCAAGACCACCCTGGCCAACATGGCAAAACTCCGTCTCTACTAAAAATACAAAAATTAGCCGGGCATGGTGACAGGTGCCTGTAATCCCAGCCACTTGGGAGGCTGAGGCACAAGAATCGCTTGAACCTGGGTGGTGGAGATTCCAGTGAGCTGAGATTGCACCACTGCACTCCAGCCGGGCAACAGAGCAAGACTCCGTCTCAAAAAAAAAAAAAAAAAAAAGAAAGAAACAAAAACAAATACTGTGGGGTTAGAGCCGGGTAGGCATGGTAACACATGCCTGTAGTCTCGGCTACTTGGAAGGCTGAGGCAGGAGGAGACAATGCCAGCCTGGAAAACATAATGAGACCCTGTCTCTAAAAACAAAACAATACAAATACTGTGATTGACATTAGAAAAAAATAATATATAAAAGGAGAAGGATAAGAAAGGACTTTTACCCTGTTTCAAAGACTCAAAGGATAAATAATGTGCCCAAGGTCACATAGCTAGTAAGTGGTTTAGCCAATTCTGTTTCTAAAGTCTATTTTGTTTTTACCCCATTCACATGAAGATTATTTTAATAGAATTCGTAAGTGAACCCTGAGAGCAAAGTTAGAGATAGGGCAGAGGCAAGTTGCTTAACCAATATAGGAATTGGATTAAATGCTCTCTAAGGGCACTTCCAGTTCTAAAGTTCTGTCAGTCTGATTTTTGACACCATATAACACCATCACATATGTAGTGCAATACCCATAGAACATCACAATGTATATAAATTGCACTGTAGATGATAGAAACAAAAAATGAGATATTCAATTTGATCAGTGTGCTAAGTTTATGATAAAATTATATGTAGGAAATGGCATGTTCCTGTAAAGTTATTACAGTATTCAAAAGTACAGCCAGAGTTTTAATAAACAAGGCAATGTTTATAGCATTGGCCATTAAATATGAAATTGATTTATATAGTTGTAGTGACTGCCCAAAAATAACGCTTTAGTGAGTGCTTTTCTATTATTGATTTAGGTAAAAATCTGATGTTGTTTAGAGCTATGCTGTCTGATATAGTAGCCCCTACCCATGTTTGGCTGTTTATATTAATTAATTAAAATTAAAAATTCAGTTCCTCAGTAACACTGTTCTTCGCATTTCAAGTGTTCAATAACCACATGTGGCCAGGGGTTGCTGTATTGGACAGCACAGGTACAGAACATTTCCATCAACACAGAAAGTTCCATTGGACAGTGTTGGTATAGAGACTCTTGCTGGGAAGAACTGGATATGTGCTAAGCAAGAGGGCTTTATTTCACTCAGAAAATCTTTCAGTTTATTCAGATGTTGGAAGACTATTTAATGTATAGATTCCATAGCTCATTCTGATTGATTCTCTGAGCAGCATTCTGAATAAAGTCCTCTACATCCAATCCCAACAAATCCAACAAAGGATCACTCAAGGCCAGGAGTGCAAGACCATCCTGGGAAACATAACAAGACTCGGTCTCTGTAACTAAAAAAAAACAAAAACAAAAACAAAAACTGTAATCCCAGCATTTTGGAAGACCAAGGCAGGTAGATTACTTGAGCACAGGAGTTTGAGGCCAGCCTGGGCAACATGGTGAAATCCTGTCTCTACAAAAAAATACAAAAAGCCGGGTATGGTGGCACACACCTGTAGTCCCAGCTACTTGGGAGCCTGAGGCGAGAGGATCACTAGAGCCTGGAGTAGAGATTGGAGTGAGCCATGATTGTACCACTGCACTGCAGTCTGGCGACACAGTGAGACCTTGTCGCAAATGAAAAAAAGAAAAAAAAGAGAAGTAACCCAATGATGTCTTATCTTTGATTTTATTAGGCTTCCAGACAGTTCCAGTCCATTCTGCAAGAGAGACAATCACTCCCTGCTTGGGAAGAAAGAGAAACCATTCTTAACTTACTGCGTAAGCACCAGGTGGTTGTCATAAGTGGTATGACTGGGTAAGAATGCAGTTTATTCATTAGCAGCTTTCATCTATAAATATTATATGCACCCTGGTTACCATAACCAGTTCAACTTGTTAAAAACTGTAACTGGATTTATAGACATTATATACCTCTGCCTTGAGACACAAGGCAAAAAAATCCAGCTGAAGACTTTTAAAGAGGCTCATGTTTAAATTTAAAGGATAGTTCTAGAACATTTAGCTTGAAAGCTTTTTATCTTCTAAATTTATTCTGATTTCCTGTCACCCAGGCTGGAGTGCAGTGGCATGATCTCGGCTCACTGCAACCTCTGCCTCCCGGGTTCAAGTGATTCTCATGCCTCAGCCATCCGAGTAGCTGTGATGACAGATGCACCACTATGGTGCACTACCATAGCCAGCTAATTTTTTTGTGTTTTTAGTAGAGAGGGGGAGTTTTACCATGTTGGCCAGGCTGGTCTCGAACTCCTGGCCTCAAGTGATCTACCTGCCTTAGTCTCCTGAAGTGCTGGGATTACAAGTGTGAGTCACCACGCCCAGCCTTTATTTTTCTTTTAAAAACAACTTAATTATGGTGCATTATTTTTCCTGTTTTACATTCTCCTATTTAGCAGGGACAAATTGCAGACTTTATTTAGTTATTTATTCAAGAGTATACAATTTAATAATTACATTTATGTCCAGACCCAGTGATATGGTAACAATTCGTATCATCTAGTTTATCTTTTTAACCTCAGCCTAATCGTAGCCAAATTAATACATATCAAAGGGAAAAACGTAAAATATTTTGATAATCATAAGCTAATACTCCTTTTCTTTAGGGTTCATGGGTAGAGTTTACATTCCTAGAAGCATTTACAGACCTTAATCTAATGTCTGTTCAATAGTCCCAATTTTACAAATGTTACTAAACTATTATTTGATTGTCCTTTTGATTGGAGTGCAAATTCCTAGAATTTCTCACCTCTAGGTAATAAGTCAGGAGGTTGTTTTAGAAAATACCTGAATCTGAACAATTTGTGTTCTAATTAGCTTTATCACTTTCCTCATTCCGTATGATTGCTTCTTTAGTTAACTAGCCCTTGAAAACTTCATTTGAGGACTTATTTGTTTTAATATACAGATGTGGGAAAACCACACAGATTCCACAGTTTATTCTGGATGATTCTCTGAATGGACCACCTGAAAAGGTGGCCAACATCATCTGTACCCAACCCCGACGAATCTCTGCAATCTCTGTTGCTGAACGCGTTGCTAAAGAAAGAGCAGAGAGGGTGGGTCTGACCGTGGGATACCAGATTCGGTTAGAAAGTGTCAAGGTTTGTATGCTCTGCTTATTTCCTGGTAACAGAAATTTACGATTTTTAGGTATAAAGAGTTCTGGGGGTTAGGAGATTCATGGGCAATTTGGGATGTATACTTTCAGGCTATTTTTAAATTAATGATCACCTTCGGTAGGGGTGAGGTCCTTTTAGAAATATCTTGGGATAAGAACTCTTATGACTGGGTGCGGTGGCTCACGCCTGTAACCCCAGCACTTTGGGAGGCCAAGGCGGGCGGATCACCTCAGGTCGGGAGTTCGAGACCAGCATGACCAACATGTAGAACCCCATCTCTGCTAAAAATATAAAAATTAGCCGAGTGTGGTGGCACATGCCTGTAATCCCAGCTACCCGGGAGTCTGAGGGAGGAGAATCCCTTGAACGTGGGAGACGGAAGTTGCAGTGAGCTGAGATCATGCAATTGTACTCCAGCCTGGGCAACAAGAGCAAAACTCCGTCTCAAAAACAAAAAACAATAACAACAAAAAACACTCTTATTTGGTTGTATTAAATTTCCTCTGTAAAGCTTTTTATTTTTTATTGGCAGAAGTCATCTAGTAAAGACTGTTTTGTTCTTGAACTTGGGACTTAATCCATTTAACCAAATAAGGAGCAGACAAATTGAGAACTGATTTCATTATTCACTGTTTTTTAATGCTTTTTATGAAAATCTTAACATTTTGATATGAAGTAGAAAGGATTTTATTACTGTCCCTGGCAAGAAACTATATTTAGTATGGTTTCCTATTAAATGGAACTGCTAGTGTTTTCAATATTCTTTATCACTATCCATTCAAAATGGCTTTCCAGTAATGTTTCCTTTTTTGAAAATTTTATTAATGATTTATATTGCCCTTTCATGTGTAAGTCCTCAGCCACCAGACTGTTATACTGTACTACGGGAGTGCTACTGAGAAGGCTAGAAGGAGATACAGCTCTACAGGGAGTCTCCCATATCATTGTTGATGAAGTTCACGAGAGGACAGAAGAAAGGTAAAACAAAGACTTTCCTAGTGAACACACACTCACATGAAATAAAGGCATGGCAGAAAAAATTGTTTTCTAGTTCTAATTCAGTTTCATGCAGCTAGTAATGGTAATTTGCCACAAGGAAGACCTATGTTAGAGAAGAGCAACTGGTTTCTTGATTTCCAGAGTCTATACCACTAAAAAGGACAGGGTATGCTCATCACTTACTAGATGGAGTCATCCTATTAGGTTAGAAGGTATACTTCACACCATCCTGGGCATTATGCTAAGTTGATACCTTACTTAGTAGAAATAACAGATGTAATGCATGCTGTGGCTGAATGTATCTTCTTCCTTATTTGGTCAGTCATTCAGTCCTGACATTGATTCATGTATTTATTGAGCCTGCATTAAATGCCAAGTGATATATTAGTTGCTGCGGATACAGTGAGGAACAAGCATGTATGGCTCCCCCTCATCTCTAACAGTCTGGTAGAAAAAACGAATAATGAACAAGTAAATAAGTAAATGATTGCAAATTGGAATAATAAGCACTATGAAGGAATAAATGGCATGCTGTGTTTGGAGAGAGAGACCTATAGATGCTCAAAGATCGTATCTCTGTAAGATGACAATTTAAATTGAAAACTGAAGTATGGCCGGGTGCATGGCTTACACCCATAATCCCTGCACTTTGGGAGGCCGAGGTGGGAGGATCGCTTGAGCTCAGGAGTTAGAGCCCAACCTTGGCAACATAGTGAGACCATGTCTCTATGAAAAGTGAAAAAAAAAAAAAAAAAAAAAAAACAGCCAGTAGTCATTCTACTGGGGATACAGGAAAAAAAAAAAAAAAATTAGCCAGACGTGATGGCTCACACCTATGGTCCCAGCTACTCAGGCGGCTGAGGCAGGAGAATCAGTTGAACCCCCAGGAGGTTGAGGCTTCAGTGAGCTGTGATAGCACCACTGCACTCCACCCTGGTCAACAAAGCAAGACCCTGTCTCAAATTAAAAAAAAGGAAACTGAAATATGAGAAGGAATCCCAGGTGACAAACAGGGGCAAGGAAAGCATGTTTGAAGATTGTGCAGTGGGAAGGAGCTTTGTGAGTCCAGAAACAAGGAAAGCCAGTGCACCTGCTGTGTAGCAGCAAAGGGGAAAGTAGCACAGGGAACAAGCAGCAGGAGCCAGACCTTCCAGAGCCTTAAGCATCGTGAATAATAAAGCATGTGGATTTTATCTTATGAAATTAGAAGTCATTAAAGGGTGAGGCATAAAATAAAAATTCTTGCCAGACACAGTGGTGCATGCTTGTAGTCCCAGCTACTGAGGAGGCTGAGGCAGGAGGATTGCTTAAGTTCGGGAGTTCAAGGCTATAGTGTGCTATGATTGCACCTGTGAAGAGCCACTTCAGCCTGGGAAATATCATGAGACCCCCATCTCTTAGAAAAAAAAAAAAAATTAAAAGTCTCAATATTTTAAGTACTAAAGAGCTCCAGGAAGATGGATGGCATTAATCATAGTTTGTCATGTGGATCATGCCCTAGAGCAGTCAAAGAAAACTAGTGGGGGAAAAAAAAAGAGAAAGTCCTGTGAAAATTATGAAGTTTTCCCAAAAAGTATTATACCACTATAAATATCTTGAGAAGAAGAAAAATAGTCTAAGTAAATTTGGTGGACTGATAGGAAAGCAGAAAATAGCTAAAAGCAAAACATTAAAAAAAAAAAAAAAAAAGGATTGTTGGCGGGCACCTGTAGTCCCAGCTACTCGGGAGGTTGAGGCAGGAGAATCGCTTGAACCTGGGAGGTGGAGGTTGCTGTGAGCCGAGATCACACCACTGCACTCCAGCCTGGGCGACAGAAAAAAAGCACAAAAAAAAAAGGAATTGAACGGAGAAGATATATAACCAGAAGAACTATTAGAAGAAATAACACATTACTATTATTAGTAAATAAGACATATGAAGTAATTAGAAACTAAAGAAACCGGACTTTTAGATAAAAAGAATAAACCAAAAAAAAAAGAAAGAATTCCTAGAACAAGACAATAATAAATATTAAATGACTATACAGAAAATGTTGGAAATCTCTAAGGGGCAAATGATCTTTTTGTAGAAACTCCAGAAAACAATGGAAAAAAGAATTAATGGTAAATAATGTCATTTTGCAGCTGTTGGAAATGAACATCTGAAAGAAGAAATTTTTTTTAACAAAATCACTAAACAACTTGGAAGAGGAAACCAAATAAAACATTCTCTCAGACTAATGGTATTTAAATGATTGCGTTATAAAGATAAGTTTAAACTTTTAGGGAAAATTATATCCAGTATAATTTTGAATATGAAGAATAGCTTTGGATTCTATAACATTTGTACTTCCACAGACTTAAAGAAATGAGAACATAGCACTGGATTTGGTTCCTGGCTTAAATAGGAGAAAGATTTTTATAAAACCTAAGGATCTGTAGAATATGAACAGTTAAAAATTCAAAGATGTTCACATCTGAATAAAGATTAATTACACAGTGGAGAAGAGTGCTTCAAGCATTTACAAATACCAGTTTACAGGAAAGGATATACAAATTACAAGGAAAAGTAGGGGAATATTTGCTAACTCTGACTGAAAAAAGCAAAAACTAATAAAATCTAGGAACAAAAATCCGTGAAAATATTAACAAGATTAAAAGTTGAATATAGAAAGGTGACAGTAGTGTTAGTTTGAAATTTTGATAAATTTTCTAATCACAGAGATAACATGATCGTTCTAAAGCATTCAGTAAATACCAAAAAATGTAAAAGCAGAATCTCTGTCCCCTATAAAATTTCTAGTTACATGTTATAATTTTGGTCTCTTTTCTTCAGGGAGTATACTGGGAGTTAGAAGAGGGATATGGTAGAGAGATGTGTTTCCACAAACACTATTGGGATTATATAGTTTTGTCATGCTACTTTTGATTTAACAGAATGACAGTGTGAGTTAACGAATTATCTTTTTTTTTTTGAGACGAAGTCTCTGTCATCCAGGCTGGAGTGCAGTGGTGCAATCTCAGCTCACTGCAGCCTCCACCTCCCAGGTTCAAGCGATCCTCCTTCCTTAGCCTCCCAAGTAGCCAGAACTAGAGGTGCACGCCATCAGGCCTGGTTAATTTTTGTATTTTTTTAGTAGAGTCAGAGTTTCACCATGTTGGCCAGGCTTGTCTTGAACTCCTGAGCTCAAGTGATACGCTCGCCTTGGCCTCCTAAAGTGCTGGGATTTCAGGTGTGAGCCACCACGCCCAGCTGAATTATCTGTAAAATTAAGAGTTACATAAGGAAATTCTGAAGTCTGGATATACCATAAATTATTTAGCCATTTGCCTGTTGTTAGATTATTTCCCTTTTCCCTGAAAAAGAAACAAAAATAGTCATAAATGTAATTAAATTAGCTCTTTAAAAAGAGCTAAGTAGTATAAGAATATGTTTTCATTAAAAACTCAAACAGGCCAGGTACAGTGGCTCACACCTACAGGCCTCCCATTCTGGGATTGCTGATTATATGTTTAGTAATCCCAGCATTTTGGGAAGCCAAGGCAAGAGGATCACTTGAGCGCAGGAGTTTGAGACCAGCCTTGGCAATATAGGGAGACACCATCTCTACTATAAAAACAAAAACAAAAAAAATTAGCCCCAGTTACTCAAGAGACTGAGGCAGGAGGATCACTTGAACCCAGAAGTTCAAGGCTGCAGTGAGCAGTGATAACACCACTGCACTGCACTCCAGCCTGGATGACAAAGCGAAACCTTGTCTCAAAAAAAAAAAAAAAAAGAAAAGAAAAACATTATGGATAAAGTGAAAGTCCCTCTTAATACTCCCAGACCACTGTCAGTTCCTTTCTTAGAAGTAAACTGGTAATACGTCCTTCTATGCATGGATATAGATGTTTACTTTGTTAGAAATAGTTACTTTTGTTTTCTAACCTTTTTTTCTTACACAGATGATATATTCATTTAATAAGTCAATGGATATTCACAGAGTACTTACTATGTCCCAGGCATTGTTGTAGATCCTGGAGTAGTGAATAAAATTCTTGTCCTTGTAGAACTTCTATTCTAGTGGGAGAGCTCATCAATAAGCAAGATAAATAAGTAAAATACAGAATATAGTAATTGCTAAGAAGGAAAAATAAAGCAGAAAAAGACAATAGAAATGTAAGGGAGGAGAGCATTTGGAATTTTAAATAAGGTAGCCAAGGAAGTCCTCACTGAAAAAAATCTTTGGAGTAAGGACTTGAAGGAAGTGAGGGAGCTACCTGTGTGAAGGGCTAGGAGAAGCCCAGTCATCCAGGCAGATTAATACCATATACAGAAGATCCAAGGTGCATGCCTGAAAGACAGCAAGGAGAACAGTGAGCCGGTGCTAAGTGAATGAGCGGGAGAGCACTAGAAAAAGATGGGGAGCATGGGGTGTAGACCATGCCGTATAGAGCCTTGTTAGTAAGGATTGTAATGAGAAGTCATTGGATTCTGAGCGTAAGAGTGGCACAATCCGATTTTTCTTTTCTTTTTTGTCTTAAGAGATGGGGTCTTGCTATATTGGCCAGGTTGGTCTTGAACTCCTGGCCTCAAGCATTCCTCCCACCTCAGCCTCCCAAACTGCTAGGATTAAAGGTGTGAGCCACGGCACCCGGTCAACACAATCAGACTGACATTCGAAGAGCATTATTGGTTGGCTATATTGAGAACAGATTGCGAGGGGGCAAGGGCCAAGAGTCCAATTAGGGTGGTATTATTCTGCCATGTGTATTATTCCAGGCAACTTGGGATTTTTCCTACTAAAAATATGTCTTAGAGGTTTTTTCATGTTATTATCTAGAGCTCTACCTTATTCCTTGTATCTGCTTCATGTTATAATTAACCATTTCTCAGCTGATGGACATTTGGGTAGTTTCTGTTGTTTTATTATTACAAACAATGCTATAATGAAAATCTTTGTATATGCCTCTTTGTGGTACATGTAGATGTCAAGAAGTAGAATTATCAAATTTGTACCCTATACCAGCTAAGAGTAAAAATAAAAATAATTATAAAATTTGATGATAAATCCTGTTGGGATTTTGATTAGTACTGCTTGGACTTGGTTTATTTGAGAAATAATTTATATCTTTATACAGGTTGAGCATCCTTAATCCAAAAATCTGAAATGGTCCAAAATCTGAAACTTTTTGAGTGTTGACATGACACTACAAGTGGCAAATTCCACACCTGACACCTTTGCTCTCTGATGGTTCAATGTACACCAACTTTATTTCACGGACAAAATTATTCAAAATATTATATACAGTTACCTTTAGGCTATATGTATAATGTATATATGAAACATAAATGGATTTCATGTTTAGATTTAGGCCCCATCCCCAAAATATCTCATTATATATATGCAACTATTCCAAAATCTGAGAAAATTTGAAATCTGAAACACTTGCAGTTCCAAGCATTTCACATAAACGATATTCAACCTATAATAGTAAGGCTTCACATCCAAGAACATGACACACTATTCTATGAATGTTACGGGGTTTTTTTCCACAGAGATTTACACATTTCTTACTCAAAATATACCAAAAGTTACTAATTTTCATGTGTTAAATTTGTTTGATCCTCAGGTGTTTCTTTTATTTTCTCTAGTGACTTCTTGCTGCTAGTTTTGAAGGACATTGTATCGCAGAGGCCAGGTCTTCAAGTTATTTTAATGAGTGCGACTCTAAACGCTGAGCTTTTTTCAGAATATTTTAATTCCTGCCCAGTTATTACTATACCAGGTGAATAAAGTGCATCATTAAATATGTATCATTCTTACAAGCAAATATAATTATTTTAAAGTTTGAGACATAAGTAGATATGTATACCTCTTTCTAGAGAAGTGATTTATTTATAACATAAAATCATAACCATATAATGCAGCTGATAAGGAGGGAGATTTTTTTTTTCTTTTTTTTTTTTTGAGACGAAGTCTCGCTCTGGAGTGCAATGGCACGACCTCAGCTCGTGGCAAGCTCCGCCTCCTGGGTTCACACCATTCTCCTGCCTCAGCCTCCCAAGTAGCTGGGACTACAGGCACCTGCCACCACACCCGGCTAATTTTTTGTATTTTTAGTAGAGATGGGGTTTCACTGTGTTTGCCAGGATGGTCTTGATCTGACCTCGTGATCTGTCCGCCTTGGCCTCCCAAAGTGCTGGGGTTACAGGCATGAGCCACCACGCCTGGCCATTGCTGGGAGATTTTAATTTTTTTAGGGGACTTTTTAAAAAAGTCATAGTTACTTATTTCCAGCATTCCATTGTGTTTAACATCAAAGTTTATAGTGTCAGTCTGTCATAAAGAGGGAACTTGTGTCTGTGACAGTATATCTGTTCATTTCTGGATTCTGCTAAATTTCTGGATGTTGGTCCACTCTGGCAGAAAGTGAGGTTGGATAGTCTGTGTTTTCTTTTGGCACTTCCACAGTCTCATTGTGGAATTAATTTATCACTCTGAGCTTTGATTTATCCTTCTTCAATTGAATACTAAAAAGACACTTTGCAAACGCTGACTGATAAACAATAGTGCAGTTTATTTTAGTTATAGAGAATGCTGGCGATAAATCTGAGGAAGAAATGTTGTGTTTGATCTAGAATACAGTCGTTGAATGTTAAGAGGTCCTCTGTGGTGGAAGTGTGGGGGGAGGGTATAAAATGTATAACAGGTAAAAGAAAAAGTCTTAGCAAAGGATCATTTCTCTGCCTTTACACTGTCTTCTGTTTACTGACTGAAATCTACCCTTTACGATTTCTGTTACCAAGAACTTTTCCTCTTAATACTATTAAGACCACAGAACAAATAGAACATTAGCATGACAAGCTTTAAGAGAATTTTATATATATAAACTATTTCAAGATGGTTGAATGGGTGTTCTCAGGCTTTTCTATTTTATCTCCTTGTTTTTCTAGGTCGTACATTTCCTGTTGATCAATTTTTTTTGGAAGATGCAATTGCTGTGACAAGGTAAGGAAGATACCAATTAAGATTCAGTGAAAGGACCTGGCATAGTGGCTCATGCCTGTAATTCTAGCACTTTGGGAGGCCAAGGTGGGAGGATCCTTTGAGGCCAGTTCAAGACCAGCTTGGGCAACACATTGAGACCCCCATCTCTTGAGAGAAAAAAAAGATTCAGTGAAACATTGAAAACAGAATATTTGACCCTCAATGTGCCAGAATACTAATACATGTGTTAGTCTGTTTTTCTAATTTTTCTACACTTGATCTTAGCCAAAAAGCCAAGAAGTGATTTTCTTCTATTTTTTCTGTTTGAACATTTTGTTCTCCCCTCTCTTTCAGTAAACAGGTGGCCAATATTTAAATCCCTCTACTTACTTTTTCTTTTCTTTTTTTTTTTTTCTCTTGAGATAGAGTCTTACTCTGTTGCCCAGGCTGCTGTGCAGTAGTGCAATCGTAGCTCACTGTAGCCTCGAACACCTGGCTCAAGCAGTCCTCCTACTTCAGCCTCCTGAGTAGCTGGACTACAGACACACACCACCATGCCTAATTTTTTTTTAATGGTTTTGTAGAAACAGAGGTCTCATTATGTTGTCCAGGCTGGCCTCAAACTCCTGACCTCCAGCAGTGCTCCTGCCTTGCCTCCCAAAGTGCTGGGATTACAGTCATGAGCCACCATGCCTGGCCCCCTCTACATACTATAACTTTAGCAAGTAGCTTAATCTCTCTGTACTTTAGGTTTAATGAATTAATACTTGCTGATTCTGCTGAGAGCATAAAAAAATTAATGAATTAATACTTGCAAAGTGCTTAGAACTGTGCTTGGTACATAGTGGATGCTCTCAAATGTTAGCAGTTATTGGCCGGGCACGGTAGTTCACACCTGTAATCCCAGCACTTTGGGAGGCCAAGGCGAGCGGATCACCTGAGGGCAGGAGTTCAAGACCAGCCTGGCCAACATGGTGAAACCCCATCTCTACTAAGAATACAAAAATTTGCTGGGCGTGATGGTGCATGCTTGGAATGCCGGCTACTTGGGAGACTGAGGCAGGAGAATTGCTTGAACCTGGAAGGCAGAGGTTGCAGTGAGCTGAGACCATGCCATTGCACCCAGCCTGGGCGGCAGAGTAAAACTCTGTTTAAAAAAAAAAAAAAAAAGTTAGCTATTATCATCATCATCATCATTCTACTCGCATAGAGTTTGCAGTATAGCCTGAGTGTTAAGATATCTGTATAAACAATTGTAAGTACTAGGTAGAAAATGTTAATGTCCATTGTATATAAACAGATCTCTCTTCTTTGAAAGCCGTACTTTCTCTTCTTAGTCTTTGATCTTGAGGATTCCCCAAGATTTTCCTTGTACTGTTTCTTCTCACTATTAACTCTCCCTCGGCTACCTTAGACTCATGTGATTTCAGCTGTCATCCCTGTGCCGAGAACTCCCAGATCAGTATCTTCATTCCTGACCTCTGAGCTCTAGAATGAAACACCGTTAGTATCTGGCAGCTTAAATACAAGTCAGAATTTTTCTCCTTCTCTGTTCCTTCCTTCTCTAATAAGCCCCCCTCCTAATTCCATAGTCATTTAATGGTACTATATTCTCAAGCTAAAAACCCAAAACCAGTGGCTCTCAAATTTTAATGTGCAATAAGAATACTTGGGGAGCTTCTTAGAATTATTATTTTCTAGGCCCTATCCCACTGCCATTGAACATGAGTGTCTGAGGAAATCATCTTTCAACTAGTTTACCTGTCTTTACTTTTTTTCACTGCTTCCAGAATATGTATATATATTTTTAGACAGCCTCACTCTGTCACCCAGGCTGAGTGCAGTGGTGCGATCATAGCCCACTGCAGCCTTGGTCTCCTGGGCCCAAGTGATCCTGTTACCTGAGAATACCAAGTAGCTGGGACTACAGGTGTGTGCCACCATGCCTGGCTAATTTTTTTATTTTTAGTAGAGACAAGGTCTCACTAAGTTGCCCAGGCTCAGAATTATCTTTAAACATAGAATTGGTCACATTCCTCCTATTCTTAGAAACTTTCATTGGTTCCCTATCAGTCACACTTTATGGACACTCAAGGCCCATATCATCTGGCCCCAGCCAATATTTAACTTCCTTTCGTTCTTTATTTTCCTACCTACACAAACCTTAGCACTGTCAGACTACTTGTTATTTCTCAAAGATGCCATACTATTGCTGTCTGTATTTCTTTTCCCCA
Source organism: Piliocolobus tephrosceles (assembly GCF_002776525.5). Lineage (NCBI taxonomy): Eukaryota > Metazoa > Chordata > Mammalia > Primates > Cercopithecidae > Piliocolobus > Piliocolobus tephrosceles. Next base: position 38,905,750 of record NC_045448.1, on the reverse strand, counting down.
CTTCCTTCTCTAGTCATTCTTTAACACCCAACTTGAATGCTACCTCCATGAAGTTTCCTATTTCTGCTATTAAAAATTAATCACTTCTTTATTGGAAGTCACACAGTACTTTTCTTGTGCCTCTAATGACATTTATTTCTGTCTGTCTTACAGTACAGCGAGTTGTTTTGTTCTGTTCTCACTAGTTTGTAAGCTCCTTGAAAGTGTATTTATTTTTCTATACCATACCACCACCACTGCCGTAGTCCCTTGTCCAAAAAAGACATTCAGTAAATGTTCAATAAACAAACAAATGGTGAATGTGAAAAGAGTATATGGCATTTAATGGAGAGAAGGGATTGGAGGAAGTCAGCATTATAGAATCATAGGTTTTTAAATCTTTTTTTAAAAAAAGCTACAATACACTTTATGCAAATAAAATCTTATGGGAAATCATCGAAAAATGAAACATAAAACAGGAATGATCGGGCTGAAAGAATAGCCTCCAGTTACTTACTTTGCTCCCATTCCCTTACCTTTCCCTGGGGCTTTGAGCAACATTTAAGGCTCCAGGAAAAAAAATTCAAGGCAGTTATCTATGCCAATTTCCCAAAAGATGAGAAAGTAAAGCCCTTTGAAATTGACTTGCTGGAAGTCTCATAGCAGGTTGGTTTAGTGGCAGACCTAGAACTCAAATCCAGAGCTTTTGTTTTCAAATCTATTCATTTTTCTGCTTTGTCATGATGTCTAATAGTGTTGTCACTAACAAATATTAAACTATCCAGTTGTGAGAGTTTTGAAATGTTTTAAGGACAGTCTTAGGTTGATGTTCAGCCAACAGCTAGAAACTTGGGTCCAAATTTGATTGCAACAAAAGGGAATCAGCGGCCTGGAAATTATCATAGAAACAAGAGGATCAATAAGATTGCCAAAGAAGAATTAAAAATGAAGAGGGGTGTTACTGAGGCTGTAACTCAGATGTGTTTTCTGAATGTCCACGGCATTATTCCTGGATAGAGCTTTTCTCCAAATTCTTAGCTGGTCTCCAAGACAGACCTAAAAGCGTTGCAGTGTGTTCCCAACCAGAAATAGGGTACAGCAAGAATCCTGGACTAGTGGAAGGATGGCACATGAATTGGACAGAAACAGTGACATTTTGCTGAATGAGCACGTGAAATAGGTGAATTATTTCCCTCCTCACCAACAGAACCACATACACACAACCACATTCCTTTGTCTTTCTCAGGTATGTATTACAGGATGGGAGCCCATATATGCGGTCCATGAAACAGATTTCAAAAGAAAAGCTTAAAGCAAGGCGGAACAGAACTGCATTTGAAGAAGTGGAAGAAGACCTGAGGCTCTCCCTTCACCTCCAGGATCAGGATTCTGTCAAAGATGTAGTGCCAGATCAACAGTTAGATTTTAAGCAGCTCCTGGCCCGCTATAAAGGTAACATGCCTCCTGGGGGAATATTTTAACTATGCCAAAGATTTCTAGTATTCTTTCTTACCATGATGTGGAAGAATAAAAATACGATTCTTGTTTCATAGTTACATTGCCTTTAATTCATCGGAGAAACCTGAAACCTAGAAAAATAGCTCAGATACATATTTAGAATATAATTGTTACTCTATTTGCCAATGGGTTTTTTTTCTAATTATGAAAGAAATATGTGCTCATTAGAGAAAAATTGTGAGGTAGTAAAATGTAAGTTATATTCTTGTATATTTTGTAGCTTTTTATTTTGATGTGATTTCACATTTACAGAAAAGTTTGCAAGACTAAACAATGAACTCTCATATATCCTTTACCCCAATTCACCAGTTGTTAATGTTTTGCTTCATTTTTTTGCTTTATCATTTGCTCTGGATGCATGTATTTTTTTTTTTTTTTTCTGAATCTCCTGAGAGTAAGTTGCAGATATGACACGCCTTTACCCTTAATACTTTAGTATGATTTTTCTAAGAACAAGGACATTCTCTTACATAACCACAGTACAGTGATCAAAATGAGGACATTTAACACTGATACAATTATATAATTCACAGTCCATACTCAGATTTGAACAATTATCTCAATAATGTTTATTTTTGCTCTATTTTCCTGATTCAGGATCCTATCATGGATCATGTATTACATTCAGTCATGTGTTCTTAGTCTCCTTTGATCTAGAACAGCTCCTCATCCTTTGTCTTTTAGTGACCTTGATATTTTTAAAGATTATTTTGTAGAATGTCCATCCATTTGGGTTTGGTATTTCCCCATGATTAAATTTAGGTTATACATTTTTGGCTGGAGCATCACAAAAACAATCTTGATTTCTCAATGCATCATATCAAAAGGCACATGGGCCCCGTGGTGTTGGTTTGTCCCATTATTGGCAATGTTAACTTGTTCACTTGGTAAAGTGATGTTTGCTATGTTTTTCCCCTGGATAATTACTATTTCTTTTGTAGTTAATAAGTTGCTTATAAAGCAATATTTGACATGATTTTAAAATCCTTTAATATCCCACTAGTTTTAGCATTATTCATGGGCTTTTAAAGTAACATCTTTTGAGGCCTACCCTGTGCTGAGCTTTTTATGTATGTTGGTAGGTACTTCCTCCTCCCATGCCAGACTCTAGCTGGCTACTCTTTGTTCCTATGTGGTCTTGTATCCATATAAGCTAAACTGAACCCATAGAAACCCCAGGATTACTACTTTTGCTTTCTTCCTTGAAGCCTAGACTAGAAGCAGATCTCAGCTGCCCTTCTTTCTCCTTTTTCCCTAGACTGTCACCCCTGTTCCTCTTAGTTCTTCCCAAAAAAGGGTGTTTATCATTCATGAGTAAGAGCTTCCAATCCGTTACTGCTTCTGTAGGATAAGCGGCAAATGAATTTTCCTTTTTCTCCATCTACCAAAGACAGTTCCCAATCCTGGATGTGGAATGGTAATCACCAAGGAATTACGATATTTGCCATTGTTCTGTTGTTTAGGAAGATAAGCATAGCTCCCTAACATTTTATTTCATCTTCCCAGTATTGAGAGATGTAAAGCTAAGAGAATGGACTTGTATTTTATAGACCTGGGTTCAACTCCAAGGCTCTCATAAAACCAGCTAATGATCTTGAGCAAGTTCTTTATCATCTCTGCACCTCAGTTTCCTTATCTATAAAGTGGAGTCATTTAGAGGAGTATAATACAAACCCACAAGGATAGTGCCCAGCTAGTAAGTACAGATCTGTGATTCTAATTAAAATATGTCTAACTCAAACCTTTGTGTTCTTTTTATACATCATACCAACTGATAATTCCCATTCCCTTATTCCATTAAATTATGGAACAAGAAAATTCCTTTGAGGTTGGGCACGGTGGCTCACGCCTGTAATCCCAACACTTTGGGAGGCTGAGGCAGGAGGATCACATGAGCCCAGGAGTTCAAGACCAGCCTGGGCAATATATTGAGACCTTGTCTCTACTACAAATGTTTTTTAAAATTAGCTGAGCATGGTGGTTGGCACCTATAGTCTCAGCTACTCAGGAGGCTGAGGGGGAGGATTGCTTGAGCAAAGGAATTCAAGGTTGCAGTGAGCTATGATCGCACCAGTGCACTCCAGTCCCACCAGAGTGAGACCCTGTCTCAAAAAAAAGAAAATCCCTTTGGCATCTCTTTCAAAATTTTGGAGTTTTCTTTTAAAATTATCACTGAATCTAATCCATGACTTTCTAATTTTAAGCACAAAGGTTACGAAAGTTCAGAAAGTACCTTTGGGACCTCCTTTTTAAGGAAGGAGAATGGAGGACTTGAGGTCGGGAAACATGACTCTGCCACCAGCTTCTGTATGGTACTGGGCTGATTGCTTAGCTTCTCTGAGCTTCTGGTTCTCTGTTTTTGTTTTTGTTTTTTTAAAAAAGTCCTTATAAAAATTAGCCAGGCGTGGTGGCGCACGCCTGTAGTCCCAACTGTTTGGGAGGTTGAGGAATGAGAATCTCTTGAACCCAGGAGGCGGGGGCTACAGTGAGCCAAGATTGCACCACTGCACTCCAACCTGGGCAACAGAGCAAGACTCCATCTCAAAAAAAAAAAGCCTTGAACTAGTTGATCTCAATGTTCTCTTTCACCTTTCAGCAAATTAAATATGTTTCCTAGCTCAATTTTTAAGGCATGTTTAGTTTTTCTTTGAAAAAATTAATAATTGGTCAATTAAAATATATTATTGATTTGGCTGGGCACAGTGGCTCATGCCTATAATCCCAACACTTTGAGAGGCTGAGCCCAGGAGTTCAAGACCAGCCTAGGCAACATGGTGCCGCCTTGTCTCTTTAAAATTTTTTAAAATTAGCTGGTGTGGTGGTATGCACCGATAGTCCCTGTTACTCAGGAGGCTGAGGTGAGAGATCATTTGAACCCCAAGGGCCAAGGCTGCAGTAAGCCATGATCATGCCACTATATTCTATCCTGAGCAAAAGAATGAGACCCTGTCTCAATAATAATAGTTTTAAAAAACAAAACTATGTGCAATTTTTTTTTTTTTTCGATTAGCTGATCCTTTCTTCTTTTTGAAAAGTCTGGCTTTTTGGAATCTTGGCAAAGAAAAGTGATTCCTGCTCCACCTTGCTTACCCAACCACACCCTTTTTTGTGCAGCCTGTTTCTTCCTTTTTTTATTTTTGACCAACATGGCATTCACTCTACTAGAACAACATTGTTTCAAAACTGCTTTTTTCTTTTTTTTTTATTGAGATGGAGTCTTGCTCTGTCGCCTGGCTGGAGTGCAGTGGCATGATCTCGGCTCACTGCAACCTCCACCTCCTGGGTTCAAGTGAGTCTCCTGCCTCAGCCTCCCAAGTGGCTGGGATTACAGGCGCCCACCACCACCACCATGTCCGGCTAATTTTTTTTTTGTAGTTTTAGTAGAGACGGGGATTCCCCATATTGGTCAGGCTCGTCTCAAACTCCTGACCTCAGGTGATCCGCCCATCTCAGCCTCCCAAAGTGCTGGGATTACAGGCATGAGCCACCACACCCAGCCGAAACTGCTTTCGTCCATCTTCAAACTTCTCATATAGAAAGTTTCCCTTCCTTAGTACCAACTATAGTTATTTTGTTCCAATTAAACTGTAGTTAGGGCGATAGGTCATTAGGAGGGCCTGAGAAGAAAGGACAGCAGTCTTTGAAGAGTTAGTCACCCCAACAATATACTATTGCTTTTAAAAGAGCTAAGGCGGCCAGGCGCGGTGGTTCACGCCTGTATCCCAGCAGTTTGGGAGGCTGAGGCAGGCGGATCACAAGGTTAGGAGTTCGAGACCAGCCTGATCAACATGGTGAAACCCCATCTCTAACTAAAAACACAAAAATTAGCTGGCCATGGTGGTACGCGCCTGTAATCCCAGCTACTCAGGAGGCTGAGGCAGGAGAATCGCTTGAAACCGGGAGGCGGAGGTTGCAGTGAGCCGAGATCACGCCACTGCACTCCACCCTGGGTGATAGAGCAAGACTCTGTCTCAAAAATAAAATAAAATAATAAAATAAAAGAGCTGAGGCTTGTAGTACATCCTACAGAACTACATCATTTGCCAGGTCACAGACAGTTTAGGAGATTGTGACTGGAGAGATTGTGAGGGTCTATGAATAGACTTCACGGGTGTTAATGAAGACATTACAATCACATTTATTTTTCAGGGAAAATCCATCACTTATCATTTCCTGAAAGGAACCTAAAGGTTCAGTGGGTCACCGTTATAAAAATGCTGGTGAAAGTTGTGGTCTCTGTCCATTGATTGCCATAGGTTAGTGTTACCTGGACTTCCAGCATATCTCATTCATGATTTGATTGAATCTAGGAGAAGTTTCTAAAATGCATTTGACTTTGAATTTTGTTTCCAGAACGCAAGCTTTCTGAAGGGTAAAAGAGGGGAAGGAACAAGGAGAGTAAAAACTGGCCTGTCTGGGTCTTTCCAACAGGGGCAGGAACCTGCTCTTTAGGTCATTGTTCAAGCAAAAATTACTTCTGATGAGGCTAGATTTTCTGGGAAACTAAATAAAAAATGTGGGCTGGGTGTGGTGGCTGTAATCCCAGCACTTTGGGAGGCTGAGGCAGGAGGATTGCCTTACCCCAGGAGTTCGAGACCAGCCTGGGCAACACAGTAAGACCCTGTGTCTACAAAAAATAAAATTAAATTAACCAGGCATGGTGGTGCATGCCTGCAGTCCCAGCTACTCAGGAGGCTGAGATGGGAGGATCACTTGAACCTGGGAGGTTGAGGCTGCTGTGAACTGTGATCATACCACTGCATTCCAGCCTGGGTGACAGAGCAAGACTCTGTCTCTAAATAAATAAAGAAAAGAAAAAAGTTCATTTCAGTACATTAAATGTTAACATCTGTGCTATTAAATCAAACCAACACTCACCTAATTCACAGGCAAATTGTATATGGTATAAATATACAATAAAATGCATCAACAAGGTATAAATATCCTTCTCATTTTTACCTTTCTTTCTTTCAGGGGTTAGCAAGTCAGTCATCAAAACAATGTCCATCATGGATTTTGAAAAGGTGAATCTTGAATTAATAGAGGCCTTATTAGAGTGGATTGTGGACGGAAAGCACTCCTACCCTCCAGGTAACTGCTTCTTTATTCAGGCCAGAATGATCCACAAATTAAACACTCAGTCCTTGGCTAAATGGGAGTCTACTCATGATTGTTTGAATTACATGCAAACTCTTTGCATACAGGCTACAAGGCAGTGGGGGTTAAGAGCACAGGCTTTGCAGGTTGGTAAACTTCCCAGCTCTGCTATTCAGGAATCTTGTAACCTTGAATAAAGTCCTTATCTTTTTGTTTGTTTGGTTGGTTGGTTTTTTTGTTTTTTTGAGATGGAGTTTCGCTCTCTTTGCCCAGGCTGGAGTGCAATGGCATGATCTCAGCTCACCGCAATCTCCACCTCCCAGGTTCAAGCGATTCTCCTGCCTCAGCCTCCTGAGTACCTGGGATTACAGGCATGCGCCACCACACCTGGCTAATTTTGTGTTTTTTAGTAGAGACAGGGTTTCTCCATGTTGGCCAGGCTGGTCTCAAACTCCCGATCTCAGGTGATCTGCCTGCCTCGGCCTCCCAAAGTGCTGGGATTACAGGCATGAGCCACCATGCCCAGCCTAGTCCTTATCTTTTCTATGCTTCAATTTCCTTGTTGTGAAATGAAGACAGTAATAAATCCTGTTATGTAAAACTATTTTGGGGATTAAAAGAAACCATAGGTAAGGCAGTTAGCACAGTATAGTTAAGGCCCAGTAGATACTACCCCTAATACTGGTGAGATTATAATTATAATAATACAGGCCAGGTGTGATGGCTCACACTTGTAATCCCAGCACTTTGAGAGGTCAAGGCAGGTGAATCATTTGAGCTCAGGAGTTTGAGACCAGCCTGGAAAACCCCATCTCTACAAAAAAATGTAAAAATCAGGCATGGTGGCACATGCCTGTAGTCCCAGCAAGGGGTTGGAGTGGGAGGATTGCCTGAGCCTGAGAGGTGGAGGCTGCCATGAGCCTTGATTGCACCACTGCACTCCAGCTTAGGCAACAGAGAAAGACCCTGTCTCAAAAAAAAAAACAGAAAAAAAACACACACCACGTTTTGTATATGTATTACATACTGCATTCTCTTTTGGTTTTTTGTTTGTTTGTTTGTTTTTGTTTTTTCTTGAGACAAGGTCTCACTCTGTTGCCCAGGCTGGAGCACAGTGGCATGATGGTGACCCACTGTAACCTCTTCCTCCCAGGTTCAAGCAGTCCTCCGGCCTCAGCTTCCCAAGTAGCTGGGACTGCAGGTGTGCACCTCCACGCCTGGCTAATTTTTGTGTTTTAGTAGAGACAGGGTTTTGCCATGTTGGCCAGTCTGGTCTTGAACTCCTGACCTCAGGTGATCCTCCCACCTTGGCCTCCCAAAGTGCTGGGATTACAGGCGTGAGCCACTGCACCTGGCGTACATACTGTATTCTTATAATAAAGTAAGCTAAAGAGAAGAAAATGTAACTTAAAAAGAAAAGGAAGAGAAAATATATTTACTATTCATTAAGTGGAAGCAGATTATCATAAAGGTCTTCATCTTTGTTGCCTTTACATTGAGTAGGCTAAGGAGGAGGAAGAGGAGGGGTTCTTCTTGCTGTCTCAGGGGTGGCAGAGGTGGAAGAAGTGGAAGGGGAGGCAGAAGAGGGACGCGTGCTCATTGCAACATTAAGGAAACATATTGTAATTTCTATCTGACTTTGCTCTTTCATTTCTTTAAAAATGTTCCTATATAGTACCAATCCTTCCCCTGTTTGCTTTGGTTTCAGTGCTCTATCATAGAATGGTCCATTTCATAATAGAAGTTAAAAGTAGTCTTGAACCTTTCTGCCAGATTGTCTAATGTCAATTTGTTTGCTGGCACTGCTGCTGCTTTTACGTCTTCCTCATTGTCTGGCACTGGTTTGGAAGCACTCATCTCCATCAAGTCGTCTTCTGTTAATTCCCCTGCTGTGGTGTTTGCTGGCTCTTGAATTTCTCCAAGATCCATATCTTGAAATCCTTCACTACTGCCACCATCTCCCCACCTTTATTCTATGTCCATAATCTCTTTTATGATTTTCTCAATTGTCTTATAAATCCTGTGAAATCATGTACACCTGGACACAGCTTTGTCCAGCATCAGTTTATTGTTTTAGGCTTGATGGCTTTCGCACTTTTTTTTGTAACTACTGTGGCATCTTCAAGGGAATAATCCTTCTAGACATTCATGATGTTCTCTGTCAGAATTCTCTTTTGTAGCATTGGCAGTCCTTTCCATAGAGTACCCTGTATAATGAGCCTTAAAGGTCCTCATGAACTCCTAATATAGAGGCAAAATTAGAGACGTGTTTAGGGGCAAGTAAGTAGACCACTTCAGTGTCTTCGATGTTGAACTCATGGGGTTCTGGGTGGCCAGTGGCACTGTCCAATATGAAAAGAACTTTGGCAAGGTACTTCCTGATTCCAGGGACAAAGCATTGATGGAACCAGTCCAGAAAAGGGGTTCCCACTGGCCAGCCTTTCTTTTACAACCAGAACACTGAGCTGGTGTTTCTTCTTTCCCTTCAAGACCAGGGGTTAACTTTATAGACAGGGCAGTTCTGATCATGAACCTGACTACATTTGCACAAAAGAGTAGAGTTAACTTATCCCTTCCTGCCTTAAATCCTGGTACTCATTTATCTTCCTTACTAATAAATGTCCTTTGTGGCATTTTTTTTCCAGAAGAGGGCACTTTCATCAGTTATTTGAAACCTTTTCAGGCAGATATCGTTTCTCCTCAATGATTTTCTTAATGGCATCTGGGAACTCATCATCTGCTGCCTCTTGGTCAGCAGAAACTGCTGCTTCTGTTATCTTGATATTTTAAAAGCCAAACCTCTTTCTAAAATTATCAGACTATCCTTTGCTGGCATTAAATTTCCCAGCTTTAGATCCTTCCCTTCCATTTACTTTAAGTTGTCATATAATACTTTGTTTTTTTTTTTAATCATATAGGTATGCCTTATAGCAATCTTACACCCACATAAAAACTACATTTTCAATGGGATAAAAGTATTTCTCAAAAAGCACAGGGTTTTCATACCTGCTGGCATAGCTGCAGTGACAGCTTCACAAATTTCTTTTTCTTCTTTCACAATGGCCCTTACTCTGGATTCATTTATCTGGAAATGGCAGGCAACCACAGTTACAGACCTCTATCTGCAGTACATATTCAGCAATTCACCTTTTGCTTGTGATGTCATGACTTTTCTCTGCTTCTCGGGAGTACTTACAGCATCACTAGTGGCACTTTGTATAGGTTCATGATGTTATTCAAGGTTTACAGTATTCCACTAAACACAATGAAAAATACACAAGAACCACAAAGATCACTTTTTACTATAATATACAATTTTCTGACAAAGCAAATGACTTACATGGAAATGATTAGTGTCACAATACATTTTTTAAGTGGATTCTCACAACACTTGAGCTCACTGCAGTAGCAACAGGAGGTGGCTACAAAATCATTTTTTTAATAAAGTCATTACACCAGTATACTGCACTATAGTTCATTGTATTCAGTTGTGATTTAATACTGCTTTTTTTTTTTTTTTTTTTGAGATAGAGTTTCACTGTTGACCAGGCTGGAGTGCAGTGGCGCGATCTCGGCTCACCGCAACCTCTGCCTTCCAGGTTCAAGCGATTCTCCTGCCTCAGCTGGGATTACAGGCATGCGCCACCATACCTGGCTAATTTTTATTTTTTTAGTAGTCACGGGGTTTCACCGTGTTGATCAGGCTGGTCTCAAACTCCCAACCTCAGGTGATCTGCCCACCTCAGCCTCCCAAAGTGCTGGGATTACAGGGATGAGCCACCGCGCCTGGCCTGATTTAATACTGCATTTTTATATTTGTTCACATTTCTCTAGATGCATATGGCACCAGGTATGGTCCATAAGTGTGTGTGTGTGAGTTTTGATAAATTTAACTCTTTATAATAGGTTTGTGTGTATTTTATGATATACTATTTCATGATATAAATAATAAAATAGACTAGTATCTTAGGTGTCTTATGCATTCATGACATGTCTCTTTCTTAATTTTTTTCATATTTCTAGGCTATGCAGTTTGTGTGCTAGTTTTTTTCAAATTGTCACAAATCTCCAAAAATTTTCCAATATATTCATTGAAAAAAAATTGCCAATGAGTAGACCCATGCCGTGCAAACCTATGTTGTTCAAGGATCAACTGAACACTTATCATGGTTAAACACTGTTACTACTACTGTACACAGAGTAATCACTACTTTTCTCCACTCACTGTCTTCCCATCCCGAGAGCCTTCTTAACTTCACTTGCAGTCCCTTGTCCCTAGAATTAATACTTCAAATCTTCTCTTAACTAAATCCTTTATTTTCTTCAGGTTTCTTCTCAATTTACCTCTACAGACCACCCTATCCGTTGTCTTGCCCCACTCCCCTTACTCTATCATAATATCTAAAAATAGGCCAGGTGCCATGGCTCACGCCTGTAATCCCAGCACTTTGGGAGGCCGAGGCAGGCGGATCACTTGAGGTCACGAGTTTGAGACCAGCCTGGCCAACATGGGGAAACCTCATCTCTACTAAAAATACAAAAAATAGCTGGGCATGGTGGCGGGCGCCTGTAATCCCAGCTACTCAGGAGACTGAGGCAGGAGAATCGCTTGAACCCAGGAGGCAGAGGTTACAGTGAGCCAAGATCGTGCCACTGCTCTCCAGCCTGGGCTACAAGAGCATGACTCCATCTCAAAAAATAAAATAAAATAATTCATTTTAACTGTAGCACTTAACAATGTCTGAATTTAGAATTTTGCATACTGACTACCTCCTTCAATAGGATGTAAACTCCTTAAGAGTAGAGATTTCAGCCAGGCACTCTGGCTCACCACCAAGCAACAAGAGCAAAACTCCGTCTCAAAAAAAAAGAAAGAAAAAGAATAGACCATTCTTGTTCACCACTATATTTCTCAGACCCTAGAACAGTGCCTAGAATATTTAGGTACAGAGCAAATATTTGTTGCATAAATAAATGAATGTAATCATTAAATGGAATAATAGATCAAAAAATTACTTTATGTGGGCTGGGCATGGTGGATCATGCCTGTAATGCCCACCTTGGGCACTTTGGGAGGGCGAGGTGGGTGGATCACCTAAAGTCAGGAGTTGAAGACCAGCCTGGCCAACATGGCAAAACCCTATCTCTACTGAAAATACAAAAATTAGCCAGACATAGTGATGGGCACCTGTAAGCCCAGCTACTTGGGAGGCTGAGGCAGGAGAGTCGTTGAACCCAGGATGTGGAGGTTGCAGTGAGCCAAGATTGCACCACTTCACTCCAACCTGGGTAACAGAGCAAGACTCTGTCTCTAAAAAAAAATATATATATATATGTATATATATATATTTATGTGGTCATAAAGAAGAGAAATGGGAATGGCTGCTTTTTTTCTGCTTACACTTTAATCATTACATGGTTTTCTTTTCTTTTCTTTTTTTTTTTTGAGACAGAGTCTCTGTCACCCAGGCAATGGAGGTGCAGTGGCTCAATCTCGGCTCTGCAACCTCCGCCTCCTGGGTTCGAGCAATTCTCCTGCCTCAGCCTCCCGAGTAGCTGGGACTATAGGCATGTGCCATCACACCTGGCTAATTTTTGTATTTTTAGTAGAGACGGGGTTTCACAGTGTTGGCCAGGCTGGTATCGAATTCCTGACTCAGATAATCCGCCTGAGTCGGCATCCCAAAGTGCTGGGACTATAGGCGTGAGCCACCACACCCGGCCCATTGTGTGGTCATCTAAAGAGACTTGTGAGCCATAAAAAATTATTTAAATGCCTTATTTTTACTTGGCAAGTAGTGAGTGTTGGCTAATGCAGTATCACTTCACTGGACTGAATATCTTGTTTCTTTTTTTTTTTTTTTTTTTTTGAGACAGTCTTGCTCTGTTGCCCAGGCTGGAGTGCAGTGGCAGGATCTTAGCTCACTGCAACCTCTGCCTCCCAATATGAAACAATTCTCCTGTCTCAGCCTCCCAAATAACTGGGACTACAGGTGTGCACCACCATGTTCCCCAGCTAATTTTTGTAATTTTGTGTGTGTGTGTGTGTGTGTGACAAAGTCTCACTCTGGAGTGCAATGGTGTGATCTCGGCTCACTGCCTCTGCCTTCTGGGTTCAAGTGATTCTCCTGCCTCAGCCTTCCGAGTAGCTGGGATTACAGGTGCCCACCACCATGCCTGGCTAATTTTTTTGTTTTTTTAGTAGAGACGGGGTTTCATTATGTTGGCCAGGCTGGTCTGGAACTCCTGACCTCAGATGATCCACCTGCCTTGGCCTCCCAAAGCGCTGGGATTACAGGCGTGAGCTACCACGCCCAGCCTATGTTGTTTCATTCCAAAGGAGAAGACTATTGTTGAAAAAAATCGGCCGGGTGTGGTGGCTCATGCCTGTAATCCCAGCATTTTGGGAGGCTGAGGTGGGTGGATCACCTGAGGTCGGGAGTTCAAGACCAGCCTGACAAACATGGAGAAACCTCATCTCTACTAAAAATACAAAATTAGCCGGGTGTGGTGGTGCATGCCTGTAATCCCAGCTACTCAGGAGGCTGAGGCAGGAGAATTGCTTGAACCCGGAGGTGGAGTTTGCAGTGAGCCAAGATCACGCCATTGCACTCCAGCCTGGGCAATAAGAACGAAACTCTGTCTCAAAAAAAAAAGAAAAGAAAAAGAAAAAAATCAAGCATAGCAAAAAAATCATAAATGAAGAAGAAATGTTAGAAAATTACCTAAATTTTGTAATCCGGCTCCTCGGAGGCTGAGGCAGGAGAATCGCTTGAACCCAGGAGGCAGAGGTTGCAGCCAGCCAAAATTGCACCGTTGCACTCCAGCAGCCTGGCAGCCTGGGGGACAAGTCTCAAAAAAAAAAAAAAAGAAAGAAGGAAAGAAAATTAGCTAAATTTAAAGCAGAGTAGATATAGTGACTAGGAAGTCAGTGACATATGTGACATATTTGTGAATATTAAAGATATCCCGGACAGATGAGGCACATAAAAATATAGACAAAATTTTCAATTCACATATAATAGTATGTTTTATCATTTTTTAATTTTGTGGCTTTTTTTCTTTGTATTTTTCTTTTTGCTTATCTTCTCTTTTAATAAATAATTTTTAAAATTTTTCTTTTTGAGTTAGAGTTTCACTTTGTCACTCAGGCTAGAGTTCAGTGGACCGATCACGGGTCACTGCAGCCCCAACTTCCTGGCTTAAGCAATCCTACAATTTCCATCAGCGTCTCGAGTAGCTGGGACCACAGGCATGTGCCACCATGCCCTACTAAATTTTTAATTTTTTATAGAGACGATGTCTCCCTATGTTGCCCAGACTGGTCACAAACTCCTAGGCTCAAGCAGTCTTCCCATTTCAGCCTCTCAAAGTGCTGGGATTACAGGCATGAACCACCACACCTGACCTCAATAAAATTTTGTAGCATTTTAGCAGAGAGGATCATGGGGTATGTAATGGAAAGAACATGGATCTGATGCCAGAAACCCTAGGTTTGTGTCCAAGCTCCATGCTTACTAACTCTGTGACCTGAGTCTGAAGTTACTGGGTCACTAGTAGGGGTACTAGTAGCCTTCTTTTTTTTTTTTTTTTTTTTTTTATTGAGACGGAGTCTTGCTCTGTGGCCTGGGGTGAAGTGCAATGGCACAGTCTCGGCTCACTGCAACCTCCACTTCCTGTGTTCAAGTGATTCTCGTGCCTCAGTCTCCCGAGTAGCTGGGATTACAGGCATGTACCACCATGCCAGGCTAGTTTTTGTATTTTTAGTAGAGATGGGGTTTCACCATGTTGGTCAGGCTAGTCTCGAACCCTTGACCTCAAGTGATCCACCCACCTCAGCCTCTTAAAGTGCTGAGATTACAGGCCTGAGCCACCATGCCTGGCCACTAATAACCTTCTCAGTGGATGGCTATGAGGATTAAATGAGATAATATACGTGAGCATTCTTTGTTACTATGAAGTATTTTTTTTTAATGCTGTAAGATCTCTTTCAGCCTTCATCAGAGTTCCAGTTTTGTGATAATTAAGATTCCTCATTTATTTGGTGGGAAGGATAACTATGACTGAATAATAGATTATGAGTTGTCTGCTGACAGATGCTTGTTTTATATCCCATTGCACTTCACATGGAGCTGACATAGGTACCCAGTAAATATTTGTGGGAATAAAGGAGAGGCTGGTGAAAACAGTACCATTTTTCTCCCTGAATAAAGCACAAAAGAAGGTGACTATTGAGTGAGTGACTGCTCTTCACACAGAAATATACTATAATCAGTTTTCATGCTTATTTTCTTTAATGTAAAATTTAAAAGCCCGTAAACTGTTAATATGATAGGGTTAGTTAATGGGCTGTCTCTAAAATATGTCTGAATTTAGATTACCAGATTGGCCAGCCAGTTACAGTTTCCTTTTCTCATTTCCAGTAAAATGTTTATGGATTTTATTTATTAATAGAGAGAATAGTCTTCCTGTCTTATAAGGTTAGGAGAATACCTCTTCCTATAGAAATTTAGTATCAAGGTCAGGTGCAGTGGTGCATGCCTGTAGTCCCAACTACTCGGGAGGCTAAAGCAGAAAGATTGCTTGGGCTCAAGAGTTCAAGACCAGCCTGGGCAGTACAGTGAGACCTCGTCTCTAAAAAAATAAAAAAAGAAAGAAATAGAAAGTAGCCAGTGGGGCCAAGTACGGTGGCTCACGCCTGTAATTCCAGCACTTTGGGAGGCCAAGGCAGGCAGATCACGAGGTCATGAGTTCGAGACCAGCCTGACCAACATGGTGAAACCCGTCTCTACTAAATATATAAAAATTAGCCAGGTGTGGGGCGCGCGCCTGTAATCCCAGCTACTCAGGAGGCTGAGGCAGAAGAACTGCTTGAACCCAGGAGGCGGAGCTTGCAGTGAGCCAAGATCGCATCATTGCACTTCAGCCTGGGCACCAGAGCAAGACGCTGTCTCAAAAACAAACAAAAAAAATAACCAGTGTACTGAAAAAGTGTATTTAAAGAGCTTAGCTAGGCCAGGCACAGTGGCTCACGCCTGTAAACCCAGCATTTTGGGAGGCTGAGGTGTGTGGATCACTTGAGTCCAGGAGGTTGAGACCAGACTGGGCAACACGGCGAAACCCTGTCTTTACTGAAAATATAAAAAATTGATGGCGTATACCTGTAGTCCCAACTACTCCGGAGGCTAAGGTAGGAAAATCACCTGAGCCTGGGGAGGTTGAGGCTGAAGTGAGCCGTGATCGTGCAACTGCACTTCAGCCTGGGTGACACAGCAAGGCCTTGTCTCAAAAACTAAAAATTAAAATAAAAAAAAGAGCTTAGCTAATAATTCTTGGCATTATACTGATAGACATTATACTTTGGCACACCTCAGTTTTTCTGGTTATAGAAGGATAAATCTCCATTTTGTCCTTATTAAGTCAGAGAATATATAAAACATGTAATTTTTTGTTTAAATCCTCTGGGACTTTACAAAGAAAATAAAAATGATAGTGAAAATTTCTTTTTTCTTTTTTTTGAAAAGGGTCTCGCTCTGTCACCCAGGCTAGAGTGCAGTGGCGCAATATTGGCTTACTGCAACCTCCGCCTCCCTGGCTCAAGCGACCCTCCTACCTCAGCCTGCCGAGTAGCTGAGACCACAGGCGAAATTCTCAGATTATTGCATATTTTGGTTAAAAACAGCTTTATAATCTATATTAGTTTTTCATGTACTTCATTTATCATATTGATTGTTTTTTAAAAAAAAATTTCATTGTTTCTTTTCTGTGCCTAAGCTTACCCACATATTGATTCTTTTTATATACCCAGGTGCTGTACTTGTATTTTTACCAGGACTAGCAGAAATCAAAATGCTTTATGAACAGCTACAGTGTAATTCTCTTTTCAACAACAGACGTAGTAATCGGTAAGCTAATAGCTTTCTATATTCTTAATCATCCATTGCAGTTACCTGTAAAGATATTACCCTCTTTAGACCCTGGAAGAGTACGACTCTTCGAGCATACATTTGTTTATGCCAGCTGGAAATGAACAAACCTATTTGCTGCAGGAAATCAGTTATTCCCCTTTTATTAAGGAAAAATATTGACCAGGTGTGGTGGCTCATGCCTGTAATCCTAGCACTTTGGGAGGCCGAGGCGGGCGGATCACCTGAGTTTGGGAGTTCGAGACCAGCTTAACCAACGCAGAGAAACTCCATCTCTACTAAAAATGCAAAATTAGCCAGATGTGGTGGCGGGCACCTGTAAACCCAGCTACTCGAGAGGCTGAGGCAGGAGAACAGCTTGAACCTGGGAGGCGGAGGTTGCAGTGAGCCGACATCACACCATTGCACTCCAGCCTGGGCAACAAGAGTGAAACTCCATTTCAAAAAAAAATTATCTTCACGTAGCATAGTGACTCAGCAAATTTGCATGTAATTTTAGATGTCAGAGCCCCAGAGAGTGGGGGAGGGTGGGGGAAAGGCAGCATTAGTAACAACAAAGAAGTCCTACCATTATGAGAGAAAATCATCTTCAATAGTTCTGATTCCAGGAGTAAGACACACTAGGTGTGTTTTCATATTTAAGAAGAGAACTATTTGACAAACGAACACTCCTTAAAAATGTAAGAATGAAGTTTCTGAGGTTACATCATTGTTATCACCTCTCTTCTCTCTCTCTCTCTCTCTCTCTTTCTCTCTGTGTGTGTGTGTGTGTGTATTTTTTTTTTTTTTTTTTGAGACAGAGTCTCACTCTGTGGCCCAGGCTGGAGTGCAGTGGCATTATCTCGGCTCACTGCAACCTCCACCTCCCAGATTCAAGTGATTCTCCTGCCTCAGCCTCCCAAGTAGCTGGGATTACAGGCTCTTCTCTGTATTTAAAGGAAGAATGATTCTTTGCTGGTTAGTTTGCACTAGGCTTGTTGCTTGTAGAATATCAATTATTTATTCCTCTCATTATTTATTACTGAATTACACTCCAGCATTTTTCCCAAGTTGGTATGAGGTTTTTGGTTCCTAGAACTAAGTAAATATTTTGTCAAAATCAGAAAGGACTTTACCATTTATTTATTTATTTTTATTTTATTTTTTGAGACAGAGTCTCACTATTGTCACCTAGGCTAGAGTGCAATGGGGGGATCTCAGCTCACTGCAACCTCTGCCTACTGGGCTCAAGTGATTCACCTGCCTCAGCCTCCCAAGTAGCTGGGATTACAGGTGCCCACCAACACACTTGGCTAATTTTTGTATTTTTAGTACAGACGAGGTTTCACCATGTTGGCTAGGCTGGTCTCGAACTCCTGACCTCAGGTGATCTGCCCGCCTCAGCCTTCTAAAGTGCTGGAATTATAGGTGTGAGCCATTGCGCCTGGCCAAGACTTTACTATGTAGAAAAGCTGGGCTCTGAGTACAGATTGTGGAGAAGTTGCTAATACCTGAAGTCATAGTAGAAATTCACCCACTGTAATCCAGTTTCAGTGCTACGTGCTAGAATACTTCATGTGCTTTTATTTCCTTCCAGATGTGTTATTCACCCACTTCATTCATCTTTATCCAGTGAAGAGCAGCAGGCTGTGTTTGTAAAACCTCCTGTAGGAGTAACTAAGATTATAATTTCCACCAACATTGCTGAGACATCCATAACCATCGATGATGTTGTCTATGTCATCGATTCTGGGAAAATGAAAGAAAAGAGGTATTCCGTCTTGTGGTGATGTAAGAGAGGGGCTAAAAATGCTTCATTTAGGGAGACACAGTTGTTAATGGCTAATGCTATTAAGCTATATGGATTACTGTATGAAAACATAATTTATGAAAACTGCACGTGGATGCGTGAGTGATTCTGTAGCCAAGAACATGGAGCTTAACATCAAATGGGGATGAAAAGTAATGAATTGCTTTTTCTCTCTTTTTGTCATGTGATTTGATATGTGCTTGTATGAAAAAGGGTTGAATAAAGAAACTATCTAGTTTGGGAAACTCTGCATTTGATGCCACTTAAATCAGCATTAGCTGCTCCTACCAGGGACTCAACTATCCCGGAATATACAGGGCACTGTGTCCTTCTACAGGAGGAAGCTGGTTCATCTATTCTGTCCATGCCAAGCAGTCTTGGCCACATTTTTATAAAATGACTCAATTTTGTATTTTCTTCTTCTTTATAGATATGATGCCAGCAAAGGGATGGAAAGTCTAGAGGACACTTTTGTGTCTCAAGCCAATGCTCTACAAAGGAAAGGCCGAGCAGGCCGTGTTGCATCTGGGGTCTGCTTCCATTTATTCACTAGCCATCACTACAATCACCAACTTTTAAAGCAACAGCTACCAGAAATACAAAGAGTGCCACTGGAACAGCTGTGTCTAAGGTGACATCTGGTTTTTTGTGTTTTGCTTCCAAAAGGTCTAAATGTTTCTCACTCTATTAAGTTCCATGTTTTCCTTTTACTTCTAGAAGATATTTGGCTAAGAATGACCACCAATAATCTCATTTATTTGCAAAGAAAAAGATCCTTAGTGTTACCTTTACCATTCCTTTTAAATTTCTGCACATAAAGATCTCTTACATTGCAGAGCATGGCCCTAAAATAGAGCTTAAGAATATATATGTAGGGCCGGGTGTGGAGGCTCACGCTTATAATCCCAGCACTTTGGGAGGCTGAGGAGGGTGGATCACCTGAGGTCAGGAGTTTGAGACCAGCCTGGCCAACATGGTGAATGAAACTCCATCTCTACTAAAAATACAAAAATTAGCTGGGTGTGGTAGCGCATGCCTGTATCCCAGCTACTTGGAAGGCCGAGGAAGGAGAATCTCTTGAACCCGGGAGGCAGAGATTGCAGTGAGCCGAGATCACACCACTGCACTCCAGCCTGGGCAACAGAGCGAGAATTGTCTCTAAAAAAAATAATAAATAAATAAAATAAAAATGAAATTTAAGTAAGTGAATTACTGTCAATTCATGTCTTAAAGTGAACTACATTAAGTGAGAAAAGGCAAGGTACCAAAAATATACATGTTAATAAAAATGTGAAATTGTATGTTTATAAGTTGGCAACTTAAAAAGGAGCTGTATGTGAAGTAAATAAAATGTTATGTATGTTACACTTTTCTTTAAGTTGCTGATATTCATAATTTGTCTTTTTAAAATGAGAACTCTTTTTCCGGATGAAGTTCATAATTTAAAACACTAGTTTTTGAAGAGCTATCACAAGGCAGGACACAATGCAGATTAATTTTATAAACAATGACTGCAACTTTGGGCCAGGCATGGTGCCTCATGCCTGTAATCCCAGCACTTTGGGAGGCTGGGGCAGGCAGGTCACCTGAGGTCAGGAGTTCGAGACCAGCCTGGCCAACATGGTGAAACCCCATCTCTACTAAAAAAATACAAAATTAGCCAGGTGTAGCGGCACAGACCTGTAATCCCAGCTTCTCAAGAAGCTGAAGAAAGAGAATCACTTGAACTTGGGAGGTAGAGTTTGCGGTGAGCCAAGATCACACCATTGCACTCCAGCCTGGGCAATAAGAGTGAAACTCCATCCCAAAAAAAAAAATAAATAAATAAATAAATAGATAAATAAATAAACAATGACTGCACCTTCAGATGTGTGAAGGAATAAGTGGATCATTTAAAATTTTTTAATAAATGCCTTTAATTGTATAGCAGTCAGAACTATGTAAGCTATTCATGTCCAGTATTTTATTACGGTAAAAATGCTTAATATGAGATCTACCCTCTCAAATGTTTAATTTTACAACACAGTACTGTTAACTATAGGAATAATATTGTACAGCAGAGTTCTCAAACTTAGTCATTTTGCGAAACTGAAACTTTATACCTATTGGACAGCAACTCTCCATTTTCTCCTCATGTCCAGCCCCTGGCAACCATTCTACTCTCTGCTTCTGTGAGTTTGGCTATTTTAGATAGCTCATACAAGTAGAACCATCCAGCATTTGTCTTTTTATGACTGACTTATTTCACTTAACATAATGTCCTCAAGGTTTCATCCATGCTGTTGCATATTGCAGAATTTCTTTCTTTTTTAAGCCTGAATAGTATTCCACTGTATGTATATATACTGCACTTTCTTTATCCACTCATCTGTCAGTGGACATTTTGGTTGTTTCCATATCTTGGGTATTATGAATAATATTACAGTGAACACAGGAGTGCAAGTATCTCTGCTGTGTGCAAGATTCTTTTTTTTTTCTTTTTTCTTTTGAAAGAGAGTCTTGCTCGGTCGCCTAGGCTAGAGTGCAGTGGCGTGATCTTGGCTCACTGCAACCTCCACCTCCGGGTTCAAGTGATTCTCTGCCTCAGCCTCCCGAGTAGCTAGGATTTCATGTGCGCATCACCATGCCTGGCTAATTTTTGTATTTTTAGTAGAGACTGGGTTTCCCCATGTTGGCCAGGCTGGGCTCGAACTCCTGACCTCAAATGATCCATCTACCTCAGCCTCCCAAAGTGCTGGGATTACAGACGTGAGCCACTGCGTCTGGCCTCTCTGCAAGATTCTGACTTCAATTCTTCTGGGTGTATACTTAGAAGTGGGGTTGCTGGATCATATGGTAGTTCTATTTTTAATTTTTTGAGGAATCTCTATCCTGTTTTTCATAGTGGCTGCATCATTTTACATTCCCACCAACAATGTGCAGGGTTCCAAGTTTTCCACATCCTTGCCAGCACTTATTATCTTTTGTCATGAACTCTATTTTATAATTCAATCCCACTATTAAGGAGAGAAGCATTTTGAAAGTTTATAGAGAGAATTTTATTCTGAATATGAGTAAGTTTCAGAATCTGAAAGTGCTTCTGTGGTTTATTGGTAGAAGTAGAAAACACGAGATTTTAAAAATTTGTGTTTAAACTTGTCAATTATTCTCACTCACAAGAAATTATTCCTCTGTGTCATCCCACCAGAAATAAAATTAGCAAATTGTTACTTTGTTTCCTTTTCAGAATTAAAATTTTAGAGATGTTTAGTGCTCATAATCTCCAGTCTGTGTTCTCTCGGCTCATTGAACCTCCACACGCCGATTCTCTTCGTGCCTCAAAAATACGATTACGAGACTTAGGAGCATTAACTCCAGATGAAAAATTGACCCCTCTTGGGTATCACTTGGCCTCTCTGCCTGTGGATGTGAGAATTGGCAAACTAATGTTGTTTGGGTCCATCTTCCGCTGTTTGGATCCTGCTCTCACCATTGCTGCCAGTTTGGCTTTTAAGTCTCCGTTTGTAAGTAAACAACATTCATCTAAACTGGATGACCATAGGACCAACATTCATCTAAGAGGACGACCATAGGTCTCTAAGGGGACCATGGGGAAATCAAGGGCATGTGAGCCCCCTAAAAATTTGCTTGTATGTTAGATGTGAATTTTTTAGGGCACATCTGCATGGGAGGGAGAAGGTCAAAAATAAATTTCTGAAAAGACAAAAACAAATAAAACAAAGATTTTTTAGGGAACAATGTCATCCAATTTGTTCTTTATTTCATTACTATCTGCTCTTTATTCTTTCCTTCTTTCTGTTTACTTAGGTTTAGTTTGCTCTTCTTTTTCTAGTGTCTTAAAGTGGAAGGGTAGGTTATTGTTCTGAGATCTTTCTTTTTTATGTAAGCATGTACAGCTCTCAGTTTTTCTCTAAGGACTATTTTAGCTGTGTCCCATACATTTTGGTTTTCCTTTTCATTCATCTCAAAGTATTTTCTGATTTTCCTTTTTATTTATCCTGTGACCCTTTATTATTTAGGCATGAGTTGTTTAATTTCTATATATTTGTGAGTTTGCAAAATTTTTTTCATTATTGATTTCTAATTTCAGTCTATTGTGGACAGAGAACATGTTTGTACTATTTCAATCCTCTTTAAAATGTATTGAGCTTTGTTTTATGGTCAAGCATATATATGGTCTATCCTGAAGGGTGTTCAAAGTATACTTGAGAAGAAAGGATTTTCTGCTGTTAGGTGGAGTGTCAGTCTGCCTTTTTTTTTTTTTTTTTCTTCATTAAAAAAAATCTTTTTTACTGGTCCTTTCATGATAAGCAATCTGCCTTTATTTTTATCGTGGCTTATTTTATATAGTTAGGGGAATCAACGAATGTATTCATTTTCTTTTTTTTTTTTTTTTTGAGATGGAGTCTCGCTCTGTCACCCAGGCTGGAGTGCTGTGGCCGGATCTCAGCTCACTGCAAGCTCCGCCTCCTGGGTTCACGCCATTCTCCTGCCTCAGCCTCCCGGGTAGCTGGGACTACAGGCGCCGCCACCTCGCCCGGCTAGTTTTTTGTGGTTTTTTAGTAGAGACGGGGTTTCACCGTGTTAGCCAGGATGGTCTCGATCTCCTGACCTCGTGATCCGCCCGTCTCAGCCTCCCAAAGTGCTGGGATTACAGGCTTGAGCCACCGCGCCCAGCCAAATGTATTCATTTTCTTCAGTTTTAATGTTATATGTCATCAAATTATAAACTCACAGATCTGCAGAAAGATCTTAGTCCAGCTCCCTGACTTAACAACAAATTATAAACCAGCTGGTCCAGTGGTAGTGAGTTTTCTCGATTGTTGAGACTTGACTAGTCTTTAAAAAAAGAAAGAAATTATAAAACCAAGAACCAGAAGAGGTGACATAACTTGCTGGGGGGACACAGTATCAACCTTGTGAACAGGACTTCCATTGCCTTTTCCCAAATCATCTAAACCAACCTCTCACTGACTATTTTCTTTTATTGGAATAAAGAAAGACTCATTAGAAATGTTGATGTCTGGTGTGAGGTTCCGTGGTATAATGGTGAGCATTCTGGACTCTGAATCCAGAAATGTTGATGTCTCCCTTCATTTAGTGATCTGAAGAAAAAACAAAAAAAAAAGAGGGAGAGAGAAGAAATGTTGATATCATCCTTGGCCAAAACTGAGCACCTGTCCTTTGCTGGACTCTGTAAACATAATATTAATCTCCCACGTGCAATCCTTTTCCCACTGGCCTGTCTATAAAGGAAGGAATTTTACTTTCAAGTAGAAACTAAAATTTTACTGCTGTTATATTCGTTATAAGATTATTTAAATATACAAAAATTAGAAGCACTATGGTTGGTTTAGAATGATTTTCAGTGGTGTTGCAGCTAGGGCATTGGTTTAGATGGCCATGAGAAACTACTGCAGCTCATGCTGGTATCTTTAGAGCCTGAGAAGGCAGAGAAATATCATTGGATTAATGAATTAGTATGTGTAAAGCGGTGCAGATTTACTTCCCTGCTGATTTTACACATTTGTAGGGAAAAGGAAGACCTGTAAACATTTGTAATAAAATAAGAGGATTCTTCCCAGTGTAGATTTGTAAGTAAAACAATAAATAAGAGTAAAACACTAGTGTGGGTACAGAAGCAAGGGAGATTCAAACATAGAAGATGAGTAAGAATCTGTAAAATAAAGAACACAGATAGCAGAATGTTAGGTTTTAAATGTAGCTTTAGAATGAGTGGCTCTTTGATGACTCTTGCCACTTGGAACTAAAAGACCCAGAAGAGCTTATTTTGGGTGGGCAGGCAGACTCACAGAGCAAAGACTGTGAGCTTGCCATTTACCATCATAATTGCCTTTAATTAGCTGACCCACTGATTACACTTTTCCACGCAAAATCCTTTCTCAAGGCATCTGGCTTCAGCAATAGGAAAATGCCATTTGAAACCTCAGATAAAAAGTGTCCTGTAGGACCTGGGGTGTGGTGGCTCATGCCTATAATGCCAGCACTTTGGTAGGCCAAGGTGGGCCAATTGCCTGAGCCCAGGAGTTCAAGACCAGCCTGCACAACTCCATCTCTACCGAAAATTTTAACAAATTCACTGGCATGATGGGGCACACCTGTAGTCCCAGCTACTAGGGAGGCTGAGGCAGGAGGATTGCTTAAGCCTGGAAGATCAAGGTTGCAGTGAGCTATGATCGCACCACTGCACTCCAGCCTGGGCAACAGAACAAGACTCTGTCTTTAAAAAAAAAAAAAAAAAGTGTTCTTTAAATCTGATTTTCCTCCCTCCTTTAGGTATCTCCCTGGGATAAAAAAGAAGAAGCTAACCAGAAAAAGCTGGAATTTGCATTCGCAAACAGTGATTATCTGGCCCTTCTACAAGCATATAAGGTAAGCATATGACCTAATAGCTTCGTTTTATTCCCAGTGTTGGCGCTAAAGACTGAGTAAGTTAGTTTGATTTTCTCCAAAATTTAGGGATGGCAGCTAAGTACAAAAGAAGGTGTGCGTGCAAGTTATAATTACTGCAGACAAAACTTCTTGTCCGGAAGAGTTCTGCAGGTGAGTTGTGTCTGTGGCTTTTTCTTTGTTTTGTATTAGAGTAGCTCACCAGAGGGTGCTGCGACTTTGTCTTATGTGTCCTGTCTTAACATTGCAAATGTTATTTCTGGAGTATGTTTGGCTTTACCAGCCATGTAAAATGGACTCCTGCACTGTGACATCGGGCTTTCTGTGCTGAACCTTTCCACTGACCTCCTTTTCCTCTTTGTGGTGAATTTTTGTTTACTTATGTGGAGGATAGGGTAGAACATAGGCACTCTGAAGATTGCTGCTTACTGGAAGTCAGTTTTTTCAGTAATTACACCAGGGATGCTTTTTCATTTGTTTGTTTGTTCATTTGTTTGAGGCAGTCTCCTTCTGTCACCCAGGCTGGAGTGCAGTGGCGTGATCTCGGCTCACTGCAGCCTCCGCCTCCCAGGGTCAAGCGATTCTCCTGCCTCAGGTACCTGAGTAGCTGGGATTACAGGTGCATGCCCCCATGCCCAGCTAATTTTTTTGTATTTTTAGTAGAGATGGGGTTTCACCATGCTGGCCAGGCTGATCTCGAACTCCTGACCTCGTGATCCGCCCGCCTTGGCCACCCAAAGTGCTGAGATTACAGGCTTGAGATACCACCCCAGGCTACCCCAGGCATTCTTAACCTGAATCTCTAAGCCCCTGAAATTGTATACAAAATGTTATGCTTATGCATATGTGCATTATTCTGGAGAGACGGACCATAGCTTTCATCAGCTTTTCAGAGGGGTCCATGGCCATCTCTAATCTCCTTACCCTTTCCCCAAAACCAAAGAACTAATGCTGAACCAGATTTTGTTATTTTTCTTACATCTATCAGAACCTACTAAGTGAATATAATGAGTATACAAGAAAATGTTTAGCCGGGCTTGGTGGCTCATACCTATAATCCCAGCGCTTTCGGAGGCTGAGGATTGCTTGAGCCCAGGAGTTTGAGACCATCCTGGGACACGTGGCAAAACCCCATCTCTACAAAAAATACAAAAATCAGCCAGACCTAGTGATATGGGCCTGTAATCCCATCTACTCCAGAGGCTGAGGTGGGAGGATCACTTGAGCCTGGGAGGTCAAGACTGCAGTGAGCCATGAACACCCTACTGTACTCCAGCCTAGGCCAACAGAGGGAGATCCTGTCTCAAAAAATAAAAATTAAAAATGTCTTATCTTCTGTATAATGTAGACAGGGTTTCTGTCCTCTGTTGCAACAGTGTTTTAGATGCCCTTCCAAAGTGGAATGAGGCCAGGGACTATGGCTCATGCCTGTAATCCCAGCACTTTGGGAGACTGAGGCAGGCAGATCACTTGAGGCCTGGAGTTCAAGACCAGCCTGGCCAACATAGCAAAACCCCATCTCTACTAAAAATACAAAAAATTAGCTGGGCGTGGTGGCTCCTACCTGTAATCCCAGCTATGCAGGAGGCTGAGGCATGACAATCGCTTGAACCCAGGAGATGAAGGTTTCAGTGAGTTGAGATTATGCCATTGCACTCCAGCCTGGGCAACAGAGGGAGACTTTGTCTCAAAAAATAAATAAATAAGTAAATTCCAGAGTGGTATGAGAAGCCAAAATAATGATAGCACACATCTTTGCAAAGCATATTTCACTCAAAGGTTTTGGGGCTCTGCACAGTGGCTCATGCTTATAATCCCAGCACTTTGGAAAGCCAAGGCAGGCAGAACCTTTGAGCCCAGGAGTTCAAGACTAGCCTGGGCAACATGGCGAAACCCCGTCTCCACAAAAAGTATAAAAATTACCCACGGTAATGGTGTATGCCTGCGGTCCCAGCTACTTGGGAGGCTGAGAATCACTAATCAAAGGAGGGGTATTTATATGTACAGGGCAATAAGAAATATTTTCTCAAGTCATTAAGATGCTTAAATATAAGATGAGGATATTTCTTTTAAATTATATTTCCTACTAAATTTATTTATTTATTTATTTTGTTAGGACATGTGTAGATTTTGCTGTGACTTATGAGGTCCATCAAACAAGAGTTGCATCTTTTCACTAAACTCCAGCTTAGATTGTAGGATTATTTTTATTAAGATTTCAATTAAAACTTTGTCATGAAATAGAAACTGTGGTATATTAACTCCTAGTTATATTATAGTTACCCATGTACACTTGAGACATTGCAAGAAAATACTTAAACCATCATTGAGAGACAGGGTAGTGTTGCTTAGCTTTCAGTTCTTCAATGATTATTATCTCCTCTTTGTCTGATATGCAGCCCATGTGAGAACAGTAGCCACAAAAGAAAGAAGTTTGTGCTTGCTTTCTCACATTTGTGCTCAACCACTAAAAGGAGCATCTAAACCAAAGCCAGGCGTGGTGGCTCATGCCTGTAATCCCAGCGCTTTGGGAGGCCAAGGTGGGCAGATCACCTGAGATCAGCAGTTCGAGAGCAGCCCGGCCAACATGGTGAAACCCCCATCTCTATTAAAAATACAAAAATTAGCTGGGCATGGTGGCACGTGCCTGTAGTCCTAGCTACTTGGGAGGTTAAGGCAGGAGAATCACTTGAACCCAGGAGGCAGAGGTCGCAGTGAGCTGAGATCGTGCCACTGCACTCCAGCCTGGGCGACAGAGCAAGACTCTTGTCTCGAAAAAAAAAAAAAAATCTTAAACCACTTAATGATGTCCCTATTCCTAGGAAAAGATATGAGCCAGCAAGACCGCAAGGAAGGAGAAAGAGGAAACATTCTGCTGAGTTCCACCAAGAGCACGAACCACTCTAGGCCTTAGTAAGGAATTGAGAGGACAGGAGCAGAAATGCAAGTAGGAAAAGCTAGACAGTAGACAGTGCCACAGCACTTGGAGTTGGAATTCCAGTCAAAACCAACTGCATTTTTTGCTGTCCTAAGAATTTCGTGGAAAATCAGGCCTACCCAAAATCCAGCGAAAGTGTTTAAAATTGTAATCTAGAGTTAAATAAATGATCCTTGGATTTACTGAATTTCTCAATTTCTGCATAACTGTTTCACTCTGCCTGCCAGTTAGTGTAAGTGAAAGCTGCTGCTTGGAAATGACCAGACAGCATCCTCTTCCTCTCTGAGTGATGAATCCGCTTGAGCCTCATTGCTCTCCCCTGAAATAATGCATTTTCGTAGTCACTCATTTTTGTAAGACTTAACACTGTTATGCTGATGCCCTTGCTTAAAGGTTTTTCCACTTCTTTTAGGAAATGGCCAGCCTCAAACGACAATTCACGGAGCTGTTATCGGATATAGGGTTTGCAAGGGAAGGGCTCAGAGCAAGGGAAATTGAGAAAAGGGCCCAAGGAGGAGATGGTGTCTTAGATGCCACAGGAGAAGAGGTAAAGAATGTGGAGTTGGTTCTTGTTTCTCTTTGATTAGTACCTAAATACAATCTTAACCTGAGAACACGTGTAGACATTCTTCACTTAAGCCATATGAGCAGTGGGTTAATGGCATTCTTGATTTTCTACTTTGCACAAATAAATATCAGCCGACCTGGCACAGTGGCTTATGCCTATAATCCCAACACTTTGGGAGGCTGAGGCAGGTGGATTGCTTGAGCTCAGGAGTTCGAGACCAGCCAGAGCAACATGGTAAAACACCACCCCCACCCCCATCTGTGCAAAAAAATTAGCCAGGCATGGTGGTGTACCACCTGTCGTCCCAGCTACGTGGGAGGGTGAGGTGGGAGAATGATCTGAGCCCAGGAAGCAGAGGTTGCAGTGGGCTAAGATTGAGACACTGAACTCTAGCCTGGGTAACAGAGCCAGACCCGGTCTCAAAAAAAAAAAGAAAAAAGTATAGAAAAAATTTTTTTTAAGTGTCAGCTAACACTCATAAGAATAGAGGGGCTGGGCACAGTGGCTCATGCCCACAGTGGCTCATGCCTATAATCCCAGCACTTTGGGAGGCCAAGATGGGCAGATCACCTGAGGTCGGGAACTCGAGACCAGCCTGACCAAGATGGAGAAACCCTGTCTCTACTAAAAATACAGGCGTGGTGGCACATGCCTGTAATCCCAGCTACTCGGGAGGCTGAGGCAGGAGAATCGCTTGAACCCGGGAGGCAGAGGTTGTGAGGAGCTGAGATCGCACCATTGCACTCCGGCCTGGGCAACAAGAGCAAAACTCTGTCTCACAAAAAAAAAAAAAAAAAGAATAGAAGGTTTTCAGCTCATCGTTGCTGTTGTTTTTGGTTTTTAAATTTCATGCTGCTTCTTGATAAATTCATAAAAGGTAGAATAGACTTCCAGTAGAATTTTCTTAAATCAGGCCAGCATTTTTTCTAACAAAGGACCGTTTTTCTATAACTATAGGAAGAGCACTTCTGTAAGATGAACCTGATGCCCCTGTGTTCCAAGTGCAGTTAGCACTTCCTGGAGATTCTGAACATCTCATGAACCAGAATTTTTTTTCTCCATTTATACTTAGGAACACTGGCTTTGTAACTGCTTTGCAAAAGTCTAGAAAGTCATTGTAGGCTCCTTGGAATGGGTCCAGTGTGACTGTGGTCCAGTAGATTTGTTTTTTACTTAGAAATAATTTTTCTAGCAAAGAGATAGAAATTAGATGCTCTTTTTTTGCTTTAAGGTAGAGATCAAATATAATAAAATGGTAAATTCTACAGCACAGACATAACCATATTAGAGCCAGACGCAGTGGCTTATGCCTGTAATCTCAGTACTTTGAGAGGCTGACACAGGCAGATCACTTGATGTCCAGAGTTAGAGACCATCCTGGCCAACATGGTGAAACCCCGTCTCTACCAAAAATACAAAAATTGACTGGGCATAGTGGTACACGCCTGTAATCCCAGCTACTCGGGAGGCTGAGGCAGGTGAATCGCTTGAACCTGGGAGTCAGAAGTTGCAGTGAGCTGAGATGGCGCCACTGCACTCTGGCCTGGGTGACAGAGCAAGACTCCGTCTCAAAAAGAAAAAAAGAGGCCAGGCATGGTGGCTCATGCCTGTAATCCCAGCACTTTGGGAGGCCAAGGCAGGCGGCTCACCTGAGGTCAGGAGTTCGAGACCAGCCTGATCAACATGGAGAAACCCTGTCTCTACTAAAAATACAAAATTAACTGGGCGTGGTGGCACATGCCTGTAATCCCAGCTATTTGGGAGGCTGAGGCAGGAAAATCACTCGAGCCCAGGAGGCGAAGGTTGCGGTGAGCTGAGATCGTGCTACTGCATGCCAACATGCCAGCCTGGGTGACAAAGTGGGATTCCGTCTCAAAAAAAAAGAAGAAATAGCCGTGTTACTTGTTAATTAATGCTGTACTTTTCTTATAGGCAAACTCAAATGCTGAGAACCCCAAGCTGATATCAGCAATGCTGTGCGCTGCTTTGTATCCAAATGTAGTGCAGGTAACAAAACATTTTTCCTAGATCCTTCTATTTTTTGTTTGATTTGTAGCCAAGTGATGTAAGTTAAGATGTGCATATTAATCATCTTAAAGAGATACATACACATGTGTGCGCGCACACACACACACACCCCCTTTTAAACTTAGTATACATTTTCACTCCTTCAGTTCCCCAAATCTATTTGGATACATTATTCAATAACACATTTATTGTATAACATTTTTAATCCTTCTGACATATGATATTCCAAAAATTAAAATAGACATAAATGTCAGTCGGCCAACCTATATGTAACTAACTTTCTGTGTTAGTTGGAAACTTAATTCAACTATAGTTTATCTTACGCCCTCTACTCTGGACTAAAAGTAAATAGCCAGGCATGGTGGCTCACACCTGTCATCCCAACACTATGGGAGGCTGAGGTGGGCAGATCACGAGATCAGGAGTTTGAGACCAGCCTGGCTAACATGGTGAAACCCCGTACCAACTAAAAATACAAAAATTAGCTGGGCGTGGTGGTGCGTACCTGTAATCCCAGCAACTCAGGAGGCTGAGGCAGGAGAATTGCTTGAACTCAGGAGGCAGAGGTTGCAATAAGCCAAGACCATGCCACTACCCCAGCCTGGGCCACAGACCGAGACTGTCTCAAAAACGAACAAATAAATAATAAGGGCCAGGTGCGACGGCTCACGCCTATAATCCAAGCACTTTGGGAGGCCGAGGCAGGCGGATCGCCTGAAGCCGGGAGTTCGAGGCCAGCCTGACCAATATGGAGAAACCCCACCTCTACTAAAAATACAAAATTAGCCAGGCGTGGTGGTGCATGCCTGTAATCCCAGCTACTCAGGAGGCTGAGGCAGGAGAATCGCTTGAATCCGGGAGGCGGAGGTTTCAGTGGGCCGAGATCACACCATTGCACTCCAACCTGGGCAACAAGAGTGAAACTCCCTCTCAAATAAAAATAAAAAGTCAGTGCTTTGCCATAAGACCACCTGTGGCCAGACTACTGGAAACGCTACCTGAGTGTGCTCTTGGACTTTTACCTGAGTTTTGATTATTCATCCCTAACAAGGCACCATTTTCCCCAAAGAGTTTGAATTTGGCAGAATACTGAATCATTTTTCAAAGCCTTCACTTTTTTTTATTAAATCCTCAGTTAACATCTGACTGATTTATGGCTCATTTTCTGCTTAGCACTTGTCTGCTTTTCAAACCATTTGAAATGTACTTTTAAAAAATTGTTTGTGCTTTGTAGTGTGGTTATGAAAGGGAAAAAAGGTCATTTGGATATAGATTTACTGGTTTTGCTATCATACTCTAGTAATGTAAGGTCTTACCGTTGGTGGAAGCTGGGTGAAGGGTACAAGGAACTCGGTACTATTTTGCCACTTCCTGTGAGTCTATAATTATTTCAAAATAAAAAGATTATTTAAAAAAGAATGTGGGGGCCAGGAGCATTGGCTCATGCCTGTAATCCCAGCACTTTGGGAGGCTGAGGTGGGCGGATTGCTTGAGCTCAGGAGTTTGAGACCAGCCTGGGCAACATGGCAAAACCCTGTCTCTAAAAAAAGAAAAAAGAAAAAGAATGTGGGGAAAAATCATGTGGAGACTTAAAATGTAGAAACAAAGAACATAAATGTGGGATAAGAAGTTTTAGGTAACAATATAGTTTTGAGGCTAAACCGAAAAGGAAAAGGTGATTTATCTGACTGTATATCTAAGAACTCATCAATAAGAAAGACTTGGGCCCTGCTCTATCGCCTGCCATTGCTCCCCAGGCCCCGAGTGGTTCACGGAGCAATAAAGACAGATTTCAGGGCCGGGTACGGTGGCTCACGCCTGTAATCCCAGCAGTTTGGGAGGCCGAGGCAGGCGGATCACGAGGTCAGGAGATCGAGACCATCTTGGCGAACATGGTGAAACCCTGTCTCTACTAAAAATACTGGCGAACACGGTGAAACCCTGTCTCTACTAAAAATACAAAAAAATTAGCCGGGCATGGTGGTGGATGCCTGTAGTCCCAGCTACTCGGGAGGCTGAGGCAGGAGAATGGTGTGAACCTGGGAGGAGCTTGCAGTGAGCTGAGATCGCGCCACTGCACTCCAGCCTGGGCGACAGAGCGAGACTCCGTCTCAAAAAAAAAAAAAAAAAAAAAAAGACACATTTCAGGTGCCAGGAACTTGCACCTCCAATCCCAGATGCTATGTTCAGCAAAAGCTCTGTGGTTCTGGCCTACAGTGGTGACCTGGACACCTTCTGTATGTGGCTCAAGAAACAAGGCTATGACATCATTGCCTACCTTGCCAACATCGGCAAGAAGGAAGACTTCAAGGAAGCCAGGAAGAAGGCACTGAACCTTGGGTCCAAAAAGGTTTTCATTGAGGACATCAGCAAGGAGTTTGTGGAGGAGTTCATCTGGCCAGCCATCCAGTCCAGTGCACTGTATGAGGACTGCTACCTCCTGGGCCCCTCTCTCCCCAGGCCCTGCATCACCCACAAGCAAGTGGAAATTGCTCAGCAGGATGGGGCCAAGTATATGTCCCGCAGTGCCATGGGAAAGGGGAATGATCATGTCCAGTTTGAGCTCACCTGCTACTCACAGGCCCCCCAGGTTAAGGTCATTGCTCCTGGGAGGATCCCCAACTTCTACAACCAGTTCAAGGGCCGCAGTGATCTGATGGAATATTCAGGTCTCTACATGAAGATCCAGGACCCGACCAAAGCCCCCAACGCCCCCAGCATTCTCAAGATTGAATGAAAAAGGGGTCCCCGTGAAAGTGACCAGCATTAAGGATGGCACCACCCACCAGACCTCCTTGGAGCTCTTTGTGTACCTGAATGAAGTCGCAGGCAAGCATAGCATGGGCCATATTGACATCGTGGAGACCCGCTTCATTGAAATGAAGTCCTGAGGTATCTGCAAGACCCCAGCAGGCCCCATCCTTTACTACCCTCATTTAGACACTGAGGGCTTTGCCATGGACCAGGAAGTGCGCAGAATCAAACAAGGCCTGGGCTTGAAATTTGCTGAGTTGGTACACCAGTTTCTGACACAGCCCTGAGTGTGACTTTGCCCGCCACTGCATCGCCAAGTCCCAGGAGCAAGTGGAAGGGAAAGTGCAGGTGTCCATCTTCAAGGGCCAGGTGTACATCCTCTGCCAGGAGCCCCACTGTCTCTCTACAGTGGGGAGCAGTGAGCGTGAACATGCAGGGCAATGGTGAGCCAGCCAGTTGATGCCACCAGTCTCATCAACATCAGTTCCCTCAGGCTGAAGGAATATCATCATCTCCAGAGCAAGGTCACTGCCAAATAGACCCCTGTACAATGGGGAGCTAGGGCCGCCTCACTTTGCAGATTCCCCAAGTACAGGCACTAATTGTTGCGATAATTTGTAATTGTGACTTGTTCTTCCTGGCTGACAGTGTAGTGGGGCTACCGGGCCCCAGCTTTGTTCCCTGGTCCCCCTGAAGCCTGTAAAAGTGGTCATCAAAGGGAAGGGTCGGGGGCAGCTACAGTGGGGAGCTATAAAATGACAATTTAAAAAAAGAAAAAGAAAAAAAGACTAAGGCCGGGCGTGGTGGCTCACATCTGTAATCCCAGCACTTTGGGAGGCCGAGGCGGGCAGATCACCTGAGGTCAGGGGTTTGAGACCAGCCTGGCCAATGTGGTGAAACCCCATCTCTACTAAAAAATACAAAAATTAGCTGGGCGTGGTGGTGAGTGCCTGTAATCCCAGCTGCTTGGGAGGCTGAGGCAGAAGAATAGCTTGAACCTGGGAGGCGGAGGTTGCAGTGAGCAGAGATCGCACCATTGTACTCCATCCTGGGCTATAGAACATGACTCCGCCTCAAAAAAAAAAAAAAAGACTAAATAAAAGATCTAATAGAACCTAATAGAAATGTGGGCAAAAGACATGACTGAACAGATAATACGTACACAAAAATTATATTCAGTGTTACTAGTAAGAAGAAATGCAAATTAAAACAGCAAAGAAGGCCGGGTACGGTGGCTCACACCTGTAATCCCAGCACTTTGGGAGGCCGAGGCGGGCAGATCACAAGGTCACAAGGTTCAAGAGCAGCCTGGCCAATATGGTGAAACACTGTCTCTACTAAAAATACAAAAAAAAAATTAGCCAGGCGTGGTGGCGGGTGCCTGTTGTCCCAGCTACTCGGGAGGCTGAGGTAGGAGAATCGCTTGAACTCGAGAGGCGGAGGTTGCAGTGAGCTGAGATTGCACCACTGCCTCCAGCCTGGGTGACAGAGCGAGAGTCAGTCTAAAAAAAAAAAAAAAAGCAAAGAAATAGCCTCTTTTTACTTTTTAAATTGGCAAAACTGGGCTGGGCAGAGTGGCTTGTGGCACTTTATAAGCCTGAGGTGAGAAGATCACATGGGGCCAGGAGTTTGAGATTAGCTTGGGCAACATAGTGAGACCTTGTCTCTAAAAAAATTTTTTTAAAAATTAGCCAGGCGTGGTGGTGCATGCCTGTAGTCCGGCTACTCGGGAGGCTGAGGTGGGAGGATAACTGGAGCCTGGGAGGTTGAAGCTG
This sequence comes from Piliocolobus tephrosceles, assembly GCF_002776525.5. Classification (NCBI taxonomy): domain Eukaryota; kingdom Metazoa; phylum Chordata; class Mammalia; order Primates; family Cercopithecidae; genus Piliocolobus; species Piliocolobus tephrosceles. Next base: position 38,870,967 of record NC_045448.1, on the reverse strand, counting down.
CAGTGAGCTGTGATTGTGCCACTGCACTACAGCCAGGGTGACAGAAGTGAGACCCTGTCTCAAAAAATAATAAATAGGCAAAACTTTTAAAAAATTATAATACTGCCAGATGTGGTACCATGCACTGGTAATCTCAGTTACTTGGGAGACTAAGACAGGAGGATCACTTTAGCCCAGGAGTTCAAGGCTACAGTTAGCTATGACTGTACCTGTAAATAGCCACTGCACTCCAGCCTGGGCAACATAGAAAGACTCTATCCCTAAAATAAAAAATAGGCCAGTAAGGTGGCTCATACCTACAATCCCAACATTTTTGGAGGCCCAGGTGGGAGGATTGCATAAGGCCAGAAATTGAAGACCAGCCTGGGCAACATAGCAAGACCGCATCTCTACCAAAAATAGATTAAAATAAATAAATAATTGTTTGATAATAATGCAAATAAATAAATATAATGCTGGTGCTGTCATGAACCCCCCAAAATGAGTACTCTTACTCTAAGTAGGAGTATAAGTTTATACTCCCTTTCTAGATAGCAGCTTTATTCCTAGGGATTTGTTATTAGGAAATAATTAATTGCATATTTGTACAAAGATACAGCTGGGAGAATATTCATTTCAGCATATTTATATTTCAGCATGTTTATAATTGCGGACAATCTAAATTTGAAATAACAGGGAATTTATTGGTTAAAGTATTATAAATTCTTACAACAAGGTCTTATATATCCATCGAAAATTATGTTTTAGGAAAATATGTCACAACATAGCAAAATGTTCTTAATATATTAAGTTTTAAAAAGTAGGTTATAAAAAAAGATTCTATTTTAGTTTCAAGACATGTTTATTTTCAAGATATCATTGAAAATACATCATTTTCAAGCTATTTTATTTATATTATGTGTTTATGGTTTTTTCTTTTTATATATAAAAATATAAATTTGGAAGAGAAGATTAAAATGATATTTACTGGCTGGGCACAGTGGCTCACACCTATAATCCCAGCACTTTGGGAGGCCAAGGTGGGTGAATCATGAGGTAAAGAGATCGAGATCATCCTGACCAACATGGTGAAACCCCGTCTCTACTAAAAATACAAAAATTAGCTGGGTGTGGTGGCGTGCGCCTGTAGTCCCAGCTACTTGGGAGGCTGGGGCAGGAGAATCACTTGAACCTGGGAGGTGGAGGTTGCAGTGAGCCAAGATTGTGCCACAGCACTCCAGCCTGATGACACAACGAGACTCCATCTCCAAAAAAAAAAAAAAAGGCCAAACACAGTGGCTCACGCCTATAATCCCAACACTTTGGGAGACCAAGGCAAGTGGATCATCTGAGGTCAGGAGTTCAAGACCAGCCTGACCAACATGAAGAAACCCCATCTACACTAAAAGTACAAAATTAGCTGGGCATGGTGGTGCATGCCTGTAATCTCAGCTACTTGGGATGCTGAGGCAGGAGAATCACTTGAACCCAGTAGGGAGAGGTTGCAGTGAGCCAAGATTGCACCATTGCACTCCAGCCTGGGCAACAAGAGCGAAACTCCATCTCAAAAAAAAAAAAAAAAGCCCGGCTCAGTGGCTCATGCCTGTAATCCCAGCACTTTGGGAGGCTGAGGCAGCTGGATCACAAGGTCAGGAGATCGAGACTGTCATGGCTAACACAGTGAAACCGCATCTCTACTAAAAATACAAAAAATTAGCCTGATGTGGTGGCAAGCGCCTGTAGTCCCAGCTATTCGGGAGGCTGAGGCAGGAGAATGGCGTGAACTCAGGAGGCGGAGCTTTTAGTGAGCCCAGCTAGCTCCACTGCACTCCAACCTGGGCAGTAGATAGAGACTCCATCTCAAAAAAAAAAAAAAAAAAAATTTACTGGTCTGGGTGCGGTGGCTCACGCCTGTAATCCCAGCACTTTGGGAGGCCAAGGCAGGCAGATTGCTTGAGGTCAGGAGTTCAAGACCAGCCTTGCCAACATGGTGAAACCATGTGTCTACTAAAAATACAAAAATTAGCTGGGTGTGGTGGCACACACCTGTAATCCCAGCTACCTGGGAACCTAAGGCAGGAGAATTGCTTGAACCTGGGAGGAGGAGGTTGCAGTGAGCCGAGATCGCACCACTATACTCTGACCTGAGAGACAGAATGCAGAGTGAGACTCAGTCTCCAAAAAAAAAAAAAAACAAGAAAGGTGTTGGGATTGGGATACTCAGATCTCTGGTCCAGTGTCATCAGCTGGGTTACTGCACCTGATCATCAGTACAGAGCAAAAATATTGACATAGTTTTCTCCCACATGGCCACAATGTGGTATAGTCACCCAGAGCCACTACACCTATATTCACACTTCTTGGTGGAAAACAAAAAAAGCATGTGCTTGTTCTGCTTTCAGAAGGAAACAAAATAAGAAAGAAAGGGAAGAAACAGGAAAGCTATTCAGGCAAGACTGAGCAAGACTGGTTTTGTGCTTTTGTACCAAGAGATACTTTCTATGAGAATATATATATTATATGTCTTTTTTTTTCTTTTTGAGACGGAGTCTTGCTCTGTCGCCTAGTATCATACGTCTATTTTTACAAATACTTGTTGTTTAGGTGAAAAGCCCAGAAGGAAAATTTCAGAAGACCAGTACTGGAGCTGTCAGAATGCAACCAAAATCGGCTGAGTTGAAGTTTGTCACCAAGAACGATGGATATGTACACATTCACCCTTCATCAGTGAACTATCAGGTCAGAACGGTGGTGTAGACTTAACGTTTACAGGTCGTCCTGGGGTAGGAAACACAGTCCGTTAAATTCAGCCACACCATGTTCTATCGCTTGCTGTGCCCAGCAGCACCACTGTCTTAGGGAAGATTGAATAAGAATAAACAGACTAGAAATTGGACTATTTCTGGAAAGACTATTTCCATTTGAAGAAAATTCTACTGAATACCAAAAAGTACTCAAGCCTGCTTTCAGATATAAAATTGTTTCTTTGCAATGGTAATTGAAGTCATGAGCTAATTACATCACTGAATCTGTGCCTTAAAAGGAAATGAATGACCTATTCTTGCTTATCCCACTTCCTCAGCTCTCAGCCTGCCACTGTGAGGCTTCTGCCCCCACCACTTTACTAAACCCATCAGAAGTTACAAATAACTTCTTAGTTGTCAAAGCCAGTGTCATCCCTTAGTCCTCATCATGCCACCTCTCACATGGTATTTGACATTGCTAATCACTCTTCCTCTTGAAATTCTCCTTGATGTTATTTTTGCTTCTGAAATATCACTTTCTTCTCTCTCTCTGGTCATCCTCTCTATCTCCTTTATTTGCTTCTCTTACTTTGCTCTGAAACAGTGGTTCTATCCTTTGTCCTTATTCTCTCACCATCATGCACTCTTCCTGAACCACCAAACACACAACAGCACTTAAACATCCCAACTACCGCTTACACGCAGACACAGACCCCAGATCTTCTCTCCAGACCTGCATTTTTTTTTTCTGAGCTCTCCTCTGGAAAGCATCAGCAAATTATTTTCTTACGCCAACTCAGTTGGTCACCAGGTCCCGTCAATGCCTCCTTTTTGACATCTCAGATTTGCCTTTTATCCCCACTACCACTTCCTTAGCTCGAACCCCAAACATCATTTGCCTGAAATTCTATAATAATCTTACTTCTGGTGCTTTCTCTCTCCAACCTTCTACTACCCTACTGCTGCCAGAATTACCTTTACAAAACATCTATTTGACTATGTTAATTCCCTGCTTAAATATCCAGAGTGTACCACACACCCTCACATGACTCTGCACATGGTCCTTCCTGTACCTTGTCCCCAAGTTAGAAACATTCAGGCTGCTCTATCCTCTGGAACTACTGAGGACCATGTTCACAAAGCCTGGAAAGGATTTCCTTAAGCTTAGAGGACTTTGAGGATCAGGAGGTCGTCTGCCCTTTCAGCCTGTTAGGAACCACAGGCCTGAGTTAGCTCCACGCCCCCTCCTTTTTTTTTTAATACTTTTTTTTTGTTTGTTTTGCGTGTTCTCCAAGAAAGAACTACTCTTTTGAGAATCCAAATCGTTCATGCATCCATGTAATATCTACTAGCGCCTACTCTGTGCCAGGCACTGTTGTAGGCTATTGAGGACAGTGGAAGAACCTAGATGGACACAGTCTCTGCCCTCAAGGAGCTTATGTTCTAGTGAGGGAGACAGGCAATACATAAGTAAACAGAACCTCAGGTAATGCTATAAAGCAAAACAGAGCAGGATAGAGAGACAGAGAGTGACAGGAGAGGGGCCCTGCACGTGGGGTGGTCGGGGAAGAACTCCAGGAGGAGAAAACAACTGAGCAAATCCTAAATGAAAAGCGAGTCATGCAGATATAGAGAAAGGAGAAGCATTCCAGCAGAGGACATAAGTGCAAACACCACAAGGTGGGAGTGTATTTCGTGTGTTCCAGGAAGTGCACGAAGAGGCCAGTGGAGAGGGATGATCATGGGTGAGAGTGATGGGAGATGCACGGGGACGAGGGGCAGGGTGGGGCAGGGTGGACCTGGTAGACCTGGTAGCCCTGGCAAAGACTTAAGATTTTAATCCTTGGACACCATTGGAGGGTTTTGAGCCATAATTGAACTTAATGTTTTTATTTTTATTTTATTTATTTATTGAGACAGAGTGTCTCTCTGTCCCCCAGGCTGGAGTGCAGTGGCACAATCTCAGCTCACTACAACCTCCACTTCCCAGGTTCAAGCGATTCTCCTGCCTCAGCCCCCTGAGTAGCTGGGATTACAGGCATGCGTCACCGCTCCCAACTACTTTTTGCAGTTTTGTAGAAATGGGGTCTCACCATGTTAGCCAGGCCAGTTTCAAACTCCTGGCCTCAGGTGATCCACCTGCCTTAGTCTCCCAAAGTGCTGGAATTACAGGCATGAGCCACCAAGCCCTGCCAGACTTACGTTTTTAAAAGATCACCTTGATTGCTGGGTAGAAAAGACACTGTAAAATGCAAAAATAGAAGTGGGGAGAGCACTTGAGAAGCCAGCACAGTGGTTTCTGTGAGATGACAATGGTTTGTACTAAGTTAGTAGCTGGGTACAGTGGCTCATACCTGTAATCCCAGCACTTTGAAAGGCCAAGGCAGACGGATGACTTGAGGTCAGGAGTTTGAGACCAGCCTAGCCAACATGGTGAAACCCCATCTCTACTAAAAGTACAAAAATTAGCCGGGCATGGTGGTGCAAGCCTGTAGTCCCAGCTACTTGGGAGGCTGAGGCAGGAGAATCACTTGAACCCAAGAGGCAGAGATTGCAGTGAGCTGAGATCACACCACTGCACTCCAACCTAGGCAACTGAGCAAGACTGCATTTCAAAAAAAAAAAAAGGCTGAGTGCAGTGGCTCACACCTGTAATCCTAGGACTTTGGGAGGCGGAGGCAGGCAGATCACCTGAGGTCAGGAGTTCAAGACCAGACTGGCCAACATGATGAAATCCCTGTCTCTACTAAAAACACAAAAATTAGCCAGGCATCGTGGCAGGAGCCTATAATCCCAGCTACTTGAGAGGCTGAGGCAGGAGAATCTCTTGAACCCGGAGGGCGGAGGTTGCAGTGAGCTGAGATCACACCAGTACACTCCAGCCTGGACAACAAGAGTGAAACTCCATCTCAAAAAAAAAAAAAAAAAATTTGGTAGCTGTAGAAGTGGTGAGAATATGTCAAGCCATTTTGTATTTTGAAAAGAGCTGACTGGACTTAGTGACAATGTAGATGGTGTGAGGGGGAAAAGAATAGTCAATGATGACTCCTCAGTTAGGGGCCTGAGCCCCTGGGTGAATGGGAGCGTCATTTCCCGAGATAGGGAACACTGCAAGGAAGAAGAATCAAGAATTCCATCTGGGCCAGGCACAGTGGCTCACACCTGTAATCCCAGCAATTTGGGAGGCCAAGGCAGAAGGATTGCTGGAGCCCAGGGGTTCAAGACCAGCCTGGGCAACATGGTGAGACCCTATCTCTAGGAAAAAATATTTTTTAAAAAGTTTTTTTTTTTTTTTAAACAAGAAGTGTGAGATACTTATCAAATGTCCAAGAAGAGATGGCAAGTCAATAGTTACACATGCAGATCTGGAGCTCAGGAAAGTCACGGGCTGTAGATAAATTTGGGGAGTCATTAATGGACAGGCAGTATTTAAATCCATGGGACTGGTGGGGGTGTTCCCTTTTTGTTGCCAGTGACATCACTGTCATTATCTGAGGTTTTTTGTTACAGGTGAGACACTTTGACAGCCCCTACCTGTTGTACCACGAGAAGATAAAAACTAGTCGGGTATTCATCCGAGACTGCAGCATGGTGTCTGTGTACCCGCTGGTCTTGTTTGGAGGAGGCCAAGTGAATGTGCAGCTTCAAAGAGGAGAGTTCGTTGTCTCCCTGGATGATGGTTGGATCCGTTTTGTAGCTGCTTCCCATCAGGTAAACGGAGAATTGGTCTGTTCTATGAAGCTCAGGTCATGAGGGACTTTGACAATATGAAGTTATGAAGTCAAGGGCATTCCTCTAGGAACCAAGGTAACAGACCTAATTAAAAATGAATGACGACGGCCAAGCCCAGTGGCTCACACCTATAATCCCGGCACTTTGGGAGGCTGAGGCGGGCAGATCATTTGGGGCCAGGAGTTTGAGACCAGCCTGTCCAGCATGGTCAAACCCCATCTCTACTAAAAATACAAAAATTAGCTGGGCACGTTGGTGGATGCCTGTAATCCCAGCTACTCAGGAGGCTGAGACATGAGAATCGCTTGAACTTAGGGGACAGAGGCTGCAGTGAGCCAAGAGCATGCCATTGTACTCCAGCCTGGGCAACAGAGTGAGACTCTGTCTCAAAAAAAAAAAAGAATGATGGTCTACACTGGGACACTAAGAAAGAATGAGGCTGCAGTGAGGCCAGGAGTGGAGCCCTAGTAAGAGTTCCAGAAGGGAAGTCTTGATGTGGGCTGGGGTTGGTATAAAAGGCTAGGACAGAAACTGTGAAGTGAGGGTGCTTGACCTTCCTTATTGTTATATAAATGATAGATGTTCACCAAAGAAAAGTCAGAAAATACAGATAAGCAAAAATAAATAAAAACCACCCTGATTGCACCACTACTATTTTGAGAAAAAGATAATGGGTCTGAATTCTTCATTTATTCTCAGGTCTCAATTATTCACTATATGGAGTCCCTGTGAAAAACATTTCATGGAGAGTACATATTTAAGAAACGAAACTTCAGCCAGGTGCGGTGGCTCACGCCTGTAATCTCAGCACTTTGAGAAGCCGAGATGAGCAGATCACCTGAGGTCAGGAGTTCGAGACCAGCCTGGCCAAGATGGTGAAACCCCATCTCTACTAACATTATAAAAAAAGTAACCAGATGTGGTAGCAGGCACCTGTAATCCCAGCTACTCAGGATGCTGAGGCAGGAGAATTTCTTGAGCCCAGGAGACAGAGGTTGTAGTGAGCCGAGATCACACCATTGCACTCCAGCCTGAGCGACAAGAGGGAAACTCCATCTCAAAAAAATGAATACATAAAAATACAAAAAAAAAAAAAAATTAGCTGGGCGTGGTGGTGGGTGCCTGTAATCCCAGCTACTCAGGAGGCTGAGACAGGAGAATCGCTTGAACCTAGGAGGCAGAGGTTGCAGTGAGCCGAGATTGCACCACTGCACTTCAGCCTGGGTGACAGAACGAGACTCCGTATCAAATAAATAAATGGATAGATAGATAAAACTTCAGGTAGACACCTGTAATCCCAGCTGCCAGAGGCTGAGGTGGGAGGATTGCTCAAGCCCAAGAGGTCGAGGCTTCAGTGAGCCATGATTGCACCACTGCACTTCAGCCTGGGTGACAGAGTGGGACTCTGTCTCAAAAGAAGAAATAAATAAAATTTCATTTTAACATCTGCATCTGTTAGAATTCTTATGTTACAAGAAGCAGATATGCCAACTCAAACATTAAAAGAAATTGATTGGCATATTTAACTTTAAAGTCTAGAGCAGCAGTGTCCAACAGAAATACAATGTGACCCACGTATGTAATTTTAATTGTTCCAGTAGCCACATTTTTAAAAGTAAAAATAAATAGATGAAATTAATCTTAGTATATTTTATTTAACCTAATACATCCAAAATGTTTTAATTTTAACATGTAATCAATATAAAAATTATTGAGATTGTTTACTTTACCTTTTCATATTAAGTCTTCAAAATCGGGTATATATTTTATATTCACAGCACATCTCAGTTTGGGCTGGCCACATTTCATGTAGACATTAGATAAGCCACTTGTGACTACTGGCTACCTTACTGGACAGTCCAGATCAAGGCCAGGCAAGGTTGGTTTGATTTAGCAGTTCAGTGGTGACAAAAATGTGGTTAACCTAGTGATATTGAAGGGCTTGCAATAGTTCCTGGCATCACATGTATGCAGCATACCGTCCAGAAGAACCAGAAACTTTCTTGCCTACAAGCTCAATCAAAGCTGCCCTCCTAAACCAATTCCTGTGACCAAAGGGATGTCCTGAACTTGAAGACGTGGAGTACCTGAGTCATTCACCCTGGCAAGGCTCACAGTGTGAACCTGAGTTAGAGCAGGGTCCAAACGGCATGGTTCCCATACAGTGGGGAAGGGGCAAAACAGATGTTGGGAAGACGTCTACAGTGCCACAGCATCAGCATAAACAAAATGCCATAAAAGCATACAGTGTATCCCAAAGCTACAGAGATTTTTGATTCATCTAATATCTTTCACTTTTTTTTTTTTTTTTTTTTTTGAGATGGAGTCTTGCTCTGTCGCCTAGGCTGGAGTACAGTGGCGCCATCTCAGTTCACTGCAACCTCCGCCTCCCGGGTTCAAGCAATTCTCCTGCCTCAGCATCCTGAGTAACTGGGAATATAGGCACACACACCATGCCCACGCCTGGCTTTTTTTTTTTTCTTTTGAGATGGAGTTTTGCTCTTGTTGCCCAGGCTGGAGTGCGATGGTGCAATCTCGGCTCACCACAACCTCCATCTCCCATGTTCAAGCGATTCTCCTGCCTCAGCCTCCCGAGTAGCTGGGATTACAGGCATGCGCCACCGCCCTGGCTAATTTTGTATTTTTAGTAGAGACAGGGTTTCTCCATGTTGGTCAGGCTGGTCTTGAACTCCTGACCTCAGGTGATCTGCCCGCCTCGGCCTCCCAAAGTGCTGGGATTACAGGCGAGAGCCACCACGCCCAGCTAATTTTTGTATTTTTATTAGAGATGGAGTTTCACCATATTGGACAGGCTGGTCTCAAACCCTTGACCTCATGGTCTGCTCTCCTTGGCCTCCCAAAGTGCTGGGATTACAGGCGTGAGCCATTGAGCCCAGCCCACTTTTTTTTTTTTCTTTTTTTGAGATAGAGTTTTGCTCTTGCTACCCAGGCTGGAGTGCAATGGTGCGATCTCGACTCACCACAACCTCCGCTTCCCGGGTTCAAGCAATTCTCCAGCCTCAGCCTCCCGAGTAGCTGGGATTACAGGCATGTGCCCCCACGCGCAGCTAATTTTGTGTTTTTAGTAGAGATGGGGTTTCTCCATGTTGATCAAGCTGGTCTCGAATTCCGACCTCAGGTGATCTGCCCACCTCGGTCTCCCAAAGTACTGGGATTACAGGCGTGAGCCACCGCGCCCAACCTATCTACCACTTTTTTTTTTTTTTTTTTTGAGACAAGGTATTCTGTGATCAGTAAATTTTCTTTTCCTTTTTTTTTTTTTTTTTTTTTTTTTTTTTTTTTTTGAGACGGAGTTTCGCTCTTGTTGCCCAGGCTAGAGTGCAATGGCGCGATCTTGGCTCACCGCAACCTCCACCTCCTGGGTTCAAGCGATTCTCCTGCCTCAGCCTCCTGTGTAGCTGGGATTACAGGCATGCTCCACCATGCCCAGCTAATTTTGTATTTTTAGTAGAGACGGGGTTTCTCACATTGGTCAGGCTGGTCTCGAATTCCTGACCTCATGATCCGCCCGCCTCGGCCTCCCGAAGTGCTGGGATTACAGGTGTGAGCCACTGTGCCCGGCCCAAATCTTTTCTTTAGATGAGATGTGATAGAGGCACTTTTTTATAATGGACCTCATTTAGTCTACTACAAAATGAAAATGTGTTTACGTTTTTTGTTCCTAATGGAGTTAAAATTATATCAGAAATATAAATAATGGTATTTATTGGACAGCCAATAAATATTGGGGTATTTCCCTCCAATATACCTATCCTGCCTGTTTCTCCAAGCACTGCTCAAATTGTAGTTTTCATTTTAGGTGGCTGAATTGGTAAAGGAGCTTCGTTGCGAACTTGATCAGCTTCTCCAGGATAAAATTAAAAACCCAAGCATTGATCTGTGTACGTGTCCTCGAGGATCCCGGATCATCAGCACAATTGTGAAACTTGTCACCACACAATAAAGAGCAGTCTTACAGAGTGCTTGCTACTCACCTGCTTCTAGCTCACCTGGGAAATAACAGCAGAACCTCTACCTCCAACTAAAGACCTGTTGGGGCTGGCCCTGGTGGAGGAGCCCAGGGCAGGCAGCCCAAGGCAGCTGAGGCAGTGCATATACCCTTAGGGCCATTTCTAACAAAGCCTTGGCCACTCCCAGCACAATTTGGAGTGTCAAGGGTAAGAGCCTAAACCCCAGCTTGCCTGTTTTTGTCTCTGTGACTGTTCTGGAGTGAATTAAGTTCACCTGATAACACAAAAGTGAATGTATAATACAATTCTGTTTTAATCTGTGTATTCTTTTTCTCTACTTTTTACTGGGGTGATACAGGGGCATGAGGAGAAATACGCCTTTTTTTTTTCTTTCCCTGTCGTCAAAGCTCAACTGAGAGAATTCAGAACAGAGAAGGGAAAAAAGACAAAACTATGTGAACAAGAAAAAATAAAATTTCATTTTAGGCTATTGGCTACTGAGTAACCTTGACTTGTGAGGGATTTTTATTTTTACTCATTAAAGGGCAACTTAAAAAAATTTGAATGAGTTCTCTTTTGGTATTAAAATGGAAGCTGGTCTTATTGATAACACTCCTGTTCTTAAAAGCAGAACAATCTGGATGTCTTCATAGTTCTACATTTAGGAATCTTTACTCTCTCTTGTGAACTCAGCCAGACGCAATGGTCACGTTTCTCATCACCGAAGGAGAATTTTAATAGCATTCCTGGGGCAAAGTTGGCATGGATGAGGTCAAAAAGGTTGCCATCGGATTTACAGCCATCACAATGCTTTCCATGAAATTGGTTATTTTCAACCACCACTTAGGCTAATGGGGCACTAGCATTTTGGAAAAACATCAGGGGATTTACATTCTCCCTGGACATCTATCAGTGTGGCCAGGAAGGATCCCAAATTGCTGAGTAGAAAAAATATTTGTATGTTTAGACCTCAGGGCTGGACGCAGTGGCTCATGCCTGTAATCCCAGCACTTTAGGAGGCCGAGGCAGGCCAATCACATGAGGTCAGGAGTTCAAGACCAGCTTGGGCAACTTGGTGAAACCCCATCTCTATTAAAAATACAAAAATTAGCCAGGCATGGTGACGAGCGCCTATAGTCCCAGCTACTTGGGAGGCTGAGGTGGGAGAATCACTTGAACCTGGGAGGTGGGGGTTGGAGTGAGCCGAGATTGTACCATTGCACTCCAGCCTGGGTGACAGAGTGAGACACTGTCTCAAAAAAAAAAAAAAAAAATGGACCTCAGGACAGGGTCACTACAGGTTCCATATTATGGATAGAATTCAAACTAAATCAAAACCATCTCAGTGAAATCAGTGAAAGGTGTTCACTTTTCAAGGTATTATTTTAGTTAAGTTTTCAGGAAGTCTCCTTGGCTGTCCAAAATGATTATTATCAAGTTTTTTTTTTTTTTCTTTTTTTT